>NW_022436957.1:5276566-5712746 GCF_009761245.1 Sapajus apella
TTTTTTTTTTTTTTTTTGAAACGGAGTCTCACTCTGTCACCCAGGCTGGAATGTGGTGGTGTGATCTCAGTTCACTGCAACCTCCGCCTCCTGGGTTCAAGCTGTTCTGCTTCAGCCTCCCGAGTAGCTGGGATTACAGGTGCGAGCCATCACACCCAGCTAATGTTTATGTTTTTTGTAGAGAGGGGCTTTCACCATGTTAGCCAGGCTGGTCTCGCATTCTTGACCTCAGGTGATCCACCTGCCTTGGAGATTTTCTTTGCCAATGTGGTGTGGAGTTTGACTGTGTGAGAGATAATTTTTGTGAAGAAACTGTTTATAAAACCCTCCTGTCCCATGCTTGTTCTCTACAGCCCGTGTTAAAAGTTAAGCATGAAATGCAGAAGTGTGGTCCAGCGCAGTTGCTCATGCATCTAATCCCAGCACTTTGGGAGGCCCAGACAGGGGGATCACGAGGTCAAGAGTTAGAGACCAGCCCGACCAACATGGTGAAACCCCGTCTCTACTAAATATACAAAAATTAACCAGGCGTGGTGGTGTGTGCCTGTAATCCCAGCTACCCGGGAGGCTGAGACAGGAGAGTCGCTTGAACCCAGGAAGTGGAGGTGCTGCAGTGAGCCAAGATTGCGCTACTGCACTCCAGCCTGGGCGACAGAGCGAGACTCCCTCTCAAAAAAATAAAAATAATAAAGTTATGTGCTTTTCCCTCCCATTTGTTTTCGTTCTACATTTCCTTTGTTTGTTTGTTTTCGTTTTCATTTTTTTTTTTTTTTAGGCTGGAGTGCAATGGCGAGACCTCAGCTCACTGCAACCTCCACCTCCCGGATTCAAGTGATTCTCCTGCCTCAGCCTTCCAAGTAGCTGGGAATACAAGCACCCGCCACCATATCTGGCTAATTTTTTATATTTTTAGTAGAGACAGGGTTTCACCGTCTTGGCCAGGATGGTCTTGATCTCCTGACCTCATGATCCACCCACCTCAGCCTCCCAAAGTGCTGGGATTACAGGTGTGAGCCCTTGTTCCTGGCTTTTTTTTTTTTCTTTTTTTTTAAAGATGGGTCTTCATATATTGACCAGGCAGGTCTCGAGCTCCTGGGCTCAAGCGAACCTCTTGCCTTAGCCTCCTACAGTGCTGGGATTGCAGGCGTGAACCACCATGCCAGCCATGGAACACAGTTTTGCCAATACCTTGATATTACCCAATGTGTTAGTCAGGGTTCTCCAGAGAAACAGAACCAATATGATATATATATAAAGAGATTTATTATTAAGGTATTGACTCATGAGATTATGGAGGCTGAGAAGCCTGTGATCTGCTGCCTGCAAGCTGCAAGGCTAGTGGTATAGTTTAAAAGCCTGAGAGCTAGAGGACCAATGGTGTACGCTCCAGTCTGGGTCTGAAGGCCTGAGCATCCGGAGCACAGAGGGCACATCAATGTCTCAGCTCATGCAGTCAGGCAAAGGGAGGGCAAATCCAGCCGTCCTCTGCCTTTGTGTTATGTTCAGGCCCTCAGTGGGTCAGAATGTGCCCACCTGCATCAGGGAGGGTGATCTGCTTTACCCAGTTCAGCTATTCAAATACTAAATATCATCTGGAAACACCCTGAAAGACACATCCAGAAATAATGTTTAGTCAGTTATGTGGACATCCTGAGGCCCAGTCAAGTTGACACATAGAATTAACCATCACCCCCAGTGACACCCATTTGGGATTTTTGACCTCCAGAACCATCAGATAATACATGTGTGCTGTTTTAAACCACTAAGTATATGGCAATTTGTTACATCAGTGACAGGAAACTAACCCAGCCACTAACCTCTCTGAGAGTCAACTTTTCTCCTTTGTAAAATGAATATGATCATGACAATATTTCCCAACCACTTCATACGTTACTATGACAATCAGTGACAGAATGTTTGAAAATGTTTCGAAACTATAAAAGGTTTGCCAGATCGAAAACAAAATCTGCTGCTCCCTTTGATCTAGTACTTTCCCTTCCCGCTCAGCTCTTCCTTTGCTGGCCGGCTTCTGCTTCTCCCAGGGTACATTTGATTTGGGCAAGCCTTTCCAATGACCTTTACCTTTTCTGAATGGGTGGCTGGGCCCGAGGCATTGACCATTTCTGCTCTTTAGAGTCCATCATCATCACCAAACAGAATGAACTTTATCTAACATTTTGGTATTTTGTTCACAATGGAGTTTTTGCATCATTTTTGAGCTTTGAAATATGGCATTCTAATATTATTTATCTTGATGACTAAATTTTAGCACCTCCTTAAACTTGCTTCACCCTAGTGGCCCGCCCGGCGTGTGTTCCATAGGAGGGGGTCCATGGAGGTCCAATTAATGAATCCAGGTAGGAGCAGAGGAAATAGAGGACCGTGGATTCCAGCTTGCACTTTTCCCCTAGGTGAGAAAGTTCCTTGGCAAGATTACAGGGAGTCTGTGAACTAGCATGGGGAAACATTTTGCAGCTTTATCATCACGAACCTCTAACTGAAATTTAGCATTTCTGGTAACCATAAATATAGAGGACAAAGGACAGTAGCATTAACAGTATTTGTACTTTGCCACCAAGAGAAATCTGATATATGAGGCTAGCCATGGTGGCTCACACCTATAATTCCAGCACCTTGGGAGGCTGAGGTGGGAGGAGTGCTTGAGCTCAGAAGTTTGAGACCAGCCTGGGCAACACAGAAAGACCTTGTCTCTATAAAAAATAAAAAAATTAGGCCAGGTGTGGTGGCTCACACCTGTAATCCCAGCACTGTGGGAAGCCTAGGTGGGCAGGTCACCTGGGGTCAGGAGTTCCAGACCAGCCTGGCCAACAGGATGAAACCCCGCTTCTACTAAAAACACAAAAATTAGCCAGACATGGTGGCATGTGCCTGTAATCCCAGCTACTTGGGAGGCTGAGGCAGGAGAATTGGTTGAACCCGGAAGGTGTAGGTTGCAGTGAGCTGAGATTATGTCACTGCACTCCAGTTTGGGTGACAGAGTGAGACTCCATCTCAAAATTTAAAAAAAAAAAAAAAATTAAATTAAAAAATAAAAGAAATTAGCCAGTAGCACATGCTTGTAGTCTCAGCTACTCTGGAGACTGAGGCAAGAGGATGGCTTGAGCCTAGAGGGTTTGAGTCTGCAGTGAGCTGTGGTTATGCCACTGCACCTCTAGTTTTGGTGACAGAGTGAGACTCTGTCTTAAAAAAAAAAAAAAAAGGGAGGGAGAGAAAGAGAAATAAAAAGAAAAGAAAAAAATCTAATGTATGTTCCAAGCAGGTTGCTGTGGAAGCAGATTTTGTTTGGTCTTATCACTACTTTGAACTTACTAGAATTACCTCTAGAGTTTGAATTCAATGTATTGAAAAAGCAGCATGTATATTACTACATTAGAATTTTTAAAAATATTGGATGACTGTGCTTTAACACAATTGGGTTTCTTTGTAACCCTGTGTGTTATTTGATGTATTAATGTGTTATTTTATGCATTTAGAAACAATATTCACTAAAGTGCTGAAGGAGGTCTGAGGCACAGACATATTATGATTCCTTCCCTCAATTCTTTATTTTTTTTTAATTTTCTACTTCCAATTTATTTAATTAATTTGTTTATTTATTTTTGAGACAGGTTCTCACTGTCATCCAGACTGGAGTGCAGTGGTATGATCTTGGCTCACTGCAACCTACACCTCCCAGGCTTAAGTGATGCTCCCACCTCAACCTCCTGAGTAACTGGGGCTGCAGACATGTGCCACCACATCCGGCTAATTTTTGTATTTTATAGAGACGGGGTTTTGCCCTGTTACTCAGGCTGGTCTAGAACTCCTGGGCTAAAGCGATCCGCCTGCCTCGGCCTCCCAAAGTGCTGGGACTACAGGCCTGAGCCACTGCGCCCGGCCCTTCCCTCAATTCTTTAAACTTTTGAGTTCAATTTTATCCTCTGAATATTGGGCTCCAGGGAAGATCTGGAAGAATCAAATATGATACTGTACATGAACACTTCCATACCAAATGCAAAGTGTTTTCAGGATTCAAATGATAACTGATTGTAAAATTTGAAATAGAAAAAAACAATAGCAACAACTCACATGCATTTGTTTGCTGGGTCTGCTGTAACAGAGTGGATTGCTTAAACACCACCCATTTATTTTCACACAGTCCTGGAGGATAAAGTCCAAAGTCAAGGTGTCAGCAGGGTTGGGTTATTCTCAGGCCTCTATCCTTGGCTTATAGATGACCGATTTCTCCCTGTGCGTGTCTGTGTCCTAATCTCCTTTTCTTGAAAGGACTCCAGTCAAATTGGATTACAGCTTACCGTAATGACCTCATTTTACCTTAATTACCTTCTCAAAGGCCCTATCTCCAAATATAGTCACATTCTAAGGTACTGGGAATCAGAACTTCAACATACAAATTTTGATGAGGACACTATTCAGCCTGGCCCATAACATCAGGGAAAACAAACAAAACAAAAGCCAAAAAAAGTATTGGGTGCCTACTTAGGTCAAGGGATACAAAAGGGGTTTTCATCCACGTGATCTCAGCTCCATGACAGGTGATAGGCCTTTTTATCCTCACTCCTCTTTATGTACTTCTCTAAGTAGGACCTCACACAATGCCACCTACACAGGTAGCTCCCTTCATAGTTTTGGTTCTAGTCTGTCTAAGGAAAATTAGAAGCAAAATTCAAAAGCAAAGAAAGATCAGAGGTTTGTAAATGAAGTTGGAAAGCCCATCCCACTTCCTCCTCTTATAAGGGAAGCTCGTGGTGGGCGCTTATTCAGAGAAAAGTCATCATCTATAAACATCAAGGAAAGATCATCACTTCTAGCATGCCTTCAATTTCAGTATCTTGAGAGAACGAAAACGGACTTTTGTGCAGCCTGCACATATATCTGGAGGTTGCCAAATAACACTTCCATGAGCTTCCCACACTAAATTAGTTCAGGAAACAGATATGAATTGTTTGCTTTATCATGAATGCTTCCTTATGCATAGCAGCTAGTGAATACCATTGTCATTTAAAGCAAACTTGGACTTTGCTTTGACTTTTAATTTGTACTGAGGACCGACTTGTACTATCTGATCTTTCTTTTGAGTCATGTAACAGTTATATCACATGGAAAGTTAGGAATATTATCTGGCTTCTCTCCTCTCTAAACAGATGATAAAATCTATCTAAACTTTGGCTAAAAAAATGGAGTAGGAGGCAAGGCATGCTGGCTCACATCTGTAATCCCAGCACTTTGAGAAGTTAAGATGGGCGGATCACCTGAGGTCAAGAGTTAGAGACCAGCCTGGCCAATATGGTGAAACCCCATTTCTACTACAAATACAAAAATTAGCTGGGTGTGGTGGTGGGTGCCTATAATCCCAGCTACTCAGGAGGCTGAGGCAGGAGAATCACTTGAACTCGGGAGGCAGAGGTTGCAGTGAGCTGAGACCATGCCATTGCACTCCAGGCCTGGGCAATAGAGCAAGACTCCATCAAAAAACAAAAAAGAAGGAAGGGAGGAAGGGAGGAAGGAAAGGAAGGAGAGGAAGGAAAGGAAGGAACGAAGGAAGGAAGGAAGGAAGGAAGAAGAAAAGAAAAAAAATGGAGTAGGAAAGAAGCAGGCATGATTGTAATTTAAGAGTGAGGCAAGCAGATCCCAGGAATTTGGGTCAATCCTTGAAAGATCAGGGATTTCTGACTAGGCCAGTCATGGAAGCAAGTATTGGCCTATATGTCAAGAGTCTTTGAAAATTAGATAGGCCTGGGGGAAATTAAACACTAGAGTCAATGAAAACTGGGCAGTAAGTCATGAGTTTAATATCTTTCTTTTTTTTTTTTTTTTTTTTTTTTTTTGACACAGAGTCTTGCTCTGTCACCTAGGCTGGAGTGCATTGGCACGGTTGTAGCTCACTACAGCCTTGAACTCCTGGACTCAACTGATCTCCTGCCTCAGCCTCCCAAATAAGTAGCTGGGACTATAGGCACAGATCACCGTACCCAGCTATCTTTTTTTATTTTTGTTTTTTTGTAGAGATGGGATCTCACTATGTTGCCCAAGCTGGTCTTGAACTCCTGGGCTCAAATGATCCTCCTGCCTCAACCTCCCAAAGTGCTAGGATTATAGGCATAAGCCACAGCACCTGACCAGTGTTTCTTCTTAAAAAAATAATTGAGTATTTTTATTCCCAGGTTCAAGCAATTCGCCTGTTTCAGCCTCCAGGTTCAAGCAATTCTCCTACCTCAGCCTCCCAAGTAGCTGCGATTACAGGTGTACGCCACCATGCCTGGCTAATTTTTGTATTTTTAGTAGAGATGGGCACCATGTTGGCCAGGTGATCTTGATCTCAGGTGATCTTCCCATCTTGGCCTCCCAAAGTGCTGGAATTACAGGTGTGAGCCACTGTGCCAGCCAATAGAGTTATTTTTTTTAGAAGAGCTTTGGATTTGCAGAACTGGCCAAGTGCGGTGGCTCACGCCTGTAATCCCAGCCCTTTGGGAGGCCCGGTTGGGTAGATCATGAGGTCAGGAGATTGAGACCATCCTAGCTAACATGGTGAACCCCATCTCTGCTAAAAATACAAACAATTAGCCAGGCGTGGTGGCACTCGCCTGTAGTCCCAGCTACTTAGGAGGCTGAACCAGGAGAATCACTTGAAACTGGGAGGCAGAGGTTGCAATGAGCTGAGATCGCGCCACTGTAATCCAGCCTGGCGACAGAGCGAGACTCTGTCTCGGGAAAAAAAAAAAAAAGATTTGCAGAACAACTAGACTGACGGGCAAAGTTACATTGTTTCTCTCCCCAGCTTTCACTATTATTAACATCTTAAGTTAGTGTGGTACATTTGTTACAACTAAGGAGCCAATATTGATATATTGATATATTGTTATTATAAAGTCCATAGTTACATGAGGGTTTCCTCTTTGTGTTGTACATTCTGTGAATTTTGACAAATGTATATATACACACACTTACATGTATAATAACCTGTATGCACCATTATACTATTACACAGAACAGTTTCACCACTGTAAAAATTCACTGTGTTCCACCCATTCATCCTTTCCTCCTCCTTGAACCTCTGGCAACCACTGATAATACCCCTGGCAACCACTGTCTTATTTGTTTTGCCTTTTCCAGAATGTCATATGATTGGACTCATATAGTATATGGCCTTTTCAGACTGGCTTCTTTCACTTAGCAATAGGCATTTAAGGTTCCTTCTTGTGTTTTTGGAGTTTGATAGCTCATTTCTTTGTAGTGCTGAGCAATATTCCACTATGTGCGTGAGCCACAGTTGGTTTATCCATTCTCCTATTGAAGGATACTTTGGTTGCTTCCAGTGTTTGGTGATTATGAGTAAAGATGCCATAAACCTCTGTGTGCAGGTTTTTAGAGGATGTAAGTTTTCAACTTAGTTGGGTAAATACCTAGGGACACCACTGCCGATTGTATGGTAAGGCTATGTTTAGCTTTGTAGGAAATGGCCAAACTGTCTTCTGAAGTAGCTGTACAATTTTGCATTCCCACTAGCAATAAATGAGAGTTCCTGTTGCTCTGCATCCTGTCAGCATCTGGGATTGTCAGTTTTCTGGATTTTAGCCATTCTAATGTATGTAGTAGTATCTCATTGTTATTTTAATTTGCAATTCCCTAATGATATATGATGTTCAGCATCTTTTCATATGCTTATTTGCCATCTGTGTATCTCTTTGATGAGATTTTTTTCTGATCGTTTGCTCTTTGATTGGGTTATTTTCTCATTGTGGAGTTTTAAGAATTATACACGTACACATATGCACATAGGTTCCTATATATGTACATGCACAAACATACCTATACACACACACACATATACACACACACAAACACATACACTTAAAAAAATTAGAGACAAGGTCTCCTCTGTCACTCAGGCTGGAGTGCAGTGCAGCTCACAGCAACCTCCAACTCTTGGCCTCAAGCAGAGCATTACAGGTGTGAGCCACTATGCTGGCCTGCATATTTTAAATGCAATCCCTAATCAGATATGGAATTTGCAAATATTTTCTCCCATTCTGTGACTTGTCTTCTCATTCTCTTAACAGTGTCATTTGCAGACTTTTCAAATTTTAGTGATGCCCAACTTGTCATTTTTTTTTCTTTTATGATCATGCTTTTGGTGTTCTAGCTACACAGTCATTGCCAAACCCAAGGTCATTTAGATTTTCTATGTTATCTTCTGAGAGTTTTCATAGTTTTGCCTTTTACATTTGGGGTATGTTCTATTTTAAGTTAATTTTTGTGAAAGATATAAAGTCTATGTCTAGAGTCTTCATTTATTTATTTATTTATTTTGGCATATGGGTGTCCAGTTGTTCCAGGACCATTTGTTAAAAAGGATGAATTGCCTTTGCTCCTTTGACAAAGATAAGTTATTTGTGTGGATTCCTTCTGCCTTTTAATTAAAATTTGGGGTACTGCTTATGGGAAAAGCTGGTGGCATTTGTTGCAACCAGGTTGTTTTCCCCTACCTTGTCAATTAACTGAAAATAATTGTTTGCAACACACGCACGCCTGCACACACGCACATTGCTAGTGCAGTGAGTATCTGCACAAATCATTGTGGCTCCCTTGCCCTGTTATCCTTTAGCTTTCTCAGAATACACTAGCTTCTTCTGGCTCTATTTCCTTGTTTTCTCCCACTTTATAGGACTGCACATTTGAAAAATTGTTGACACAAATAACACAATGTAATTATCACCTACCTACTGCCCATCTAGCATTTCAAAAAGAGGAATTTTGGTGATTTCATGATAAATGTAGGAGGTCTCTCTTCCTGTCTTAGGTTCTTTTGGGGTCCAATGAGTGTATGATAAAAGCTATTGACTCTTTCCGGTGGGATTGTTTGGATATATTATCAAACAGGCAAGATGAATTCTGAGCTCCTTTGCATTGCCAATTATAGGAGATCAGCTGTAAATCCTGGCCGCACTGGACTCCAGTTTGAGAGTGAGGATTTCCACTACTTTCCCATACTTTAAATGATTGGCATCTGCCAAGTAATCAAAACATACAAAGAGGCCTTTTAACCAAGTTTAGCTTGGAATTTCCAACTGCTAACCACAAGCAAGTCTGGTAAGCTAGGAGGCCGGTTGGCTGCGCAGCTACTCCAGAGTGTGCGGTAGCCGAGGGCTGCGTCCGCGTAAAGCCCAGAGCTGTAATGATGTCAACTTGTTATTTACTTTCCAAATCTGAATGACTGAGCAAGGCGAAAGGAGAATCAATCAACCACAATGTGACCCTACAGGCGGAAAAAACGCAGCGCTCCCACCAGCAGGCGGTGGGGGAAGGGAAGCACGTGTAGCCAGGGCAGGGTTGCATCATGAGCTAGCTCAGGTTTTCTATTGCACCCTTCGTTTTTCGATTGCATGTAATACCTCAGCATCAGTCTGCACAAGCCCAGGGAGCCCGGGAGCAACGAAGGGCAGGCTCAAGGGAAGGCCCCACCAAGTCCTTCTGGGGGGCCTTGAATGGCAACTGATACATAATAAGACACAATCCATTCTGCTGATTCACAATTATGGAGACTGTGTAAGTGTGTATTTTTTTATTGATGTCCTTAAATGATGATGGTGTAGCAATAGTCGTTTTGCATCATTGACGTTTTACAGCAATATTTTGCAGGGTAATTTTGAGGTCCGCCTTTTTGATGGAGGACCGGCCCGTTAAAAACTCACCTCAGGCCAGGCGCGGTGGCTCACGCCTGTAATCCCAGCACTTTGGGAGGCTGAGGCGGGCGGATTGCCTGAGGTCGGGAGTTCGAGACCAGTCTGGCCAACAGAGTGAAACCCCGTCTCTGCTAAAAATACAAAAAAATTAGCCGGGCGTGGTGGCTTGCGCCTGTAATCCCAGCTACTCGGGAGGCTGAGGCAGGGGAATTGCTTGAATCAGGGAGGTGGAGGTTTCATTGAGCCGAGATCGTGTCAGCGTACTCCAGCCTGGGTGACAGTGCGAAACAGTGCCAGACTACATAAAAACAAAAAACAGAAAACCTCACCTCGGGTCCCCCTCCCCCCACAACCAGAACAACAAATGGTCTAGTGTTCGAGGAAGAGCAAGTGAGTTTATAGTTTATATTTCTGAGTGTACCGGGCTCTTAGCACGAAGCTTATTGTATAGTAAAGGAAGGGGCAAACTTATTTGAAAAATATTCAACAAGGCTGACCCAAGAGGTGCTGGGGAGGGGGAGCGGAGATCTGTTTAACTGAATTAAGGTTGCGAGTCGTGGGGAGTCGGCACCAAGGTGGAGGGGAGGAAGGAGCGCTGGGTACTTGGGTGCACCAGGGCCAGGCCGTGTAAGCCATTACATCAAACACTTTGCAAGGGCCCGAGGGCTGAAGCCTAGGGGTGGGGGTGGGGGTGATGAAGCCCGCTGGCCCAAGTTCCCTAACCTGCTCCTCAGCCCCCACCCCCGAGCTCCGGCCACTCTGACGGGGTCTGAGTTTGTCCCTAAGCATTTCTGGCTCTTCCTGGGAGGTGTTTTGCAAAGGTGGAGGCTCCACCAGAGTCCCCACTTTTTGAGGTGGGGAAAGATAACTGGGGTGTCTTCTAAAACGCCGATTTTGAGGTAGATACACCCTTGGGCAGGTGGCTGGCGTTCTGTCGGGGCAGCCGGGTTGCTTCCTTTTTGGGGTGGGGGAGGGTAACACTTTAGCAGTGATCGAGGTTCCCCTGCCCGCTAGAAACCGAGGGGGTGGCCGAGGTTCCTGTCCCCTCCAGGCAGTCGTGGAAAGGCTGGGTTTGGGATGAAATGGGGGTAAGCCTGGCTTCCTCTCAGTCCCACGGGGACCACGGGGAAGGGACCGGGCCCGGGCAACTAGGGAGAGGCCCGGGTTCCCCTCACCCACCCTAGGCGTGGGGGAGCGGGGCGAGCTGGGTAGGGACGCTAGTCCCCCGACCAAGGGGCAGGGGCTGGGTTGGGACGCGGGTCTCCCACTAGGTGCCGTGGGGGAGGGGCGGGGCTGGAGTCTCTATCCTCGTGGGGGAGGGGCGGGCTCGGGACGCGGCCCCCCCGGGGCGCAGGGGCGGAGCCGGGTGGGACACGGGGTCGCCTCCCACGGCCGCGAGGGAGGGGCCGGCGGCGGGGGCGGCCCCCCTGGCGGTCCTCCCAGCTGGAGTCCGCGCGCTCGCGGCCGCTCCCCGCGGAGGTCATTGCCCGAGCCAGTCCCTCCCGCCGTCCCGCTCCCTCCCGCCGTCCCGCCCTCTCCCGCCGCCGCCGCCGCCGCCGCCGCCGCCGCCGCACCCGCCTCAGCGCCCCCACTCCGCGCTCGGGAGCGAGGAGCCGCCAGCGCCCCCGCCCCGCTGCCGCCGCCGCAGCTCCCTCCGGCCGCCATTCGCCACCGAAACTTTCCAGCGCCCGCGCCCTCTCCGGGACTCGGCGGCGGCGGGGCGGGGGCGGCCCAGGGGCGGCGTGCAGCTGCTCCGGGGCGCCGGGCCCTCTTCGGCCGCCACACGGCCGGGGCTCGGAGGCTGCCAGCTGGAGGGAGGGTCGGAGCGCAGCCGGGCGCGCGGCGCCGCCACAAGTTGCGCTGCTCGCGGTGAGGTGAGTGCGCGGGGCTCGGCGGGCCGGGCGCTGGGTCCGCAAACTTCTGCGGGGAGGCGGGTTCCGCGCTGACCCTCGGGGGTCCGGTCCGCGACTCAGGGCGCCCGGACGCTCCTCCCGCCCCTGGAACTCCTGGAGACGCAGGTCGCTAACTGTCCCCGCGGCGCTCGGACTGGGGTGCGGCGCGCTCCCCGGAGGCTGAACAATACCCCGAGGTGGCGGTTCCCCAAAGTGCGGGCGCGCGGTGGGGGAAGGAGACGGAGGTCGGCTGGGGTCTCCTTTGTTTTGGGGAGGGGAAGGCGGCCGGTAAGTTTCGGGAAGCGCTCGGCTTCTCCTACGGTGCCTCTTTGTCTGCCGATTCTGGGGCTTGCTGGGCTAAACCTGCGCCGCCTTGGGCTCGGGGACCCGGAGTGGAGGGCGGTGGCGGGATTTCCCCGCTGTTGGGTAGGGGAGCCCCATTCATCCCCGCGACTCGGGCCGGCCCGCCCGGACCCGGGTGGAAGCGCAGCTGCGCGGAGTGGGGCGAGTGGCTGGTGAGGCGGCGCGGGCTCCGCGTCTGCTCAGTTTCTGAAGCGCAGAAACTGTCAAGGAAGTCGGGAGCCCCTGTCCTCTGCCCATCTCCCCGGCCCGAGCGCACGACCGGGCTGGGGGCACCCCTGGCCCGCCGAGGGTCTGCAGAGCGCCGCCCGGGGAGAGCGCAGACCTGTTGCTGCCCCTGGGCTCTGGCGGGGCGGGTGGGGTGGGTCTCGAAGATCCAGAGCTCTAGCCTTGCTCCGGGGGACCTTCCCTAACGATGGGACCGGTGCTCGGAGTGCGGTATGGGGAGTGCGCCTTCGGGAGTCGGGGATGGCCGGATGTGTGACAACCGTGGGTCGCTGGAGCCCCGCTGGTGCGGGTGTAGGGCCTGGACTTCAAGTGCATCGCCTGTGCGCGGTCATACCGGGGCCAGGGCTCGCTCGCTGCAAGGCCTCGTGTTCCCCCAGCCAGCTGCGTTGGACGTTCCACAAAGGTAGGGACCGACTTTTAATTTCGAGTCAGTCAGTGATGTTCTGGAGCAAAACCTAAAAAGAAACAGAAACCCACCCTCTATTGTATTTGTAACTGTTTCTGCTTTGCATTGTCATGTGTGGCTTGACCTGCCTTCTGGATGTTTTCCTCTCCCGACACGCCGCCGAGCCCCTGGTTTAACCTGGAAGGGGACCTCCCTGCTAAGGTCCCGGGCCACGGCTTTGGTGTCGGGAAGTGGCTCTTGACCATTTTATGAAAAGTTTACAAGTCCTTCCTAGAAAAGATGTAATTAGGAAAAATAAAATCCAGAAAAATGTTGAGTATGACACGCTTATATTATAGGGTTGTCATGTCTCAGGTGTGCTGCAGATTTTTGTGGAAAGCCAGCAAACTGCATAACTAATACAAACAACGAAAGTCGTTCACCACTGGATCACCAGCCCTTAAGGCGATTCCAGCCCTTCAGAGTACACACACCTGTAGGACTGACATGGAGATGTGACATGGCGTAGTGCAGCCACCTTCGCTTCCCCACCCGCAGGCATTTTGCCCCTTTACTGGGCTCAGAGAACTTCGCCCTGCCAGTAGTTTAAAGAGGAAACAGTTTGCAAAAAATAATAACTTTATTGTAGACACACTTAGAAGTGAATGTTTCAAATTCTGGAGTTTTCCCATCAATTATATCAGTACCACTGGTTCTGTGCATCATCTTAGTTAGAAGCTTTTTTTCCACCTTTTAAGGTGATGAGCAGAGGCCATCTCCAGCAGGTCCTGAGTGTCAGGAATTCAGATTCTCTGATCCACTCCTGCTGGATAGGAGAACACCTCCGTTAGAACCTGAGCCTGGCCTCTTCCCAGTTTTCTGCAGGGTGTCCAGATTCCGGTGCTTTGCCCCGCAGCACTGCCCTGGGAGCCTCCAGGCCTAGCTCATCATCACAGCTTCTCTGCCCAGCGAGGCAAGACAGACCATTCTTGCGCTGCTTTCCTGATGCCTTGCATTTGCCTTTTATCCTCCCTTAGGAAAAACAAAAATACCTAGTACGCTACATCCGAGAGGTTGTTAATCTTTCACTACCACATGCATTGAAAAATCAGTTTCAGCCAGGAAGCAACACTAAAGGCATATTGTAAACACTTCTTTTTTTAGTTGGAAAGATAAACTTTTTCCCCATAACTATTTTTAGTGAGAGGGAGGTAACTGACCTCTTGAGCAGGAGAATGGGCTTGAGTTTTTCCCTCTGGTCTTGCCCCTCCACTCCCACCCTCACTTTCTGTGGGGCTTGACCAAATGGACCATGCTGGCCAGACTGGCAAACACGAAACCTACCAGAACCCAAAGAAAAGCTGGATGTGGGAAGGGGCTGAAGGAGTCCAAAGGTTTCTAAAGGGCAAAGAGAGCCTAGGCTGTGAACAGGAGTTTCACATCTCCAGGGGAGAAAGGCAGCTGTTAAGGAGTCCGCCCGGGCTGCTGCCTGCCTGGCCAGGGAGAGCCTGACTTCAGATGGATGCGCCACCCAAGCCAGCCCCCTGCGGCGCGGCCATCCCCATCAAATATTTACAGAGAATCTGCTGCATGTCTGAAGGTTGCAGAAGTGAATTGGAAGCTGTTACAAATGGAATTGGAACAAATTTAAAGTTAAGATGAAAGAGAGAATATGTTGAGTTTTCAGAGGAAGTTGGGTACTGTTTCCTTTTCTTGCCGAGGTTTGTTCTTGGCCGATGGGATCAGAGAGATTGAGATGGGGTGTGATAGGCGGTGGGTTCAGGAGACAGGGAAGGTTTAGAAATGAAGTTAGAAAAGATGCTTGGTTATTGGAACAGTATTTTCAACGTTGAGCTCTGGAATTTTGCAGCCAACTCATGGTTCTCATCTGGGACAGTTTTGTCCCGTACCTTCGAAGGGGGCATTTGCTAATGTCTGGGGAAATTTCCCTTCCTGCAACTGTTCAAATGAGCAAACAGGTTGGACCAGCTGGGTGTGGACCTGCATTTTCCTTGTGGAGGCCCTCTTCCAAGTGTCAGTAGGAAAAGGGCTCCCAGAGCGTGGCCCTGCTGCAGGACCCTGGCCTCCACGTCCAAGTGAGCCCCAGAGGTGCCCCAAGCCCTGCCTGGTCATGGGGAATCTGGGCTCCCACTGGACTTGGGTGCTGGGGACAGCTATGAGGGAAATCTACTTTGCAGCCAGCTTGCCCTGCCCTGACTGCCCGCTTTGGGCAAATCAGTGAACTTCCCTAACATTAATTTTCTCATTGAGAGAGGAGATGGGTAGGGGTGTGTATATATATAGGGGAGGAGGGAGAGAGAGAGATTTCCCAGGCTTCTTGTATTAAAGGAGATAGAATTATTATAGTTTTCGTTTAGTTTTTATTTACTTATTTTGAGACAGTGCAACTATTATAGCTCACTGCAGCCCCAACCTTCTGGGCTCAAGCGATCCTCCCGCCTCAGCCTCCCAAGTAGCTGGGACTATACCTAGCAATTTTTTAGTTTTTATTTTTAGTAGAGATAGGCTCTCACTGTGTTGCCCAGGCTGGTCTCAAACTCCTGGCTGGGCTCAAGTGATCCTTCCTCCTTGGCCTCCCCAAGTGTTTGAGATTACAGGTATGAGCCACTTTACCCAGTCAAAGGAGATAGAATTATTATAATGGTTGTAGCCTAACATGCTTTTTTTTTAAAATTATTTTTCCTGAGATGAACTCTTGCTCCTATGCCCAGGCTGGAGTATAGTGGTACCATCTCGGCTCACTGCAACCTCCACCTCCCGGGTTCAAGAGATTCTCCTGCCTCAGCCTCCTGAGTAGCTGGGATTACAGGCATGCCCCACCACACCTGGCTAATTTTTGTATTTTTAGTAGAGATGGGGTTTCACCATGTTGGCCAGGCTGGGCTCAAACTCCTGGCCTCAGGTTATCCTCCCTCCTCAGCCTCCCAAAGTGTTGGGATTAGGGGCATGAGCCACTGCGCCCAGCAGAGACTAACATGCTTATATTTTCCTGTTTTCTGAAATTGAGAATTGGGTCTGGAAAGGTATCACCATCAGTCATGATGGTGTCTAGTAGTTTGCTTGCTTTTTATCTTTTCCCTCTTACATTTAGGGCTATATCTATATAATTTTATTTTTTTAATTACCATATGGTAAATTTGGCTCTTTGGATGTATAGCATTATGAGTCTTGACAAGTGCATACATTGGTGTGGCCACCGTCATAATCAGGAGAGAGAACAGTCTCCTCATCCCAGAGATGTTTGTGGCTCTCCCACAGTTCGTCCACAGTCACCCCCACTGCCCTGAATCTGGGGCATCCGCCCATCTGCTCTGCAAGTCTTGGGGATCCCATCTGAATGTAACACATGGTGGAATGCGTTAGGTGAATCCATCCACTCTTACAGCACCTTCTTTGCCTCCTCTCTCTGATGACACATGAACTTCATGCCTCTGTGTGCTTTGGCCAACCTGCTTTTCTTAGAACAGCACATTTTGCACTGTAGATGTTATCACAAGCAAGGAAAAGAACAGCTTTGCTTCTTAATGTAAGAAATCACAGTGGGAAAAAAAATCAGGTGTGTTGTTGAGGCTGCTAAAGCTTTGCTTCTTTAAAAAAAATTTTTTTTTAATTTTTCTGGATACGTAGGTGTATATAGTTATAGAGTACATTAGATATTTTGATATAGTCTTGAAATGTGTAATAATCACATCATGGAGAATGGGGGTATCCATTTCCTCAGGCACTTATTCTTTGTGTTACAAACAATTCAGTTATGTTCTTTTAATTATTTGCTCCTTTTCCTTTTTTTTAAATTTTGAGATAGAGTCTTACTTTGTCACCCAGGCTGGAGTACAGTGGCACAATCTTGGCTCACTGTAACCTCTACCTCCTGAGTTCAAGCGATTCTCCTCCTCATCCTCTGTAGTAGCTGGGACTACAGGCATGTGCCACCATGCTTGGCTAATTTTTTTGTATTTTTAGTAGAGATGGGGTTTCACCATATTGGTCAGGCTGGTCTCGAACTCCTGGCCACAGGTGATCCACCTGCTCGGTATCCCAGTGCCTCTCTCTCTCTCTCTCTCTCTCTGTGTGTGTGTGTGTGTGTGTGTCTCTCTCTGTCTCTCTCTCTCTCTCTCTCTCTCTCTCTCGTTCAAGCAATTCTCCTGCCTCAGCCTTCCCAACAGCTGGGATTACAAGCGCCCACCACCATGCCCAGCTAATTTTTGTATTTTTAGTACAGATGGGTTTTCACCATATTGGCCAGGCTGGTCTCTTGTTCAGGCTGGTCTTAACTGCTGACCTCAAGTGATCCACTTGCCTCGGCCTCCCAAAGTGCTGGGATTACAGGCATGAGCCGCTGTGCTGTGCCTGGCCATTTGCTCTTTTTATCTATGCCAGTTAGTTCTTGCTACCTCATTGGTTCAGGTGGGACATTTTCTGATGTTGTTTTTTTGTTTTTATTTTTGGTTTTTTGAGACCGAGTTTCTTTCTTGTTGCCCAGGCTGGAGTGCCGTGGCATGATCTCGGCTCACTGCAACCTCTGCCTCCCGGGTTCAAGCAATTCTCCTGCCTCAGCCTCCTGAGTAACTAGGATTACAGACGTGTCACCAGGTCTGGCTAATTTTGTATTTTTAGTAGAGATGGGGTTTCACCATGTTGATCAGGTTGGTCTCAAACTCCTGACCTTGGGTGATCCACCTGTCTCAGCCTCTGAAAGTGCTGGGATTACAGGCATGAGCCACGGCGCCTGGCCTCTGATGTCCTTTTAGAGGATGTTACCCTCACCTTTTTGCACAGTCCTACTGAAAGATTGTTCATATGTAAAATGGTTATAGTCTTGGCTTTAGTTTCAAAAATAGGACACACGTTCATGAAGAATCTTTGCCGTTTTCCCAATAGGTTAATAATGTGGATATAAAATAGCCTAAAAAAATCAAGTTGTTTTTGCATTTGTTTGTTGTAGAAATAAAAAACTGAATTCCTACGTCTGTCCTTCTATGGAGCTGCTAACCTGTATTTTACTTTGGGCTGTAATGTTGCTTTCTGTGATCTCATGAAGTGGCATGTTTTCTAGAATAATTTTTGTCCTGGCAGTTTGGTGACTTTTGTCATGCCTGAGGTGGTCTGCCTGGTTGTGTGAAGTCACAGAACCTGTGCATGTCCTAGCATGTAGACTCAAAGGGCTGGATGAGTGGCCTCAAGCCTTCTCCTCCCTCCCAGGTGTGAAGATTTGGTTTGGAAGACAGACCATGCTTCAAGGTTTGGGAAGACATGTTTTTTTCAGACTGGTTAAGGATGATGGTTTTATGTTAACTAAACATTGGGATACAGTGACAGTTGTTTATGTCCTGTGCCTAGAGGATCAGTTTTCCCATGATTAAAATAAGCAGTACTTTAGTAAACATTGTTAAGTTATTGCGCATTTTCGTTTAGAAACCCACAGCTAGTTGGAAGGTGCTTTGTGCTGCTGGGTGCCTCTGAGTAATTCCTGGGAGTGCGGCAGTTCTCCAGTCCCAGGAGACCCTGTGAAAGAAGCACAAACAATGCTCACAGCAAAACGCACAGTGTTTGTTCTTGACCTGGGTGTCTGCCTTGAATTCCTGTCATTTTTCCTATCTTGGTGGATGTAGCCGGAATGCTTTAAAGAGAACATGAGAGTTTTCTCTGCTTGTTTCCCTTGAGCCTGGAACCGAGATTAAGACCCCAGATAGCCTGCACAGGGCTCTTTCCTTTCTGGAACACCTGCCCAGGCTAGAATATGAAAGTAGGGAGGAGGTGAGGCTCTTCCCAGCCAGCTCTCCAAGACGCCGAAACCTTCCTTCAGGTCTGTTGAGAACTGCATCCCCAGCACCATCATGTCAGAGCAATCAGAGAGGGGCATGTGTTGTCGCCTTTTGGGAAGCTTGACTCATTCCAGTTAGGGACCTGCCTGTTGTTAGAGGATGCTTTTTATACTTCCGTGTGAACATGCAGTATAATTCAATGCTGCAAGCATTTCTACTTGTCTGAATTTCCTGATAGGAATTTGGACAAAAAGAAGCTTATTGTACATGGTGCCATTTTATTTCTTAAATCAATAATAACAAATACTTTATTTTCAGAAATGGGATCTTGCTCTGTTGCCCAGGTTGGAGTGCAGTGAGATGATCATAGCTCACTGAAGCCTTGGGTTTCTGGGCTCAAGTGATCCTTCTGCCTCAGCCTCCCAAGTAGCTGGGACTATAGGCACAAGTCACAATCCCCATCTTTTTTTTTTTTTAATTTTCAAATGTTTTCTAGAGATAGGGTCTTGCTGTGTTGCCCAGGCTGATCTCAAGCACCTGGACTCAAACAGTCCTCCTGCTTTGGCCTCCCAATGTGCTGCCCATCACAGTTGTGAGCTACCGTTCCTGGCCAACAAATACTTTAATATGACAAGACCATATAAAGTCATTTTAAGAACTGGAGGAAAATTCCCTAGGACTGAGTCGTGATTTCAATTTCTGGTGCACTGTGGGTAATTCTTTCTCAGCCTGGACACTGTGCCCCTTCGATTGTCCCTGTTATCTTGTCATCTATGTGAAGATGAGAAATGAAGTTGAGTGGAGAACTGCCGCCAAAGTCTGCCATGGGAAAATCGGTAGTGCCAATATGTAAAGGTAATTCCCAGCTGCCATAAAAGTCCAGGTGGCTTCACAGTTTCAGATTGTATTTCCCAAAAGCATAGGGAATTGATATCCCTGAATGGGGAATTGATGTCCCTGCTATTATTTGGGAAACCAAGTAAACTTGTGTCCTTGCTTTCAGCTTGTTTTTCAACAGAGTCTTATCAAGCATTGTAATCCCACACAATTGTAATGCCAGCTCCATGTTGATAAAGACTCAAGAATTCAAAATTATAAACTTGAAAATAGCAAATGCCAACTCTGACAGTAGCAGGACAGTCTGGAAGACCTAGCTTGGTTTAATTCCCAATTTGATTATGAAGAAAATGTCAGATTCAGCTTGTGTTTTCAAGACACACTGATGGTTCTATGCCAGTTTCAGCCATTTCCAGGGATCTGTCTTAGGATACTTCAAAAGGCCTAACCTTTGAGATGCACTGAGCTCAGAAGTTTGTGAAAATAAGAATGAATGATCTCCCTTGTCCAGTACATGACAGAAATTATTGTAGACTAGATGAGAACAAGGAGAGATGCTTGTGTATGTTACATGTCACAGGATGCTCTGATCAATTTTATGGGACTCAAGAGTATGATGCCTTTGGCCAATGGTCTCTAAATTTGGGACAGGGACAGAGGACGGAAATGACTGGTTTCAGGTTTTAATTCCCAAAAGGGTCTCAATGAATTTTATGACCTCTGGCAGATGCACAGCAAGATTTATTGGGATGCAGGAAGAAATTATGAAAATGTCTGTTAAAAACATCTCCAATACTTGTAAAAAATATATTTCTTGTCCATAAAAATGCATAATGTTACTTGAGTATTTCATATATTTAATAAATAAATTACATGAATTAGGAGCACCTACTAAAAACTTTTTCACTGAAAAGGATATACGATGAAAACAACATTTATGATGTAGTTCCCCAAAGGCTGGAAGAGGAGGTGATACTGAAGTCCCTGCTTGCAGGTGGGACAGAGTTGCACTGCCCTTTCCTCTGGCTTCAGCTGCTAAGGTATTTGTGCACTTGCACATACATGTATGTGTGTTAAGCAACTTTGAGATCCACCAGTGTAATGATTGGACGTCGCTCCAGAGGTACAGGTATTAGTGATTTGACTTAGGGAAGAAAGAAAGACGGGAAACCATGCACATACTGGATCTAGTGTATTTTGCATGTTGTTTTTAAAGCTGAAAAAATACCCATGTTTTAGAACTAGATGACAGTACCTCGTTTTGCATGAGGAAACCTTGGAACAATGCTATGCTTTTTAAGCATTTTATGACTGCAGTATTTTCATAGTCAATTCTGTTTATAAATCAGCCAATTTCATTGATGGATGCCCTCGGGGCTCTGGAGAATTAGGCATTTTGCGGCAGAAATGGTTTAGAATTTCTAAGACAGCAACGTGAGATTGTGCCAGAACTGAGTTGTGATAAAAGTCCTAGGGTGCTTTAAATGTTTTTGTTTTTGTTTTTGTTTTTGAGACACAGTCTCACTCTGTCACCGTGGCTGGAGTATAGTGGTGCTATCTCATCTCACTGCAACCGCTGCCTCCTGGGTTCAAGCTATTCTCCTGCCTCAGCCTCCTAAGTAGCTGGGATTATAGGCACCTGCCACTACATCTGGCTAATTTTTGTATTTTTAGTAGAGACAGGGTTTCACCGTGTTGGCCAGGCCGGCCTCGAACTCCGGACGTCCTCATCCACCTGCCTCGACCTCTCAAAGTCGAGGGATTACGCCTGGGATTACAGGCGTAAGCCACCACGCCTGGCCTCATTAGGGTTTTTTTTTTTTTCCTGAGAAAATTCATTCAGTTGCTGCTACATTACTGGTGCTACAGAGTGAATAAATGTAAAAATTATATTCACAACTCAGACCACATTGTGGCTGTGGAGGTGAGAAATAGGAATCATCTCCAAATTTAAGGTCTTCTGGCTGAGCTCATTTGCTTAGAATGGCTGAAGGTTTGGTGTTCACAAGATGAAACGCCAACCTCAAGTAGTTCCAGGTTTCCAGACCAGTTTTTAGTTTGTTTAACTTGAGAGGATTGATGTGTCAGCTTTAGTGTTTTTGTGTAATTTTTGGTGTTTGAATCTGTTTTCTCCTTTGTGAATATTGAATTCGCAACATAACTTTGTTATATGAAATGATGCTCATATACACGTGCAGCGCATTAAAAAGCCTACAGGGAGCAGTACTTATAGATTTCCACGTACCGACAGGATACCTCATCCGACCATGATTAATGCTTATCAGAATCTGTGTAGACATCCATTTGTCCTTTGATAAACTGAAATATTTATGTCTACTTTTTAAAAAACCTGTTGCCTCTCTTTATAGTAATACTCAGAAGGCACTCACTGTCAAGACAGAGGAGAAACAAGAAGTTGAATTTTTCACCATCTAGATTTATGCACCTGTCTCCACTCTCCAGAGACCAATGCATTTAGGCCCCAGCAAGAAATTTAATTATAATGAAGTGTAAAGCAGACGCAGAGTATATTTGGGAATATGCCTTATCTGCCCCCACAGCCCAACCGCTGTAAGAGTAAAGAGATGGCACAATGTATTTTGCTTTTAGTCAGACGCTTTCAGCCTTAGACAGGTCTTGACTTCATAATGGAAGCAGGTCAGTGAGAAACCACTGAGTTGCTTCAGCTGTGAACTGGAATCCTTTTCTTTGTTTTTTTTTTGTTTTTTGTTTTTTTTTTTTGAGACGGAGTTTTGCTCTTGTCACCCAGGCTGGAGTGCAATGGCACGATCTCGGCTCACCGCAACCTCCGCCTCCTGGGTTCAGGCAATTCTCCTGCCCCAGCCTCCTGAGTAGCTGGGATTACAGGCACGCACCACCATGCCCAGCTAATGTTTTGTATTTTTAGTAGAGACGGGGTTTCACCATGTTGACCAGGATGGTCTCGATCTCTTGACCTCGTGATCCACCCGCCTTGGCCTCCCAAAGTGCTGGGATTACAGGCTTGAGCCACCGCTCCCGGCTCTGTCTTTGTTGTTGAGTGACGACACTCATAATTATTCATTTGCTTATTTGCCATCCAATTCACCCTATATAATATCGCAGAAGCGTATCTTAGAGAATGACCCTAAGCAGGCTGATCTCTGAAGCCTGCACCAGAGTTGACTTTATTTCCTAAGTGCACACTTCTGTGCTTGCAAAGGGCAGCTGCCTAGGTATAGTTTCTGTGAGTTTGAGGCACAGAGGTATGTAGGAGAATAGGAAGGCCAAATGATAAAAGCGCCCGGGACATGGAAGCTGTGAGTACACTAACCTTGAAAGAGACTATGAAAACGAAGTTTAGAGCATTGTTGAAGCACCGTCTACATAATTTATATCACTGAAGGGAGTAACTTCTTATTAGGAAGATAGGGTTATTAAAGTTAACCGTTTTCATCTTTCTACCAAAATAAAAAATCAATTTTATTTCAGATAATTGTATGTGAGGCTTTATAATTGAAAATTTGAAGTTAGCAAAATTATATAACCTTAGTTAATTACATTAGTGTAATCAAACTAAATATAGAATAAGATTAGCTCATGGAAACATTTCATTTTTATCTCAGTCAGTACTGCTTGTATCTGCCCAGTAGTTAGATAGTTTCTAGTTATGTTTTGTAATTTTTTGAATATCCTGGACATGTTTTTAGACAAGTTAGTTGCAACAAGATTTTGTATGTTTTCATTATTTCCTAGTTTGTTTTTAAGCATAATAAAAACACAGGGTAAGTTATCCTTTTTGAATTTTTCCTTTCTTTATGATATGTGTCTGGCACAACAGAGGACCAAGCCCCGGGATCATTAATCCCACTTTTCTGCATGGCGTTTGCTGTAAGGGAAGTTTGGGCTGGATTCGTAGTTGGCTATCCAAAAGTAAATGTTCAACCTTCTCTAATTTCCTGTTTTGTTTGCTTTTCCATTCACTGTTCTATATTTGGACAACAAATATATTTTTCTGTATGGGTTTCTGGTGGCCCAGATGTTCATTGGAGTGGAAATTCTTCTGTCCACACCACTGGGTTGGGCAGTTGCTGGTGTGTGGCTTTCTGTATCTCCTGGAGTTGACTAGGATACATTGTGTATTCAGGTTAGGCAGTCATTCCTTTTGCAAGCTCTGTGTTACTTTGTTCCATTTGGCTTTGCGATAAATGTTTGCCCTTCACTTGCCAAGATGTCAGCTTGTAGTGATATGTCCTTTAACTTAGAACTCTTGAGTCTGACTTAAGTCAGTTTTCTTAAACATTGTTATTGACCTATAAATGACATGCCATAAAAGTCACCTCTTTGAGGTGTGGCATTCAGTGATTTTTAGGAAATATGCTGGGTTGTGTAGACATCACCATGGTCCAGTTTTAGAAGATTTTCAATTCCCAATGAGATTGCTCCTGCTCAGTAGTCACCCATTTCTGCTCCCACCTCCCGGACACGGGCCACCATGAATCTCCTTCCTAGGTCTCTATAGATTCCTGTTTTGTGGATATTTTAGAGTTGTTTTTCCAAGAACGAGTATCGCTGTGCTTGGCCTAACTTCCCGGATGGTGAGACCTGATTAGTGACTTCACCTTCCGCCCCCTCCTCCCCAGAAGAGGAAGGTGGGGAAAGGGGAAAGAAGGCAAGTATAATAGTATAACAGGCATTGTGCCTCAGCTTCGTCATCTGTAAAATCAGGATAACTGTGGACTTGTTGCAGGCTCTAAATGTGAAACCTTATGGGAAGTAATTAGCTGGGACTTTGGCATACAGGAGGAGCTCATTATTTGCGTATTAACAGTGGGAAATAGTGCATAAAGGAGGTGGGAAAAGAGCTACCTGTAGAAAGGTGGCATAAGTCCCTGGAGAGCTGAGCACAGGACCCCAGGGCATACATCCCCTGTGCTTCCATCTTGAAAGCACCTGCCTGTGAACCTCAGCCTTGGAGGGAAGTTGGATGTTTTCCCAGGATATACCTCTGCTCTATGGTCCTCAACCCAAGGCAGTTTTGAAACTGTCTTTGCAAAAATTATGTCAGTGAGAAAATTATAACAGTAAGTTAAGCTAACCCATCCCCCATCTTACCTTTCCCTTAATTATTCCTGGGCTATTGGGCCAAGTGAACTTTGGAGGACTTTTAGGCTACCATTTAAATGATAATAGGCCTTGCTCTAAACTCAAAACTTGCCCCAAACTGTAATGCTAATGGGTGGCCATCAGGATGGGGGAAGAGAGGAGCCTGATTCCTGCTAAGGCAAAGATATAAACCATTGCCAGATTGTCAAATATGCAAATTCCCACTTACTCCTGCAGATAACATCACTGTTGTAGAACCTAAGATTGGCCTTTTCAGATATCTTTTCAGGTTTTTTCCATGTCTGACAACCATGGTTCCACCTGGACCCCCTCCTGTGGCCCCACCTAGAAGCCATTCAGCCCATGGAGGACAGCTTTAACACCATATGATTTCATCTCTGCCCCAACCAATCAGCAGCAAGCCTAGCTACCCCCACCCTTTCTTCCAAACTGCCTTTACCCCTAACCTGCGAACTTGGATGACTTGATTTGAATACGGACTCCATCTCCCAGGTAGCATGGAAGGCCTTGTGGCTATTAAACTCTTTCTCTACTACAGTGCCATGGTCTTTCTTTATGAAGCAGGAAGGAGAAACCCTATTACAAAATTGGGTGCTCATCTGGGATCCCCTGCCCGTGGTTCCTCAGTCCTCACCAGTGTGATGGACCTGGAGGTCAGCTTTGGCAGTTGCTTGTTTAGCTGAAGGCTGTATTTGGTGCTGTCTCTGCTGGTGAGGCTCTGTCGACCCTTGGTGCACAGGTCTAATTGCAGTGGGAAGATAGTCTAGAACCTGTCAGGTGGACATGTAGCCCTGTCACAGGGACTGGCTGCATCACGGATGCTTAGTAGGTGTGGAAGGCCTCTGTCCATCCTGCTTCTGTTCTGTGTGTTTGTGCATGTGGAGGGGTCTCTGAAGAACAGCCGACAGAAATCCAGCAGGCCTCATTCAGAACTTTCCTTATTTGTCCGGTCACATTCATTGAGCCCTGATGGAATTGTTAGCTGAGGCTCAACGGGCCCGAAGAGGGGTGATGGGCCCCTCTTCATCTTGCTCAGACACCATGCCTTGAACTCTCAGTTGGAGGTCATCTGTCCCCACCTTGAATGGATCAGTGATGACAGGGACCAACAGGGGCAGCTCAATATTGGGTGTGGATCTAGGTGACTAGTGTGTTTTGTGATGTGTATTTTGCTTCGACTGGGATGGAAAATGTGAATTAGGTTCCCCCATGCACCCCATTGTGCGGCATCTTGCAAAATTCAGAGGCTTTTGCCGGTGGTTCTGTGAAATGGAAAAAGGTGATTTTCCTTTGTGACTGTGGTGCAGTGAACAGAGTCGTGAGGGCTGCTCAGGGACAGGGAGCCAGAAATGTGGTATGCTGGCAAAAGGGTAAGAATTTCTTACCAATCAGGCTTCTGGCCTCTGCAGGCCTGTTGAGTGAATGGTAAAACTCACTGTTTATTAATGAGAAAAGTATATGTGAGGCTAGTCTGAGGCTGTAGCAAATCTGGTTTATATTGTTCTATGAATTTGTCTTTCTGTGCCGCTCTGTCATAAAGAGGGGCACCACAGGGTAGAATGTGGGCCAAGGACCCCTATAAGCCTGCTGCTCACATTGGCCCTATAGGCTGGTCAGTTACGAACTTTGCCATAGGTTCCTGGAATACCAGCTGCTGAAGGTTTCCTCTTGTTTTATGTCCTTAAGAGCATGATTTTGTGACCATGTGGGGGTACTCTCTCTTGGTCTCCACCATCTGAAGGGCAAGAATTTTTGAGTTCATTTCAGGCAGCCAGTCCACGAGAACTGGGAGTTGGAGAAGACTCAGTGCTTTCTTCATCCTCAATGTGTCAAGCCCTTGGGTGAGTTTTGTCTTAAAAAATCCCATGCCTATGAGGCTGGGAGTGAATTTTTAGGGATCATGGAGATGCCTCCTCTACCTCCTTTCCAAAAATACCTTTTGCTTATATGGTAAAAATCTGGAAAATTATCAAAAGGACTTAAACAGACTTTTTGGATTGAGTTGCTGTTGAAACTGGGTATACCATGAAAAGAGAAAGGTTAAATTAAAAGAACGATGCATCATAGTGACATAGCTAGTCTTTGCAAATTCTCTTGAGCAGTTAAAATCCTTTGAAAGCTTGAAAATGCTCTAGACTTCTGGGAAATGCAATAGCAATGACCTTGTGCTGCAGGTCAGTTGCTAAAGCTTTGCCCTCCCACAGTGGTGGCCTGGGTTCATTTCTGGGCTTTGGGAGCAAGTCCTTTGTGGTTTGATACTTCTGGGACTTTTGCCATTTATTGATTCTTTTCCCCTCCATAGACAGCTTCTGATTACTTGTCTTGAATTTTCTTTTCTCTGAACTACCTTTAGGGAGACTCTAGATCTTTTAAAAATTGCTTACCAGCTCTTTGGAGATACCTCTTGCGTTCATGCTTAACCCATCCCCTTAGGTAAGGCTTATTGATTTCACATAGGAAGTTCTCTTTAAGTAAAAGCTTCAAAAGTCAGAAATGTCCTGGCTGAAATCTGGTAAAAAGAGATTTCAAAATGATTTTTCTTTTGAGAGCTCTGTAGTTAGAAATTGACTTAATTAAAGCTGATATTTGGGCTGTATGTGTACAGAGACTGTTTTAAAGCCCCTGTTCTCCCTTTAAACACTTCTATCAATGGAATTCTGTCTTGATTCATTTCTTTTTGTGTATTTATCTTTGTTATGTAATGTTTATATAAAACAGCTCTAAATAATTGGCTTAGGACAGGCGTGGTGGCTCATGCCTGTAATCCCAGCACTTTGGGAGGTTGAGGCAGGTGGATCATGAGGTCAGGAGTTCGAGACCAGCCTGACCAACATGGTGAAACCCTGTCTCTACTAAAAATACAAAAATTAGCCAGGCGTGGTGGCATGCACCTGTAATCGCAGCTACTCAGGAGGCTGAGGCAGGAGAATCGCTTGAACCCGGGAGTGGAGGTTCAAAGGCAACCCAGCCTGGGCAACAGGTGGAGAATCTGTCTCAAAAAAAAAAAAAAAAAAAAAAAAAGAAAAATAATAATAGTAATTGGCTTAAAATAAGCACTTAAACATTGTCAGAAACATGGAAGATTGTAACACGTATAGTTGAGACTACTGGAGAAACAGTTTTTTGTTTGTTTTTTATTTTTATTTGAGAAACAGTTTTACATGCAAGATATAGAAGGAAAGTAGAATGTGGGTTTCTTTTTTTTTTTTTTTTTTTTTTTTTTTTGAGTTGGAGTTTCACTCACATTACCCAGGCTGGAGTGCAATGGCGCGATCTCGGCTCACCGCAACCTCCGCCTCCTGGGTTCAGGCAATTCTCCTGCCTCAGCCTCCTGAGTAGCTGGGATTACAGGCACGTGCCACCATGCCCAGCTAATTTTTTGTATTTTTAGTAGAGACGGGGTTTCACCATGTTGACCAGGATGGTCTCGATCTCTTGACCTTATGATCCACCCGCCTCAGCCTCCCAAAGTGCTGGGATTACAGGCGTGAGCCACCGCGCCCGGCGTGGGTTTCTTTTTTAATGCCTTTTAGATCACATGACTCTGATCTTTCAAAAATAAAGACAGTTTAAAGATTATTTGTAAAGTAAAATAAAAGTGTCTTCAGAGTTCACACATTTTGTCTATATCAGGCAGGTCAGATACTCTTTGCTAGATGTTTTAAGGTCATAAACTGCTTCTATGACTTTTAATAATTGTTTGACTTGTCTGTTTTACAGCCATTAGATTCTAGGTAAGGCCTGAGGACACATGGGGTTAGCCAGGTCCTCTCCTCTGACCAGGCTGGGAAGAGTCATGGGTTCTGCAGTTTCATACATGGTTAAAATTGCTTACTTACCAGGTTTTTCACAAGAAACAAAAGTTGCTAAAAGTTAAGATTGTAACACGTATAGTTAAGACTACTGGAGAAACAGCTTTTTGTTTGTTTGTTTTTTATTTTTATTTGATAAGCAGTTTTACATGCAAGATATAGAAGGAAAGTAGAATGTGGGTTTTTTTTTTTTTTCTTTATTTTTTGAGGTGGAATTTTACTCTTCTTGCCCAGGCTGGAGTGCAATGGTGAGATCTTGACTCTGCCTCCTGGGTTCAAGTGATTCTCTCGCCTCAGCCTCCCTTGTAACTGGGATTATTGACATGTACCACCACGCCCAGCTAGTTTTATATTTTTAGTAGAGATGTGGTTTCTCCATGTTGGACAGGCTGGTCTGGAACTCCCTCCCTCAGGTGATCCACCTGCCTCGGCCTCCCAAAGTGCTCGGATTATTGGCGTGACCCACCTCGCCTGGCCGGAAAGTAGAATGTGTTTTGTGGGTGGCTATAAGAAGGCATGGGAATATGGTTTTTTTTAAAAGGGAATGTAATTTTGTCTAGTTCAGAGGATTTTAAGAATCATCTTAAAAGAGTGATGGGACAAAACTAAAAGTTTAAGCGAGTTGAAAAAGGTTTGTAAAGGGTTAATCTTGTAAAGGAAGTTCTGTGGGTATGAACAAGTTGGCTAAGATTTGAAGGGGATTATTTAGTTTTTCTGTAGTTTGAATATTTTTTTTGTTTGACTTTTTTGAATAAATGACAGAAAAACGAGGAGAGAGGAGACAGATTCAGTTGGCCTCATAGTGTCTTTATTTTGTCCTGTTTGTAAAGTTGAGTTTCCCCTCTATCAGTGAGTGAAGATTTTTGCCTTTGAAAAATTCTTGAGTTATCATTATGGCTACATAAATGACTTCTAGTGACCTGGGATTTTATTTTGTAATATCAAGTGTTTAAACCTTTGATATTTGATAGAACTTTCCAAAGTCAAAATCTAAATTAAGCCCTTTTTAAAAAATCTGGTTAACCTTCCAGATATTTAAATACTCTAAAGTCCAAAAGAGACATATTTGGCTTATTTCACGTATTAAAAGCATTCTGAAGTATGCAGTAGTGTTTGGCTTTCTTTGGACTGTATTTGTATGAATGTGCTATTGGTGTGTGTTCTAGAATTGTTTAAGATTTCCTGTAATTCTGATATGTCTTAGTATATGTTATCGGTAATAATTATGATTGTTATGTTAAATTGTTGTATGCCACAGAGATGACCAGACCTTAACTGTGGCTGTTCTGAAACTTTTGTATCCACAATTGTTTTACTTTGGTTATTTTCAAGATGGTTTTATAATCAGCTATAGGACTCTGATAGTTTTCTGATAACTTTGGAGACTGTGACGTTAAAATAGAGGGAAAAGCTTCCAAGGCTCCCTTTAAGAGCTAATGTGTTCATGGATATTGAGCAGAACAGGAGTTAATTACATAGACTGAATTAATGGAAGACCAAAACAATCTTTTTATGGCTTTTTGTCTGAAACACTGCTAATTCTTTTGTTTTTCAGAGTCCAGAAAACCTTTCTTTCTTTTGAGCTATTTACAGCTTTTAACAGTTGGAATAAAGTATGCTCTTCTTAACAAAATCTGAAGCATATCTCTCTCTTTACCTGATTTCTCTAGGATTTGAAAACTGTTGGCATGTATACTTAATTTATAGCAGTATAGTTATTTGTATAAGTTAAATAAAAATCTGTTTTCTTTTGTAGCAGGACACAATTGGAGACACTGGTTATTTTACCAAAGCTTTGATTGGAATGGCATACTTTCAGATTGCTTTAAGGAATCAAAGTTGACTTATAGAGCCAATAAAAGCCGCTTGGGTAAGGTGGCCTCATACCTTGTCTACACAGTCCCTGGACAGGTTCCTAAGTAAAGAATGTCACTTTCTGACAGTTTCAGGAGCCCCAAGTTATCTTGGGCCCTTGAGGTGATTAATTCACCCAATTAATGCAAGTATTTGCAGGCACAGATAAATCCGTGGCTGAGCTAAAGGCTTTGAAGTCTAATCTGAGATTTCTTATGGAATAAAGTTCCAGCAAAGCCAACTTTTAAAAGGAGCCTATATGGCAAATAATTGTTCTTGCTGACTTTATGCAAACACTCAGGCCAAGTATAGTAAGAATAAAACTTATTTTGCAGATAAATTAGTCCTACTGTGATTTGTCTTTAGTAAAAATAGAGACTGGAGAGAGAAATTATGTTTCAGAAAAAAAACGATAGAACACCTGTTGTTAGAATATAGTCTTGTTCACTGTTTTTGAATTTTTATTATTTTCTGTCATTAGGACTGACTCCTGAATTCTTTCTGGCCTACAAGTCCCCAAACTATAGGTATCGATTGACTTACCACCTATGCAACTTACGACCATTCGAGTTTATGACCACAATCTCTAGCCACGACTGCTCCGCGTCTGGCAGCGCAAACGTTGCCCAGCTGGGCATATGACAGTGCGGACCAGCTTCCGGCAGCACTACCTTCTCCGCGTGCACCTTTTCAACTGTACATATAGCCTACTCAACTTACAACCAAATCGCGTTACGACTGGTCTGCGGTCCCGACCGTGGTCGTAAGTCGAGCACTAGCTGTAATGCTTTCAGATTTTTCTTTCATTTCTTTCTAACTTGGCCTCAATGACATTGCTGCTTCCTCTTTCCTGAGGCCCTGCAAGCTGAAGCTTATTACGAGAGAACAGCATGTTAGATTGCCACCACATTCTCCTCTGTAACTAAAGTTGTTTTGAGTTTAATGTCTGGATAAATTGTGCCCAGTGTTAATCTTTGTTTTTCTTCTGTGTCTATGGAAATGCCTCTTACAGAGGCTTAGCCCATCTGCAGTGCCACCTCCTGATCTGGGAAACAGCTGTTTAACTGATATAGTCTTAGGACTTGGACACTGGCTAAAAAGATATGAAACAGTATATTTAAATGTACTCTTTCCTGTTTATTGCAGTCTCTCTTTCTAACAAGCTATAGTCAACTGTTGATATAAGTGCTGTACTAAAACTATGAGCGAGAACATTAACATCTTTGTCATACACTCATGAGTACATGCAGGTAGCTGCAAAGCAGTGGGTTCACTCCTATTCCCCTAGGACCAACCCCTGCAACTATGCCTCCTGTCAGCAGGAAGAATCCAGAATGGTCATCACCCTTTTTCTGTCTCTATAGCCAGCACCTTAAGAATAAGGTATCTGAAAGCCAAAGTGGGGATTGAAACCACCTTTGTAAAAATTGTATCAGTGAGAGAATGATGACAGTGAAAGAGATATGAGCTAACTCACCCCCCCATCTTGCCTTTCTCTTAATTATTTATTTCCCTTAATTATTGCCTTTCCCTTAGTTATTCCATCTCCCAAGTAGCGTGGCAGGCCTTGTGTCTATTAACTTTTACTCTACTAAAATGCCATGGTTTTTATGTAGCCACAGGAAGAACCCATCAGGTGGTTACAGTTTTGCTACCAGGGAACAGTTTTGGTTGTTATAAGTGAGGAGGCCAGGCGCCGTGGCTCACGCCTGTAATCCCAACACTTTGGGAGGGTGAGGTGGGCAGATCATGAGGTCAGAAGTTCAAGACCAGCCTGACCAACATGGTGAAACCCCGTCTTTACTAAAAATACAAAAATTAGCTGGGTGTGGTGGCACACGCCTGTAATCCCAGCTACTCGGGAGGCTGAAGCAGGAGAATTACTTGAACCTGGGAAGTGGGGGTTGCAGTGAGCTGAGATCACGCCATTGCACTCCAGCCTGGGCAACAAGAGTGAAACTCCGTCTAAAAAAAAGTGAGGAAGGTGTGCTCTTGGCATGGAGGCCAGGGATGGCCTCCTGCCATGCAGGGGAAGGTCCCCTCTTCTCCCAGCAGAGTAATCCAGCCCCAAAAGGTCAGCACTGCAGAAATTAAGAAACCCTGCTTCAGAAGCTTTGCACCTGGTGGTAGCTGTAAATGAGGTACTTAAATCCTCCATGAAGACATAACGAAGTTGAAGGAAAAAAAATCCCATGGGGCTTTGAAAGTAACACAAGCATCTTTTAGTTGTCATACATTCTATGGAAATAGGGATTTTTTTTCTAAAACAAAAAAGACCAACAAGACTTTAGAAGAAAAAAGTGACTTTCAAACCCTTCAGAAGTATTCATTTACAAATGAACAATGAAATGACTGTGTAGATGGAGAAACCGGGAGTGCCCCTTGGCTTTGATCTGGTGGACACGTTCATCTGTGTCTATTCCCTGGAGAACAAGTGCCCACATTTGCCTTCCTTCTTTACCTAACTCCCCCCAACAAGGGCTGACCCTCCTTCTGTCCTCTGACCTAGCTGGGCCTTTTCCTCCCTTCTCCTGAAGCTTGCCTGCCTCTGCGTTCCACCCTCCAGCAAGCCCTGATCTGTCCTCTTAACAAACTCCTGTGCGGGTTTCTTTGAGGTCTATTTGCCTGCCCCAAGCGAATCCCTCCCCAGGTGACACTGATTCTATGTGAATTTCAAAGAACCCAAGCAGTGGAGAGTTCTCCCTTCCTTCCCCTCTGGCAGAATCGCCAGCATTCAGTCTGGAGTGCAACAGTGTAGATGTTTTTCTAACACTTTCAGCTGTACACATATTAATATGTAGTCTTGGATCTTTGTCCAAATGGACTCCTATTTGCTTCACACCATCTGCTTTCCTTATTTTTGTATCTTTACTGAGGTATATTGAAGTACAGTAAGCTGGACATATATGAAGTGTACAGTTTTAATCTGTTTTTTCTATTTCTTTGTTTATTTACATATATATGTTTTGAGACAAGGTCTTCCTATGTTGCCCAGGCTGGTCTCAATCTTCTGGGCTCAAGGAAAATTCACACCTCGGCCTCCTGAGTAGTGGGGACCACAGGTGCACACCACCACACGTGGATAATTTTTTATTTTTTGTAGAGATGGGGGCTCCCTATGTTACCCAGGCTGGTCTCAAACTCCTGAGCTCAAGTAATCCTCCTGCCTCGTGGCCTTCCAATGTGCTAGGATTACAGGTGTGAGCCACCGTGCCTGGCCCGTTTTTTTCACACACACACATACACACCCTTACTTGTGAAACCAGCACCGCAATCAAAATAAGGAATGTTTCCATCACTCTCCAAAGTTGACTCATGCTTTTCTGTAATGTCTCTCCTCTCCCTATATACCCCTCTCCCCAGGCGGCCATTAGTGGGTGGTCTGTGACTTTAGAAGAGTTTGCACTTTCTAGCTCTTTATATTACTGAAATCACATGGTATGTTCTCATTATTTTGCCTGGTGTCTTTCCCTTGGCATCATGATTTGGGGGCTTCATGTTGTTGCACGTGTCCCTAACTCATTCCTCTGTATTGCTGGGTAGGATTCCATCCTGTATGGATGCACCGTGGTTTGTTTATCCATTCAACAGTTGTTGGATGTTTGGGTTGTTTTCTTGTTTTTTATTGTGACAATTATGAATAATGCTACTGTAAATGTTTAGATGGCCATATACTGGTTCTCAAACTTCATCATACATCAGAACCACCTGCAGAGCTTGTTAAAACACAGAGTACATCTGGGCATGGTGGCTCATGCCTGGAATTCCAGCAGTTTGGAAGGCTGAGGCAGGAGGATAGCTTGAACCGAGAAGTTCGAGACCAGCCTGAGCAATGTAGGGAGACCCTGGCACTACAAAATAAAATAAAATAAAATAGCCAGGTGTTGTGTGCACTTGTAGTCCCAACATCTCGAGAGGCTTCAGTGGGAGAATCGCTTGAATCCGGGTGTTCAAGCCTGCAGTGATCTGTGATCCTGCCACTGCACTCCAGCCTGGGTGATAGAGCACAAGATCCTGTTACAAAAATACTCCCCCCAAATCTCAGAAAAACCAAAACACAGAGTGGCAAGCCCCATCCCCAGTGTTTGTGATTCAGTGAATGAGAGGCGGGGCTAAGACTCTGCCTTTCTAATGGGCTCCCAGCTGATGCTGGTGCCAGTGGCTCAAGGACAACACAGACTTCGAGGACTGCTGCCCTAAACGAAATCTTTGTAAATTATGATAGTTAATCCTTTGTTAGTTCTTCCAGGTATTTCTCCTCTAGACCATTCCTTGCCTTGTAATGGGAGCATCAAGCTCCCATTTTTGTGTAGTTGAATGTATCGGTCTTCTTTTGGGCTTCTGGGCATGGCTTCCTTATGGCAAGGGGCGAGTACCAAGAATAGGTTGCAGTAGGTGAGGAAGGTTCTGATGTTAGCAAGAAACAAACTTCCCCACATGGGAGTCTGCCCTCATTGGGCCTAATTGTGCCTTCTGCTGCAGATGCTGGGATGGCCTTCTGATGGAATGGCTGTGCTGTGCTGTCAGCACCTGCCCACGTGGAATGAGTTTGTAGCTGTGCCTGGTGCCAAGAGCTCTGAGGTGCTGCTATGCCCCCTGGAATCTTTGGGCAAAGCACAGTTGGTCATCAGGCTTGCCTTTTCACAAGCAAACAAAATCCATCCTTTCTTCATCCCCTTGCCCTGCCAAAATCAACGGGTCTCAAATCAATTCACGAAAGGGGGCCAATTTGCCTTTCAGGTGTCTGATCTAACAAGCCTTGGAGCAGCTAGAAAGTTACCAGAAGATGTGTATGATCAATGTATTTGTTACCATCTTTTTTTTTTTTTTTTTTTAAGTTTGGGAACAGTAATACTTTTGGTCAACCATCTGAATGGACTCCTTCCGCTAGACCAGAGCACTCCAAGGTTAACCTGAGAAACTGGTTCAGGCCATGACAGGAAGGGGCTTCAGACATGCTTCATTATGCCCTTCTCCCTTTTGGAATTCATGAATAACGGACCAGCATTCAACATCAACACAGACCTTAAGTCTGATAAGAAACAATTATAGTCTATTCTCTCTGAAGCCTGCTACCTGGAGGCTTCATCTGCGTGATAAAACCTAGGTCTCTACAACCCCTTATGGTAACCCAAACTTTTTATTTCTATTGATAATAGCTTTTTTTTTTTTTTTAAATATATTGAGACAAGGTCGGTTGCCCAGGCTGGAGTGTGGTGGCACGATCACAGCTCACTGTAACCTTGACCTCCTGGTCTCAAGCAATCCTCTCACCTCCGCCTCCCTAGCAGCTGGGACTACAGGTGTGTGCTACCACACCTGGCTAGTTTTTGTATTTTTTGTAGAGACAGAATTTTGCCATGTTGCCCAGGCTGGTCTCGAGCTCCTGGACCCAAGCAGTCTGCCTGCCTTGGCCTCCCAGAGTGTTGGGATTATAGGCATGAGCTACCATGCCTGGCCAGTAATAACTCTTTCAACCAACTGCCAATCAGAAGAATTTTATCCTAGATCCCCGTTCCCCACCGCACCCTTTGAGTTGTCCCACCTTTCTGAACCAAACCAATCTATATCTTAAATGTATTGGATTGATATCTCATGTCTCCCTAAAATGTATAAAACCAAACTGTGCCCCAACTGCCTTGGGCACATGTTCTCAGGATCTCCTGAGGGCCACGTCACTGGCCACGGTCACTCATATTTAGCTCAGAATAAATTTCTTCAAATATTTTACAGTTTGACTCTTTTCACTGACAGAGAGCAGCTTTAAATTATTATGGACTTGTTCTTGCAAAACCATCTTCATGGATTTGCTGATAAAGCCCTGCTTTTCCACTTCGTCCCCGAGCGCATTCTGCAGGTACCTCCGGTCTTGGCTTCTTATCTTTGCTGTTGACCTCAGTTCATTCCTTTCAGATTCTTTACTCAGGAGAAGTGGTAGAACGGATTCCTGGAGGATTCCAGGCTCTGGAAGGAGGCTTATCTCCTTAGGTTGGTTCAGTTTTGCATTTGCAGTGACTTGTACTCATTGGCTAATATCCTAGTTTCTTCTTCTCTTTTTTAAAGACAACTTTACTGAGCATACCCCCAACTGATTCCTCTAAAGTGTATATATAATTCAGGAATCCTAATATATTTACAAAGTTGTGCAACCATCACCACTGGCTAATTTTTGAACAGTTTTATCACTCCCAAAAGAGACCCTGTATCCGTTAAGACATCACTGTCCCTTCCCCTTCTCCCCAGCCCCGTGGCAACCCTGAATCTGCTTTCTCCCTCTATGGGATTTATTTATTCTGGATATTTCATAGATACAGAATCATGTGATTTGTGACCTTTTGCACCTGGATTCTCACTTCATATTTGAGTTTCATCCATGTTGTAGTATATGTTGTTCCAGTTTCTTGCAAATGTTCTGTCAAAACCCTAGGTGATTAAGGAAGGTAGAAGAATGTTCTGGGATAAGTCAGCTAGAGACACAGGCTGTTCTTCCCTCCAATGACATTTAAAATGGTTCACAAATGTAACGTTCATAAAATTGTTTATAGTTCAGCCTCTATTCTAGCATGAACTGTCATTTTCTCCCTTCGCATTTGCTGTAGTTCCTCCACATTTCTCCCACTTTCCTGTACCTAAAAGTCAATGTGGAAAACAATTTTGGTCAGCTAGAGCTGGGGCTGCAGGTCTCTCTTGTGTTGCATCTTTTGGGTGGAGTCAGAAGGTCCTTTCTTAGCATAAGAATTAGGAAGCTTGCATTTCCCAAGGGGGTTTTGTGACGTTCCTTCCAGAGCTGAGGTCGTGGGATTCTAAGCAGCAAGAGTTAGGCTGTCTTCTATGGCGTCCCCAAAGTCACAACCCTGACTGATCCAGGAACAGAATCATAAGGTTGTTTACTTTCCTGAATTTATCAGCCTTTTGTCTGTGTATGACTGAAATGACTTTTCCCAGGTTAGGTTGGAGAATATGGAGGGTGATTTTCTGAAACCATTCCTTCGACATGACATTCTGGGGCATCTGTGCCTGCAACAAAGGGCTTACTGATAAGACTGAAGGTCATCATACTTTCCTGGTTGGTGGTATAATTGGTCATACTTGTTTCTTGTCATTGCTGTGACAAGTGACCGCACATTTACTGACTTAAACAATGACTATTTATTATCTTACCGTTCTGAAGGCCAGAAGTCTGAAATGAGTCTCACTGTGCTAAAATCAGGTTTTAACAGGGCCACAACTTTCCTGGAAGCTCTAGGGGAGAATTGGCTTTCTTGCCTTTTCCAGCTCCTGGTGACTGGCCACATTCCCGAGCTTATGGCCCCTTCCTCCATCTGCAGAGGAGCAGCGTAGCACCTCTCTGACCATCCTTCCATAAACATCTCTCTCTCAGACCAAAGCTGGGAAAGGCTGTCCACTTTTATGGGCTCCTGTGATTACATTGGGCCCACCCAGAAGATCCTGAATAATCCCCACTTCTCAGGAGACTTAATCACATCTGTGAAGTCCCTTTTACCATATAAGGAAACATACTGTCAGGTCCCAGGGATTTGGGCATGGACGTCTTTGGAGGCCATTATTCTACCTACTACATTGTCAGTCTTTAAGGAGAGACTTATTTCCTTTGCATTTGTCTCTTAATTTGCTCTTCTGAAACCTGCAAGATTCATAGGCTTTTTATTTATTTATTTTATTTTAATTAATTAATTTTTTTAAGACGTCGTTTCACCATGTTGGTCAGGCTGGTCTTGAACTCCCGACCTCAGGTGATCCGCCTGCCTTGGCCTCCAAAGTGCTTGGATTACAGGCATGAGCCACCGAGCCTGGCCTTCATAGGCTTTTTAAACATTTGTTTTTTGTCTCTTGAATAACTGAGAAATCTGGTACTGTTGAGCCATTTGGTTTGTATGCCTGCTTACTCACTGAATCTTGATTGGTTGGTTGGTTGATTGAGTGATTGATAGAGACAGAATCTCACTTTGTTGCCCAGGCTGGTCTTAAACTCCTGGTCTCAAGGAATCTTGCCTCCTTGGCCTCCCAAAGTGCTGGGATTATAGCTTTGAGCCACCATGCTTGCCCTCAGTGTTGATTACCTCTGAGTGAGCCAGGATTTGCTTTCCATTTTGGAAAGCCCTGAGATTGCTGAGCAGCTCGAGACACACTTGTGTGTTGAGGTCCTCAACCTCTGGCCTTGCCCGCTCTAGGTTTGGGACTTCATCAGGGACTCTGCCAGAGCTACTGTTCTGGATTTGGAGTCTCAGAGTCTGTGTCAGCTATGGATAAGGACTTTGCAGATGCTGTGTGTGCATTTCTGGGGCCTGAATCAAGAGCCCCTGGGCTTGTAGCTTCGCAAAGTGGTAGAGAAGACTGGTGGAGTTAGGGACAAAAGACTCAACATAAATAGCTTGTTAATCAGAATTTTGGCTCAAAAATAGTTTGGAAGTGTATTAGTCAGCTTTCTGCCATGCTAATGTTGCATAACAAGCAAACCCTAAATTCAGAGGCTTAAATCATTTCTTTCTTGCTCAGTAGTCAGTGGTTACCTGTGTCTCTCCTGGACTTATTTGGGAATAGGAAGGCCTGCTCAGGTTCTGAGCTAGGCTTAGGATTGACATGATGTGTCTCCTCATCAGGGGACCCTGGGACATGTTTGTGCTTCTCCCATCAGGTATAGGAAGCCAAGATAAATCATGCAAGCACATTTAAAGTCTCTGTTTTCCACTACTACTAACATCCCATTGACCAAAACAAGTCCCATGGTGAGGTCCAGCCTCCACGGGTTGGGGAGGGCTATTCTAGTCTGAAGGCCCTGAAAAGTCACAAGGCAAATGGAGCAGCCATAAACTTCCATTATGGGAGGGTGGAAGAGTTAGCACTGCAGTGCTTCTGCCATGTCTATGGGTAGATGGGAGGATGATCCCTGTGGAAGAGACTGTGGATACATCCAGTCATACCCTAGAAAATCAGCTTTGTAGGCGGCTTTTTGAAGTACTGGGTGTTTGTTATCTTTTTATTATTATTATTTTATTTTTGAGCTAGGATCTCGCTCTGTCACCCAAACTGAAGTGGAATGGTGAGATCATGGCTCACTGGAGCCTCATTTTTCTGGACTCAAGTGATCTTCCCACCTCAGCTTCCCGAGTAGCTGGGAATATAGGTGCACACTCACCACACTCAGCTAATTTTTAAACATTTTTTTGTAGAGACAGAGTCTCATCATGTTGCCCAGGCTAGTCTTGAACTCCTGGGCTCAAGTGAACCTCCCATCTTGGCCTCTCAAAGTGCAGGGATTACAGAGGTGAGCCAATGCACCTAGCCGGGGTTCTTGTTAAACATGCGGCTTCCTTGATTCCATCTTAGAGACCAATTCTCACCTGAGGAGAGGGGACTGTGTCCCTTGGCGGACATTTGGCAATGTCTGGAAACATTTTTGCCTTTCACAACTGGGTGGGGCTTGCTCCTGGCATCTAGTGAGCAGATGCCAGGGGTTCCACCAAACACCCTAACGTGTGCAGGACAGCGCCCCTCAAAGAATTATCTGGCCCAACAAATGTTGGTTGTTTTGAGGCCAAGAAACCCTACATAAACAGGCAATTTTCAGGTGATTTTCATGCACTTTGTAGTTTGGGAACCGTGTCTTGCAAGACTGTTCCAACTGGGAAGGGGAATTGGTGATTCTTTTCATATAAGTAGACACAGACACATGTAGGAAGAAAGGTTTAATATCTCGCAGATAGTTGTGTGGAGAGGTGAATTAAAACCCAAGGGTCTTAGCTAGATCTATTATTTCTGTAATGAAAAAATGTCTTCTGCTCGTATTGTATTAATTCTTTGTTGTATTAAGTATTTACTCTTGCTGTTTATTGGTAGCTTAATAAATGGACCATTTATTTCGTATGGGAAAAAATCTATGTTTTATTAGATTTCTATTATGAGCTAATTTTTTTTCTTTCCAAGTGGGCTTTTGCCAGCTATTTCTTCTGTCCTTTTATTCTGCTCACTAGCAAGACTATAAATTCTTAAAAATTTTGTTCTTAATTATTTTTTTTTTTTTTTTTTTTTAGAGAGGGGATCTCACTCTGTCACCCAGGCTGGAGCGCAGTGAATCAATCATAGCTCATTGCAGGCTTGAACTTCTGGGCTAAAGCAATCCTCCTGCCTCAGCCTCTTGAGTAGTTCGGGACTATAGGTGCATGCCACCATGCTCTGCTAGTTTTTAAATTGTTTTTGTAGAGATGGGTCTCACTGTTGTTGCCCAGGTTGGTCTTGAACTCTTGGGCTCAAGCAATTCCTCTGCCTAGGTCTCCCAAAGTACTGGGATTACAGGTGTGTGCCACTGCACCACCGCATCGCCGCACTTAGCCAGTATTTTTTTTTTTTTTTTTTTTGAGATGGGGTCTCACTCTGTCACTCAGGCTGGAGTATAGTGGCATGATCTGAGTTCACTGCAGCCCCAACCTCACAGGCTCAAGTGCCTCCCAAGTACCTGAGACTACAGGTGCATACCACCACACCCAGCTAGTGGCCAGTAAATTCTCAATAGCAATGATCATGCTTTATGTTTTTTTTCTACTCTGCACAGTACTCAACGTACAGTAATAGTCAGTTGCTAATGGTATCAATTGCAATGTGAGTTGCGCTCTGTGGTTAAAGACTCATTTGTCAAGTATCCGGAGACCAGCCTTTTATACCTTGCTATAAATCCTGTTTCCAGGCTTTGGGGGCTGAATGGTTGGCATATTGAGTCTCGGTTTCTATGTGGCAATTAGGAGAAAAGAGCCTTGTCATTGGCAAACTGACAGCCTCTTTTCTTCTCTTACCTTCAAGTTGTTTTGGTGACTGAAATGTTTCAGATATTTTTAAAAATCAGGAATTTCTTGCTGATAGGACAACGGAAGTACAGTTCAGGGAGTCAGAGCTTCTCCATTCCCCACCTCAATTGTACACAGCAAGCATGGATAGATTTCCTTTCAGAAAGTGTGCAGGAAGCATTTCTATGGAGGATGTTGTGTTACCTGAAATTTGCTATGCTTAGATCAGCCAAGTATTGCCTTTGGGGGCTACCAGCAAGTTATAGAAACAACTTGGTTATGAAATACTTTTTTTAAGGGTGTTAGTATTGATTCACTAAAGTGGTTCTCCTTGTGTACATCGAATGGTAGTGAAAACAAGGCTTCTGTTCTTCCTGGTTCCCCATGTGGGAAGGACACTTAGTGGTTTGTGGGATGTAGGGAGAGGAACAGAGTCCACCCTTCAGTTGCTCTTTTTACTAGTTTATTAACTTGCCTATCATCCCCTTGGCTGCTAAGACACTAAGATGGTGTGTCTGACAAGCAGAGGACCTAGAAATTCATGTGTAGTAAAACAGAAGATGAAAATAGAAGTATGTGAACTAAATTAGGAGGAGGACTTGGCTTCATTAAAAAAAATGAGAGAGCCATGTTGTGCTTTTTTTAACTGCCACTTTTCCAAGTGCAGGACTAGCAGTTTCCGATGTCATTATGCTACCAGTCTTGGTAATTTCTAATCATGTTATGTCTAAAGAAAATGTACATTAAAATGAGCCAACCTCTTTAAAGTCAAATTTTAGTAGTGAGAAAACCAATGTCAGTTTTTGGAAAGGGAACCCTCACCCCAGCTGGTGTGAGCGTTTTTGTGGAGGCCTGCAGTGTTTGTGACTTGTGCCAGAGGACTTGAGCTGGAGGCAACATGGGAAGAAATCAAACTTCTCTTTCTGTTCTGTATGCCTCTGTACCAAGACATTTTGTTGATTGATGAATGGCACGGTGATACAAGGTGCATGGTATCAGGTGCGGGGAGTGGAGATTGGGGCTAGAGGGGGTGTGTGTGTGTGTGTGTAGGGGAGGAAGGAATGGAAGGATGAAACCATTTGGGAATGTGCTAGAAGATATGCTTTTGAGGACAAGCAATGTGGTTTTGGCATTGGCTGGGTTTCTGAGCCAGTGATGAATGTAGTGCATTTCTCTGTGACTGAGAGTGTGATAGAGAGAGATTCCGCTGGTCATTTCCCTCCACCTGCTTCTTATCAGTGCCATAGGGCAGAGTCTCAATTCCACTTGCCAGAATGCTTTCTAGGAACTCTTTATGCTCAACGGAGGTGATGTTTTCCCACTTGCTTCGCTGTGCCTTCGGGAACTAGGAACTGGCGTTATCACACAAGCGGTCTCTAATTCCCTCGGAAGATTGTCTCACTCATCAAGAGGGAGAGGATTCTGATTTTCCTGCCTGGCTTCTCCAGGAAGTGTAACTTCTTGCAGGGGACCTGTTCTCACGTTCTACTTGTACAGCACGTATAAGAGGAAATGAAGACTTTTGGGGATTAGTTGATTTACTTGTTTGGAAATTTTTTTTTAAATTTAAATTCTGGGGTACATGTGCAGAACTTGCAGGTTTGTTACATAGGTATACATGCGCTATGGTGGTTTGCTGCACCTATCAACCCGTCATCTACATTAGGTATTTCTCATAATGCTTTCCCTCCCCTAGACTTCCCAGCCCCCAGCAGGCCCCAGTGTGTGATGTTCCCCTCCCTGTGTCCATGTGTTCTCATTGTTAATACTTAGAGTGAGAACATGTAGTGTTTGATTTTCTGTTCTTGTATTAGTTTGCTGAGAATGATGGTTTCCAGCTTCATCCATGTCCCTGCAAAGGACATGCACTCATCCTTTTTTATGGCTGCATAGTATTCTATGGTATATGTGTGCCACATTTTCTTTATCCAGTCTAAGGAAATTGGTTTATTTGAGCCCAGTTTGAGTTCCAGAACTCATCTGTGATTGCCTGGATTAAATCAAAGAAGAACCATGTAGGCTGGGCATGATGGCACATGCCTATAACCCAGGCACTTTGGGGAGGCTGAGGCAGGTGGATTGCTTGAACTCACAAGTTCGAGACTAGCCTGGGCAAGATGGTGACATCCCATCTCTACTAAAAATACAGAAAATTAGCCAGACATGGTGGTGTGTGCCTGTAGTCCCAGCTACGTGGGAGGCTGGGGTGGGAGGATCACCTGAGGAAGTCAAGGCTACCGTGAGCTGAGATCTGGAGATCATGCCACTGTGTTTCAGCCTGGGCAACTGGAGTGAGTCTGTCTCAAAAGTAAAAACTAAGACCTGTATAATTGTAGATTTTTGTTGTTGTTGTTCGTTTAATATACTATTTCCCTGGAAAGAACCCTCTCATGGGAACAGAAATATTGAGGTTAGTCCTGATGGTGTCCCTAACCACCCCTGTGACACTGGCCCCAGGAAAATATAGGAATTGTCTCTTTTTTTCTGTCACGTCAGAGCTTGGGCCAAACACTCTCTGAAGTTGTTTTAGCACCACACTGTGATTCACCTTCGAGACTGTTCACAGTCCCTGATCTAAATTGGTGGAGTTACAGGGGATGGCACCGCCACTGCCAGTGCTGAAAGCTGCATGTAGTGCAGTCCAGTGGCCGCAGCTTTGTCTTCACTTGGCACCATAGCAGATTTGTATAATTATTATGCTCACTGGAACTTAGAATGACTCAACTGCCTTGAACAGGAACCAAGAAAGAAAGTGACCATATTCCACAAGAGAATTTGCCAGAACATTTCAGCATATCCCATACTCTAGGGTTGTCTTATAGGGAAGTCTGAGGGTACTTCTTGGTTATCTAGTCATGCGCGTCTGACATAAGTAAAAGCCAATTTAGACCCTATCAGAGAAAATCAAGTTCAGACACTTAGTTAAATGGAAGTAAGGAATACAATTACCTTTATCTCATTATCTTAGTTCTCTTTGGAAGATGTACAAGCTTGAACCATGGTGGTAGGTGTTACAAATAGAGGGATTTCTTTTTTCTTTTCCTTTAAAGTCCTTGGAGAATCAACTCATAGTCTTCAACTTAAAAAAAAGTTTTTAAAAAAATATTTAACTTGAGGATCTTCATTGAAAATTGGTCATCTTTTGTGAATTTGCTTAAGCAGGCTTTGATCACTTTTTAAAGGATTCCTTTCTGCCTGATATATTAGGTCCTTTTAGAATTTGCGCTAGAACAATTCTTCATGAAGGTGGACGTGTTAAAACCTATTTGGTTCATTGTTAGGATCACTTACATTACAAGAGAAATTTCAGTCTTTTGAGTCTTTGTCTTTGCTCATTTGCTTTCTTGGAAACGTTTCCACATCGGGTCTTAGAGGAGTTGTAAAACAGGAAGGAGGAGTTGACATGCTGTTTCATAACCAACGCTTGCTTCTTGCTCTGGATACTACATTTTTCCATCCATTTCCCACGTAAAACATGGAGACAAATACCAGAGCTGCTTCTGAGACATGCCGAGTCAGGAATTGAAGGGGACTGCTGGTGTCTCGTGTATGGCATGGGCTCAAGAGCCATCAGTCTACAGAGGGAAAGGTTCATCTCTGCCCCTCATTGCCTGCAGTTTCTTTTTGGCCCTGGCTTTTTCCGTTCACAGCTGCATTTAAATCAGATTTCATCTACACAAAAGGGCTAATGGGCAGAGAGCCTTCTCTGTAATGGAGCGAAGCTATCCTACAAGTATGTAGCCCTGATTTAGTAGAGAAGAGGCAGGAACCGTCGAGGATGGAGGAACAGGAGAAAGGTTGCATAAGGGAGAGGTGATAGTGACAGGTCATGCAAGGATGGCTACGGAATGTGAAAATGCAGCAAAATGGGTTTCAGTTCCTTTTTTTTTTTTTCAGTCCAACAGAGATTACTGGGATAGCTACATCTTCATGTTGGACATGTGTACAGTTGATTCCCATTATTCACTGAAGCTGTGTTCTGTAAAGTCACTGAGACTATAGAAAGTGTCACCCCTAGGGGAAGTACACAGTGAGGCTTCTGCGAGCCTCTAGTCACAATGTTGTTGCCAAGCAATCGGTGCCTAACTTTTTTGTATGTGTTTCCTTTTAATTTGTGTGTTTCTGTTGGTTCCTTCACATTGCACTCATGGCCAACAGCACTGTGACTCACGCCTGGATGAACCTCATGTAACACACATATTTTCCCCAGAAGGCACATCCCAGAGTTATGCTTCGGGACACAAGACAGCACTGCAGCATCTGGGGGCCATTTGAAGCAGCAAAGTCACCCAGAAACTACAAAAATTCAAAAAAACTGGCACTGTGAATAGACTGCAAAAAGGACACATGTTTACAGAGTGAGAGCCTTGTTCACGCTCAGCTGGGAACACGTGCATTTGGTGACACAGCTGCTCTCTTCATGTTTGAGAATGACTATGAAAGTGCTGCAGGTACTGATTTTGGAGCTACAAATAATTGTTAGCCAATAGGCAAATTCACAGGGAATCCATGAATAACAAGGCTCTGGTGTGTGTATACATAGTGTAGTGTTGATAGTGTGTATACACAGTACATGTTTATATTTTGGGAAAGATTGTGAAGAAGTCACCATAAAAACCATTGTGTCTGTTTGGCCCTCTGGAAAGTGTGCAGAGCGGAGTCAGGGTGCCAGTATTTAAATTGAGGACATGGCCCAAGGAGATGAAAGAGAGGTGGGGACTGAGTAAAGAAAGCCGCAGACTTCAATGCACAGCCGATAAGCCCGAGAGCCCTAGAGCAAAGAGTACTCCTTGGTTGCAGACAGAGGGCCTTGCTCAGTGATTATAGGGGCTGGAGGTGGGGAGGCAGCCGCAGAGGAGCAACGTGGATTTGCAACTCTGTCTTTCTGGAAAGGATATGAGAGTCTTGCCCCTCTCCCCCAGGGCTGCCACAGTTGTAAACCAGACTTTTGATTTCAGTTGTACATATCAATTAGTTTATACCCACATTAGATTGAACCAAATGACACTGGCTCTTTTAAATCAAAAGTAGTCAAATGCAGGCAGCCTCTTAGGGTTCAATTCAGTGGAATCTTTTAAAGGTACAATAATGCTGTTTGAAATGAGGAGAATGTCTGTGTCTTGCTTGCTGAGAAAAATCCCCTATCCCTCATGCAGAAGATGATTGGATCCATAGTGGAAGCCAGTCAATGGCATGAGGAGTCATGGAGATGATTCTCACCTGGTCAATTGCATCAGATGTTCCTGAGGGTGGAAAGGGAACCAAGAGATTGACTGGATTGTTGGGTTTATGAGAGGGCAGTGGTTGTCTGTCTGTAGAGAATGAGCTTTTTCTGCACCGCTGTTTCATTTTCCTTCTGATTTTGAGAATGCTGAAAACTCAAGTCCGGTATTTAAAAATTCCGTAGTTGAAAACATGTTTCAAGGACAGATGACACACTTATGATTACAGCCTCTGAAGTGATGGGAATATTAAATAACCTTTGGTTGGACATGTAACCACCAGGGCTGCAAAGTAAATAACTCTCCACATGGTCTTAAAACCAAACACACACAGTTCTTGTCATTAAAAATATCCATGGCCTGGTGTAGTGGGTCACACTTGTAATCCCAGCACTTTGGGAAGCCGAGGCGGGAGGATCAGTTGAGCCCAGGGGTTCGAGACCTGCCTGGGCAACATGGTGAAATGCTGTCTCTGCAAAAAATACGAAAATTAGCTGGGCATGGTGGTGTGTGCCTGTAGTCCCAGCTACACGCGAAGCTGAGGGAGGGGAATCACCTGAACCTGGGAGGTGGAGGCTGCAGTGAGCCTAGATCGCATCATTGCCCTACAGCCTAGGTGACAGAGCGAGACGCCGTCTCAAAGAAAAAAAAAAAGACACAGAGAAATCCTGAAAGCCCACATGAGCAGTTAGCAAAAGGAACCCTGACATAACAAATATGGTGATGTCCAAAAACATTAGCGACCAGGTAGTTAAACTCAGGGAGAGCTATGTATCATAAACTTAAAAACGACATTGGCCATGAGTAACACAAATATAGGTGCTACCACAGACAGTTGGTGGCCATTTCAAACTTTCTCTTCATATCTATGATGCATTCATGGGTACCCAAAACAGTGTCCTTCCATTTAGAAGCTTCCATTGGAAGGCTGAGGCAGGAGGATTGCTTGAGCCCAGGAGATTGAGATTAGTGAGTTCCTCTGTACCCCCTCTCTCCTGCCCGTCCTTCTTTCTTCCATCTCTCCCTTCCTTCCTCACTTCTTCCCTCCCTCCCTTCTTCCTTTCTTCCCTCTCTCCTTCCCTCCCTTCCTCCCTTCCTTCCTTTTTCCCTCCCTCTCTTTCTTTCTTCCTTTTTTCTTTCTCTCTCTCTCTCTTTCCCTCTTTCTTTCTCTCTGTCCCTCTCTCTCCCTCTCTTCTCCCTCTCTCTGTCAGTCTTCCTCCCTCCCTCCTCCTTCTCTCTTTCTTCCCTTTCTTTCTTTAAGGGTGGGGTCTCAGTAAGTTGCCCAGGCTGGTCTGGAACTCCTGGTCTTAAGTGATCCTCCTGCTCCAGCCTCCCAAAGTGCTGGGATTACAAGTGTGCATGAGCCACTGTGCTCGGCCTATTTTCCCTTTCCTGCTCTTCCTTCCCAGCTGATGTGCTTTTAAAACCTGATAAAAATTAATTTTTCTTTTTTTGTCTTATTCAAATAATGATTTGATTTCTGTTCTCTCTCTGGGTCGTTTCAATAACATGGACACCTACACATAGTTTTATCAGTAAAGGTCATTGGCATAATCAGTGTGTTATGAGAACAAAGATAGTTCCTCATTTAAGCTGCTCCATTACTCATTTTATAAGGCAAAGAAGGAAGAGGACAGTGTCCTGCGTTTTTAGATGGCTGTTGAAATGAGTCAGAGTGACAGTGAGCAGCATGCATTGAATTCTAGCTGGAAACAGGATTTTTAGGCCCACCTTTAAGCCTGCTATGAACAAATAAGGCTGGAAACCTATAGGCCCTGGAGAACAGGAGTCAGGAACCTGCTTTCCCTGATAGCTTCTTGATCAACGAAATGATGGATGTGCAGCCCGCAGCCCTGAGCAAAGGCCTGGCAGCTCCGTGGCTGAGCCCTGGAGGGCTGAGCTGGGCCAGGGCTCCTAGCAGTGTGTTCAGGAGCACTGGGGACCACAGTGGGTGCTAGTCCAACCCTCGCTTTCTTTGCGAGTGTTTCTGACACGTCTGCAGAGACTGCAGAAGACTGGCTGCCCCCTGAGTTCAGTGTCCTGGAGCAAGCCTGTGGGGGAATCACATGCCCCCCTCCCCGACTCTAGTGCCCATAGGGGACATGGAGGAGGCACTTGATTTGCAGTTAGGGTTTGCGTGCTGTTTGTAAGCTGGGTTTCCTCTTTGGGTTCCACAGTGCTGAGATCTGAGCCCGAGGCAGTTGGGAAATTAATGATGAGATAGAGGTGGCTTTGCTGTGTTCCATATCTATCAGACTGCTCCGCCTGGGGAGATGCCCCCCTTGCTTGGGATGTTGGGCTTGGGTAGGGGTTCTGGAATGTCTCTCCTCAAGCGGGCTCTGCCTCCTTGGCTCCCTTGGTGCAGAGAGCAGCGCAGGGGCTTTGTTGAGGAGCAGCCCCTGCAGAGCTGCTCACGAGTGACAGGCTGTGGCTGAATGGTGGACAACCCTGGTCGTCTACATTAGCATGGTGCAGTAGAGCCTTCTTACATGTTCCATGGTTCCCACTGCCCTTTCTCATGGTTGGGTGTCCTGACTGTCTTGTGGCCAGACTATGCCAGTTTGATCAGCACCCTTTCCAGAACCCCTGAAAGAGGGTCATAAATTGAGATGTTTATCACCACTCCTGTCCATTGCAGAGTCACATACACGCTAGTGATCAGCTCCTCCTTGATGCAATCTGAGGACGTCATCTGCTAGTCATTACAGGGAGAGGAAGGACAATAAAAAGATGAAAGAGAGTGCTGTCTCTGGTAATGGCAGTTACTCATCATTGTACCAGTGGGCAGCCATATAGGGATAGGTTGGAGGAGAAAGGGGAAAGCGTGAATTAAAAAATGCTGACATTTGTGAGGCTGAGAGAAGAACAGAACTATCACTGCTGGTCAAGGTGGCCATCCAGTTAAAATGTTCACATCCTGTTTCACCCACGAGCTGGCCAAGATCATCTCATAAAGCGACGAACGTTGCTCCCAGAAAGAATGCATTCTCATCTTGAGTCATGGCTGTCTCATTTGATGTCAGAATTCTTAGGCGCTGCTCTGGCCGGGCGAGATGGCTCATGCCTGTAATCCCAGCACTTGGAAGCTTGAGGCCGGTGGATCACCTGAGGTCAGGAATTTGAGACCAGCCTGGCTGACATGGTGAAACCCTGTCTCTGCTAAAAATATAAAAATTAGTCAGGCGTGGTGGCGGATGCCTGTAATCTCAGCTATTTGGGAGGCTGAGGCAGAAGAATCTTGCTTGAACCCAGGAGGCAGAGTTTGCAGTGAGCTGAGATTGCATCATTGCATTCCAGCCTGGGCAACAAGAGCAAAACCCTGTTTCAAAAGAAAAAAAAAAAAAAAAAAAAAACGAACTGCTCTTGGCTGGTTGTGGTGGTTCACACCTATGATCCCAGTGCTTTGGGAGGTTGAGACAGGAGGATTGCTTGAGCCCAGGAGTTCAAGATTAGCATGGGCAACATAACAAGACCCCATCTCTTTAAAAAATTAGCCGGGCATGGTGGTGTACGCCTGTGGTCCCAGCAACATGGGAAGCTGAAGCAGGAGGATCACTTGAGCTCAGGAGTTGAAGGCTGCAGTGAGCCATGATGGCATCACTGCACTACAGCCTGGACAGCAAAGCAAGGCCCTGTCTCAACAACAACAACAAAAAAAAAAAAGTGGCTGAGCGTGTTGGCTTATGCCTGTAATTCCAGCACTTTGGGAGGCTGAGGTAGGCAGATCACCTGAGGTCAAGAGTTTGAGAGCAGCCTGGCCAACATGGTGAAACCTGTCTCTATTAAAAATACAAAAAATTAGCTGGGTGTGGTGTTGGGTGCCAGCTACTTGGGAAGCTGAGGCAGGAGAATTGTTTGAATCTGGGACGCAGAGGTTGCAGTGAGCCAAGATCACGCCATTGCACTCCAGCCTGGGCAACAGGAGCCAAACTCCGTCTCAAAAAAAAAAAGCTGTTCTCCAAACAGGACCTGCGCCCACCTCATAGTGGGGTGCCTCTCCTTGGGCTCTTGCAGCAGCTGCAGTGTAGAAATTGAGAATCTTTCAAGTGCTGTGAGGGAGCTGAGACACTGAGTGTGGCAGGACCCTGTGCCCAGGGCACGCACACACCCATCCTAATGTCTGCTGGGGAAGGTAGGGGATGCGTGTGCTTTGCTTTTCAACCAGGAAGATAATTTTTGTCCCCGAGGGGACACTCAGCAATGTCTGGAGACAGTTCTGGTTGTCACACCTGGGTTAAGGGGTGCTACTGTCATCTAACGGATGGAGAACAGCGATGCTGCTGAACATCCCACAGTGCACAGGACGGCCCCACAACATCAAGACCATCTGGCCTCAACTGTCAGTAAGGCCAACAGCCAGAAACTCTGCAAGTTTGTGGGAAGCTGTAGATGCCCAAATCCCCTTTCATTTTCTCCTCGCCATGTAGGACAGTTTAGCTGGACAGTACACAGGACTCTTTCATGGGGTCATGAGAGGAGACCTCATAGTATAAGGGTCAAGTGCAAAGACTTTGCAGTCAGGCTGACCTGGGTTTCAGTCCCCACCCATCCTAGTGGTGTGACCGAGAGCAACTTTTGAGTTCTCAGTGTCCTGGTTTCCTCATCTGCAGAGTAGGGATAGTAACATCTGTCTCAATTGACTTTGGAGTTTGACAGGCAATACATGCAAAGTCCTCCATTTCCATGTCACTCAGAGTGAGTGTGCAAAAGATACTATTGTTGGCATCCATCATCATAACAAGAAGAGTTACTGTGAACATGGATGAGCTCAGCACCTTGTGGCACTGGGCTGTGGTGAGGGACTCAAGACAGCTTGATGACTGAGTTTGGGCCTCAGTGAGATGGGAAAGCTGTGCTTCTCTTGCTCCTTGGACCATGGTGACCTGTGAGGACCCCTGGGGGCTGCCTTCTCCACTGTTGCAGTTCACATAGCTAACACCAAAGACCACTGTGATAGTGGACTCTGGGGTCCCCCTAGTGTCAAGGAAGGGACCTTGAGCTTTGGAATGCCCTGGGCAGTCTTGCCATCTGTAGGTGTGTTAACCTCATCATGCATTGTTTTTAGCACAACAAAATGGGATCATACTGACTTTATTATTGACGTAGTATTATGCCATTGTCAGGTATGTGACGCTGCTGCTATTTTGCTGATTCTTCCAGATTTCCGTGAGGGTGGAAGGAAACCATATCAGATGCCTCGCAGAACACCAGGCCCACGGTGAAAGGTACAGCAAACTACTTCCCTCCTCTTGCCCTCTCGTTGGAAATTCTTTCCTGTGAGATTTTCTCCTCTCTGCTCTCTGCTCCTTCTTCCATAGCCTACAGCTTCCTGTTGGAGTTCCTTTGATAACTTTGTTGCCTTACAGCTTTGCAATGTCCAGTGTGGTAGCCATGGGCCACATGTGGCTGTGGAGTGCTTGAAATATGGCCAGATAATATTTCTATATCTGGATTGAGATGCCTTGTAGAAGTATAAAACACACACCGGATTTCAAAAACTTAGTGCGAAAAGAAAGAATGCAAGATATCTTATTGATAATGTAATACAGTTTACATGTTGAAATGATCACTTGAATACTTGGAGTAAAATGCGATGTATTATTAAATGTAACTTCACCTGTTTTTCTTTGACATTTTCTTGTGGCTGCTAGAAAATTGATAGATGGGTGTGTCGCCTTCACACTTACATACTTCTCTTGCTCAAGACCAGCCCTGCTTCCTTGCTGGCTGCTCAGTCAGATGCCTCCTCTAGTTTAAGCTGTCCATCATGGGCCCACCCATTATGTGTCCATCTCATCTTCTCTGCCCAATGTGGGCGTAGGCTGCTGGTGTTCCTGTACCTTCCCCCGAGCTTTGCTTACAATGCTTGTCTTGAGTGCAGGCTGCTGGGCTTCTCATCTTTCTTTCCATACATTTAGAACCTCTCTTCCAGAAACACAGGTTACTTGCCAGCTGGCAAAGAGCAGAGCTGGGATTCACATTCATTTATGTCATGCTCCAAACCCATGTCCGTAACAGACTACTCTCTCCAATTGCTTCGTGGATGTAAACACATAGTAAGCTCCTAGAGGGCAGGGACCATTTTTATTTCTTTCATCTCTACTGTTCAAGGCCTTTCTAAAGCTTTTTTGAAGGAATTAAGATTTCTAGTCTCTTCCCCTTCCACTTTCTGCTATGTGAAGACACAGTGTTCCTCTCCTTTCCCCTCTGGATGATACAACAACAAGGTGACATGTTGGAAGGAATCAGAGAATATCCCTCACCAAATAATCAATCCTGCTTGTGCCTTAATCGTGGACGTCTTAGCCTCCCGAACTCATGAAGGTCATCAACATATATAGGCTGATTGATCTTGGACTTCCAAGCCTCCAGAATTCAAGTCAGTGAATCTGAAAACATTTTATGGAGGGCAGGGCCAAGTTGGCCAACTAGAAGCTGCAGTGTTTAGAGGCTCCTATCAGAAAAAAACCGTAATAAGCGTGTGTGAATCTTTCATCAACAACCAAGGTATCCATGTTCTCTCATCAAAATTGACTAGAAGGCTGGTGTGACCCTTGAGGAGATGGAAGAACAGTGTGGTGTGGCGGCCCACCTGAGAGCCACATGGGGAAGGGGAACCCCCTCACCCCATTCCAAGGGAGGTGGTAAGTGAACACGCTACCTAGCCAGGGAAACTGCTTTTCCACGGAACTGTGAAACCCACAGATTGGAAGATCCCACTTGCGAACCCATGCCACCAGGGCCTCGCATCCCAACCCTGGAACACACAGATTCTTACAGCCTCTCAGCTGGTATCTGCTTAAGCTTACTGAACTCATAGGAGGAGGGGTGACCAGCACCTCCTGCAGCTGCCCGCTATCTAAGCCCTTTAAGGTCCTGGGGATGGGCAGCAGCCAGCACTGGGACTCCCAACTGCCTAATGTGCTAAGCTCCCTGGGCGGGGGAAGGGCAGCACCCATTTCTGTAGCTCCAGGCTACGCTTTTCCCCTGCTAGAGCCAGGGAGGCTGGACAGCTTGGTCCCAAGTCTTGTCTCCACAGCCCAACACACCAGCTGTGGCAGTCTGCGGCCAGAGTGCCTCTTCAGGTCCAACTCCAACCCATCCTTCCTTAGTAGGGGGAGGGGGGGCTCCGCTGCAGGATCTCCAATAGCTCTAACCAGAGGCTCAGGGGCATAATTTGGATCTCCCTGGGCCTGAGCCCCTAGGGGGAGGGGTAGCCACAGTCTCTGCAGACCAGCAGACTTAGCTTTTCCTCCTGGTAGTTCCAAGGAATCCAGGCAGCCCAGACTCTCCGCCAAGGGACAGAGTGCTTCATTAAATGGGTCCTGCTCCCCATGCCACCCAACTGTGTGAAACCTTCCAACAAGGCTTGTCAGATACCCTATACAGAAGTGATCCTACTGGCATCAGGTTGGTGCCCCTCGAGGTCAGAGGTCACAGAAGAAGGAGCAGGCACCAATCTTTGCTGCTCTCCAGCCTCCTTGAATGACACCTTCAGGCACAGGAGCAAATCAGATGAATAAGGCCTGAAGGGAACCCCCAGCAATCTGCAGCAGCCCCTACAGAAGAAGGACCTGACTATCGAAAGAAAAACAATCAGAAAGTGATAAAAGCATCAACAACAAAAATAGCAAAAATGTCCCCACAAAAACCCCATCCAAGGGTCAGCAACCTCAAAGACCAAAACTAGACAAACTCATGAAGATGAGAAAGAATCAAAGAAAAAATGCTGAAAACCCAAAAGGCCAGAGTGCCTCTTCTCCTCCAAATGATCGCAATGTTTGATTGCTCCAAATGATAATAAGCTTTGAAATTGAGGCAGTAATTAATAGCCTACCAACCAAACTAAGCTTCATAAGTGAAGGAGAAATAAAATCCTTTCCAGACAAGCAAATGCTGAGTGATTTTGATACCACCAGGCCTGTCCTGCAATATCTCCTGAAAGAAGCGCTAAATACGGTAAGGAAAAACTAGTATCAGCCACTGCAAAAACACACCGAAATATAAAGACCAATGACACTATGAAAAAACTGCATCAACTAGTGTGCAAAATAACCAGCTAGTGTCATGATGGCAGAATCAAATTCACACATAACAATACAAACCTTAAATGTAAATGGGCTAAATGCCCCAATTAAAAGACACAGACTGGCAAATTGGAGATGGAGTCAACACCCATTGGTGTGCTGTATTAGGAGACCCATCTTACGTGCAAAGACACACACAGGCTTAAAATAAAGGAATGGAGGAAAATTTACCAAGCAAATGGAAAGCAAAAAAATGCAGGGGTTGCAACCCTAGTCTCTGACAAAACAGACTTTAAACCAACAAAAGTAAAAAAGAAGGGCATTACGTAATGGTAAAGGGAACAACTCAACAAGAAGAACTAATTATTCTAAGTATACATGCACCCAATGTAGCAGCACCCAGATTAATAAAACAAGTTCTTAAAGACCTGCAGAGACTTAAACTCCCACACAATAATAGTGGGAGACTTTAACACCCCATATCAGTATTAGACAAAACAATGAGACAGAAAATTAACAAGGATATTCAGGACTCAAACTCACCTCTGGATCAACTGGACCTAGTAGGCATCTACAGAACTCTCTACCTTAACAGAATATATATTCTTCTCAGTGCCACATGACACTTATTCTAAAATCAGCCACACAATTGGAAGTAAAACACTCCTCAGCAAATGCAAAATAACTGAAATAATGACAAACATTCTCTCAGACCACAGTGTGGTCACATTGGAACTCAGGATTAAGACACTCACTCAAAACCACATAATTTCATGAAAATTGAACAGCCTGCCCCTGAATGACTACTGGGTGAATACTGAAATTAAGGCAGAAATCAAGTACTTCTTTGAAACCAATGAGAACAGAGAGACAACATACCAGAATCTCTAGGACACAGCTAAAGCAGTGTTAAGAGGGAAATTTATAGCACTAAATGCCCACATCAGAAAGCTAGAAAGATCTCAAATCAACATCCTAACACCATTAAAAGAGCTAGAGAGTCAAGATCAAATGAATCCAAAAGCTAGTAGAAGATAAGAAATAACTAAGATCAGAGAATAACTGAAGGAGATAGAGACACGAAAAATACTCCAAAAAAATCAATGAATCCAGGAGCTGGTTTTTTGAAACAATTAACAAAATAGATAAACCACTAGCTAGACAAATAAAGAAGAGAGGGAAGAATCAAATAGACACAATAAGAAATGATAAAGGGGATATCACCACTGACCCCACGGAAACACAAACTACCATCAGGGAATACTATAAACACCTCTATGCAAATAGACTAGAAAATCTAGAAGAAATGAATAAATTCTTGCATGCATACACCCTACCAAGACTAAACCAGGAAGAAGTTGAATCCCCGAATAGACCAATAACAAGCTCTGAAATTGAGGCAGTAATTAATAGCCTACCAACCAAAAAAAGCCCAGGACCAAATGGATTCACAGCTGAATTCTACCAGAAATACAAAGAGGAGCTGGTACCATTCCTCCAGAAACGATTCCAAACATTTGAAAAGGAGGGACTCTTCCCTAACTTATGTTATAAAGCCAGCATCATCCCAATACCAAAATCGGGAAGAGACACAGCCAGTATCATACTGAATGGGCAAAAGCTGGAAGCATTCTCTTTGAAAACCAGAACAAGACAAGGATGCCCTTTCTCACCACTCCTATTCAACATAGTATTGGAAGTTCTGGCCAGGGCAATCAGGCGAGAGAAAGAAATAAAGGGTGTTCAAATAGGAAGAGAGGAAGTCAAGTTGTCTCTGTCCGCAGACAACGTGATTTTATATTTAGAAAAACCCATCATCTCAGCCCAAAAACCTCTTGAACTGATAAGCAACTTCAGCAAAGTCTCAGGATACAAAATCAATATGCAAAAATAACAAGCGTTCCTTTAAACCAACAATAGGCAAGCAGAGAGCCAAATCATGAGTGAACTCCTATTCACAATTGCTACAAGCAGAATAAAATACTTAGGAATACAGCTAGCAAGGGATGTGAAGGACCTCTTCAAGGAGAGCTACCAACCATTGCTCAAGGAAATAAGAGAGGACACAAACAAATGGAAAAACATGTTATCCTCATGGCTAGGAAGAATCAATATCATGAAAAGGGCCATATTGCCCAAAGTAATTTATAGATTCAATGCTATCCCCATCAAACTACCATTGATACTCTTCACAGAATGAGAAAAAAAGATTTTAAATTTCATATGGAATCAAAGAAGACCCCGTATAGCCAAGACAATCCCAAGTAAAAAGAACAAAGGTGGAGGCATCACGCTACCTGACTTCAAACTATACTACAAGGTTATGGTAACCAAAACAGCATGGTACGGTACTAAAACAAACATATAGACCAGTGGAGCAGAACAGAGACCTCAGAAATAACACCACACATCTACAACCATCTGCTCTTTGACAGATCTGCCCAAAACAAGCAATGGGAAAAGGAACTCCTATTCAGTAAATGGTGCTGGAAAAACTGGCTAGCCATATGCTGAAAACTGAAACTGGACCCCATCCTTACACCTTATACAAAAATTAACTCAGGATGGATTAGAGACTTACCTGTACACATTTTAATCATTTTCGAGCTCACAATTACAGTTGGTACTTCTCAATTCTCAATGAATTCTGTAGAGAAGTTTGCAGCACCATGCTTTGGAAATGACATTGGTAATTAAAGTTTTGGTCCAAGTTTGATAATGAAGAGTATTTGAAAGGCCAAAACTGATGGATGCTTTTGAGATGAAATGGACATTTGGGAAGAAAATGAGGGCAGGTTGTCTACTTCTTAACATTTATCTTTTTTTTTTTTTTTTTTTTTTTTTTTTTGAAGACAGGGTCTTGCTCTGTTGCCTGGGCTGGTGTACAGTGGCATGATCTCAGGTCACTGCAGCCTCGATCTCTGGGGCTCAAGTGATTCTCCCACCTCAGCCTCCCAAGTAGTTAGGATTACAGACAAATGCTACCATGCCTGGCTAGTTTTGTTTGTTTTTTGTAGAGATGGGGTCTCCCTATGTTGCCCAGGCTTGTCTTGAACTCCTGGTCTCAAATGATTCTTCTGCCTCAGCCTCCCAAAGTGTTGGGATTCAGACATGAGCCACCTTGGATTACAGGCATGAGCCACCATGCCTGGCCTTAACATTTATCTTGACGACAGTGAAATCATTGATGCCAAGTGGGTTCCTTTTTCTAAATGGAAGCACACCGTTTTGGGTATCCATGAACTCATCATAGATATGAAGAGAAAGTTTGAAATGGCCACCAGCTGTCTGTGGTAGCACTTATATTTGTATTACTCATGACCAATGTAGCTTTCAAGTTTATGACACATAGCACCCCCTGAGTTTAACTACTTGGTTGCTAATGTGTTTGGACATCACCATATTTGTTATTTCAGGGTTCCTTTTGCTAATTGCTCTTGTGGGATTTCAGGCTTTCTCCATGTAAGTCTTTTTTTTTTTTTGAAACGGAGTCTCACTCTGTTGCACAGGCTGGAGTGCAGTGGCGCTATCTCGGCTCACTGCAACCTCTGCCTCCCGGGTTAAAGTGATTCTCCTGTCTCAGCTTCCCTATTACGTGGGACTAAAGACATGTGCCACCACGTCCAGCTAATTTTTTGTATTTTTAGTAGAGATGGGGTTTCACCATGTTGGCCAGGATGATCTCAAACTCCTGACCTCAGGTGATCCTCCCACCTCAGCCTCCCAAAGTGCTGGGATTACGTGCCCAGCCAGTGTAAGTCTTTTGAAACACAGACACCTGGTGCCTCTCCCGTGAGTCTTTCAGGGAAAGGTTGAGTTCTGTGTGAGGTTGGAGTTTCTGTTCAAGTGACTAGACTGCTTCCCACCCCTCTTTATTTGAAAAACCAGCATGGTCTTCACTTTTTCCTTGAGCCTACAACAACAGGGTGCCTGTTAATGTGTTTCCAGGACCTTGTGTGGCTCCTTTTCTCTGCTTATTCCAAGAACAGAGCCTTGGGACTGTGCATTTTGAATACAGATGAAGGCGCCTGGAGGAGGTCTCCAGAGTCTCAGCACAGTTGAGGAAACAAGCAAAGCATGCTACATGTGCAGGAAGATCCCTCATTAATTCCTATGATGACCTCTCTGCTTTTTTATTTTAAGTTAAAAGGAGTCAACACCTTGGGTTTTGTTAGACTGGACAAGGTGGCAAGTCATATTAAACTAACCCAGGCTGTTGCTTGAGTTTTCACTGAACTTAGACTCCACTGACAAGTATATTCAAACAGAAACTCCCCACACGAGGTGGCCTGATGGTGCACTCCAGTGGTGGGTGCAGAAGGTTTGGAGGGATCTGCTTCCTGACTGGGGCAAGTTAACCTCTTTCTGCCATAGTTACCTCTTTGCACGTCCTAAGAGCACCTGCTTATCAAATCCTTGGGAGGATTCACTGAATTTGTCCACTTGTAATCCACATGGAAGAATGCGACTCTTGTTATTTTTGCCAGTTTGATTCAACAGATGTTTGTTCCCTGGACTAGTGTTTCTCAGCTGGGGGTGATCAGCATCTAGGGGACATTTGACAAAGTCTGGAGACATTTTGGGTTGTCACAACTTGGGGAGGGAGTTTTACTGGCATGCAGTGAATAGGAGCCAGGTGTATTAATCAGTTTTCTGTTGCTCTAAAGGAATACCTGAGACTGGGTAATTTTTAAGAAAAGAGGTTTATTTGGTACACATTTCTACAGGCTGTTCAAGCATGGTGCTGGCATCTGCTTGGTTTCTTGTGAGGCCTTGCAACTTTTACTCGTGGTGGAAGGCAAAGGGAGAGCAGGTGTGTCATGTGGCAAAAGAGGGAGGAAGAGACAGAGGGAAGGCTAGGCTCTTAAACAACCAGCTCTTGCATGAACTGAGGGAACTCACTCAGTACCAGAGGGTAGGCACCAAGCCATGGTTTCTCCATGAACCAAACACCTCCCACTAGGCCCACCTCCAGCAGTGAGGATTACCCGATTACACTTCAGTGTGAGATTTGGAAAGGACAGACATCCAAACTATATCACCAAAGACGCTGCTAAGCATCCTACAATGCACAGAGCAGCCCCCATATACAGGGTTACCTGGCCCCACAGCGCCAGCAGTGTTGAAGTTAGGCTACCCTGTAGTTCACTTGCTTACTGTGTGTAGGAAGACCAGAGGCCAGGTAAGAAAGCAACAACAACAAGTTCCCCTCGAACCCAAAACCAGAAAACCCCACATAACACAGACGGTTATTTAATTTGCAGGAGGTTGAGTCTCAATCCAATAGAAGACCTTTATTTCCTTGCTAGTTAAAGAGAGGTTTTTCCTGGTTCATTGTCTGTGTTTGTTGCAATTAGTTTTTATTGACCTATAGAAAGGAAGACCTTTCTAGGGTTCATGTGTGTTTCTTGGGTTTGCCATGTTTTATTCTCCAAAGCCCCAGGAGGATTCCCCAGTAATAGAGACTGTGTTAGATTGTTAACATTTTATTTTTTGTTTTGTTTTAAATGATTTCTTTTGATTAATTACAGACTCACACTGCATTACAAACGGTGGTGGCATCTCACAGGACCATAGAGCAGGAAAACCCAGGAAATCCATGTTGGTGCAACACGGTTACCTAGCCTTAGAGCCCTTACTTGGATTTCACCCTTTTTACATGTACTCATTTGTGAATTACATGTTAAAGATGAGAGTCAGTAATATATTTCCAAATGTCAACAGAACATAAATTGAGCAGAAGAATTTATAATGAGACAGAGGACTGAGCAGAACTCATAGCGAGCTAGGGCTAACAACCTGGCAAAGAGCTCCTTGACTGTCTTGGAGGCCAATGTGTGGGAGCGTTGATGACGGCCCCCAGGAAGCCAGATGTTATTGGGAGTTAAAATGATATATGTGTACTGCTCATGCGTATATGGAGCGTGCTGCTTTTGTTTCTGATGCTGAAATAAGACAAATCATTTCCCTTTTGAGCTCCAGGTAGACTGATGGAGAGGGGGAAACAACACCTACTTACTACAACCTGAAATCCTCTGCCTTGGGTCCACTTTCTAAGTTCCTATAGTTCTTATTTTGTAAACTGATAAAACAACTTTTCTCCTTCAAGTCATGATCATCTTGTGTTTTATATTAATTAACCCCATGTAGACCTCATAGACCTCCCTTTGGAATACCTCCTTCTGATCTGCTTGGTCTGTTTGCCAGTTAGTCACCTTACTAGGAGAATCAAAATGTAAATTCATGATAGACAGGAACCCGACATTATCAGCACAGGATGTGGCAGAATGATTTTCCTTTCCCACCTCTCACTGTTAAGGTGATGAGATTGGAAACGGTGAATACCGCAGAGTTCTGTAACTGTGAGTGTGGAGGAAGAGGTGGCAGCCCTTGACCTCAGCAGTGGAGCCACATCATCGAACATTCCCATCCAGGAATCTGGACATGTGCTGGTCAAGAATTCAACGCAGTTGCCTTTGGTTATGGGATTGAGAAGCTCTTGTGAGTGAGGCATGGAGTGAAATCGCAGAAGCCTGTGTGATTTGTAGAAACCGAAGCCAGGCTCGTTTGCTGCCTTGCACAAGGGAGATATGATAAGACCAGGAATTTATTTGTGAGCATCATCAGTGCCAAGGAGCCTGTCCAACATTTATAAAGGCTTTTGGGCTAAATGGAAAAGGGCTTGATCTGTCTGTGGAGACAGAAAGTAGTTGAGTGGTTGCCTAGGACTGGGGTTTTAGGCAGGTAAGAGGTTGTCACTGCTAAAGGGTACAGGGTTAATGGAAATTCTTGAAATTGGTGGTGCTCATGGTGGCTGCACAACTCTGCAGGTACTAAAAGCTGTTGAGTTATACTTGAAATGGGTGAATTGTATGGCATGTGATTTATATCTCAATAAACCTTTCAAAAAAGGGTTCAGGACCACTGTTTTTGTACATGTCCTCAAAATACCTCCTGTACTCTAGTGTGGTCACAGCTGGTTCATGTGCACGGACATAGTGTCAGTGTCATTGTGGAGATAGCAGTTTCAGATTGACTGGTTCCAGAAAATGTGTCCCTGCCTGTTATCTCCACATTGCCACAGCTAGAAACCAAGGGTCCATAACAAGCAGTGAAACTGTGGTTGATATCAGAGGAAGCGGATAGTGTCATCTCTTTTATATTTTTCTCTGTTCTCTCCCTCGCCTCCTTTGCCCACTTCCTTCTCCAAAACAAAACAAAAGAGAGAAAGCAAGAGATAAGTGGCTGAGCTGAATGTGCTCCATCCCTTTGGCAGAGAGTACACATACCGGAGGGAAGATAAGCGAAAATGCAGCCTTTCTCAAGGGCCAGCCTGGATAGAGATAAAGAGAGAGCCACAGGCACACAGGCCAAGCATCAGCTCCTCAAGTATCTATCTCACTATTCAGGGTTGGGGAAATATTTGATACCTCAAGTCCTCTTTATCTTCACTGATGAAACTGACGTAGATGATTTTGGAGCATTTAGGGAGAATGCAAGGGAAACTGACAACACACTTGATGCAGTCGGGTAACCAATCTTTGTGTGGCCCTCCAATGACTCTTTCTTGCTTGGAAATTATTGGAAGTCCATAGTTTTAAGTCATTGAAATGACTGTCCCCTCCATAAAGCATGATGTAGCAAAATGGAAAGCATACTTCTGGTGAAATGTGTTTTTCAAAAAAAGCTTATGACATTGAGGAGGTCATTTCCTATTTCCTGGTATTCAGCAATTTTGCTTTGAGCTTTGTAGAATTGGCCTGGTACTTAGTTCAAATAAGAAAGGAATTACTGAAATTGCACATCATGTTAAAAACCATCAGGGTTTTGAGTCCTGAGACATGTTATCTAAACATCTGTCTTGCTATTTTGTTCCAGCCCAAGGTAGGGACTGTAAAACATCTTCATTATAAACTGAGTGCTATGCAGTTTCTGGGAGAGCAGAAGAAACGTGGTAGGAAGGAACCACCCAGGGTGGGTAATGACAGAGCAGAGATAGTCAGATAGGACCACAGACAAGGCAAGAGGAAGAGCCTGCAGGAACCAGTTTCTTGCACATTTGAGGGCTGGACCTGCCAAGAGGGAAAGGCCAATGTCTTTGTGTGTTCTTTGAGGAAACCTGAGTGGCCTGCCCTGCCTTTCACCCTCTGCTCTTTGACTGTGGATTCCTTCCCATGCACCTGTGCGTTCTCAGTGTTGTGGTCAGATCCTTAAATGGACGCCAAACCCTGACCTCTGAGGCCTGGGCAGGAATGTAACCCAGCCTCAAGGGAAGATAAAGACAGAAAGAATAAGTATTATAGCAGGGACCTTTTTCAGGAATCTGCCTTCTGCAGGGCAATGCTCTAGATGCATTTGAGCCAGCATAGCAAATCCACATCACTAGAAAGACTCTTCCCATTTTACAAGTTGGGAAACCAAGGCCAGGGCTATGATAAGTGTCAGGTCCCCAAACTCTGAACTGCAAATAGAGCTGAATGGTGGCAGGTGGGCCATTGTGATTTTAAATACATGTGCTTTTCAGGGCACCTTCGTGCTTCTCCAGATGCTAGAAGCATTTCCCCAATAATTCATAGCACCATTCAGCCAAGATTCTGCAGTACAGTGCTCTGGGGAGTCCATGAGTGGACGGTCCTGTGGGTAGAAGCCACGAGCTGAAGATAGTTTTACATGTTTAAAGAGTAAAAAAAGAGACAGGGAGTAGTGGCTCATGCCTGTAATCCCAACACTTTGGGAAGCTGAAGTGGGAGGATCACTTGAGCCCAAGGAATTCAAGACCAGCCTAGGCAATATAGGAAAACCTCGTCTCTACAAATAAAATAAAATTAGCTAGGCATGGTGGCAGTGCTCCTGTAGTCCCAACTGCACGGGAGGATTGCTTGAGCCCAGGAGTTCGAGGCTGCAATGAGCCATTTCATGCCACTGCACTCCAGCCTGGGCAACAGAGCCAGATCCTGTCTCAAAAAAAAAAAAAAAAAAAAAAAAGGCAGCACATTGATACATGGAAATGATGTGATATGCAGATAAAGTTTTACTGGAGCTCCACCATGCCCATTCATGGACATGTTTTCTGTGGTTGCATTTTCACCACAAGGGGTGTTGCCACCATTGCAATAGGTAATGTATGTCTAGCAGAGCCTAAGATACTTGCTTTCCTGTCCTCTGCAGAACTAGCATGTAGATCTGAGTGCTTGAAGACACGTACCACCTGAGGTACTTTCACCTCTCCTTAGCCTTCTTCATTTCCATCCTGTTCTCATCTCACCTTGCTTAGAGAAGCCTGGTATTTCACAATTAGAGAGTCATTTACTTGACATGAAGTCTTGTCCCAGTTAAAGTGCCAGTAGCCCTGGGAGAACTAATACATTAAACCGTATCAGTTATTTATACCTCCGGATTGGAAGGGATTGTTGCTGGCTTTGTCCCATAACAGCTGTGACCAGAGGACAGAGCTCAAGGGCTGTTGCATGAAATTAGGAAGGTGTGGGTCACCTCTGTGCAGGGTGAAGGAAGAGAGGAGACTGGGTTATCTGCCTGATGACCTTTATTCATGGCCTTTTCTGCATCCTCCTCTGTCACCCAGAAATTGGGATTGTTGGTGATAAGGGTTACAACGGAGCTCCTCTCTGGGAATTGATGTTGATTTCAGAGTGTCATTTAGCCTGAAGACACTCCTTGCTCCATTATCGTAGAACCAGAGTGGTGGCCACATGTGCAGACTGTCCATGCTGATGCTGATGTGTAAGGCAGGGCCCATAGGTAGGAGGCGGTAGAGCTGGGATTTTACATGGGCAGCCTTCTGCTCCCCTGATGCTTAGCTACATTCTAGTGCCTTGGGTGCAAAGTCAGCTTAACATACATATGAAGGGTGCTGGCCCATTTCCTACCTTTGTGTTTACTATTTTAGATGGTTGTGTCTCCTTGAGCCCAGACTAGGGAGATAACACGAGAAGGAGAAGCCACGTGGTTTCTGTCTCGTCCATGGTACATGGAACATGTTTCCATCAGTAATATTACAGTCGAGACGTGGAATGCCACAATGTACAGTTGCCACCATATGGTATACTACACACACACACATATATATATATGTACTTTATTTTAATTTTTTTTAGAGACAGAGTGTTACTCTGGTGCCTAGGCTGGAGTATGGTGGTGCGATCATAGCTCCCTGCAGCTTCGAACTCTTGGGCTCAAGCGATCCTCTCACCACAGCATCCCAAAGCACTGGGATTACAGCTGTAAGCCACCAAGCCCGGCCTACTTGTACATTTTTCATGGCAAATGTACATTTCAGTTACGTTGTGGGCTTTAAAAAGCCTTTCTAGGCTAGTTGGGAATTTGACCCTGTTTTTTACAGCATAGTTTTTAGGAGAAAAACATTTCTGAGGAAGTAACAAAGGAAGACTTGGGCTGTATCGCATTTGTAATTTAGAGACCACTCTCATTTCAAAATTTCTTCTCTCAGCATGTTTTCGTTTTGAGGCATGAAGTCGGCAGGCAGTGAGTGTCTTTTTTACAGTGACTCTGGTGTCTTTGGGAAGCGGCTTCCTTCATTTGCCTTTCCACATTTTCTTTCTTGACTTCTCCAGGCATTCAGCTGCAGGCATATACCTCTGCTGCTGGGGGAGTGGCAAGGAGTGGGGGTTGGAGGAGCGGGGATAAAAATTAGCTAGAATTCAGAAACAGGAGTGACAGCGCAGATGATTTTCATGCTAACCTACTTTAAAAGCTGCCAGAACAATTGTGGAATAGGAAATCTCTCATTTCTCCTGCCCTACTCTGACAAGATCTAAAAATAACTTCGAAGAGATGGGCATGTGGCCCTTTGATCTCCTTGGCCTGGAGTATTTCTTGGTAGGAGCAGAGCTTACGGGAAGGTGTTCTTCAGCCAGGGAAGGTGTTCTTCAGCCAGCGTTCTGGCAGTCGGAGTTGTGGGTGGGGCTGATTACTGTAATCTTCCTTCGCCATTGAATGATTTCATCTGCCCCTGGTTTCCGTTACTTGCTGCTCTAAATATTCTTCTCCCTATACCTTCCTTTTATGTAGCTACAAACTGGAATATGTGCATGGAAGACCCAAAGGAGACAAATCACACTTGGACTCCAGAACCTTGGTGCTGGATTTAGCGGCTATTTACCAAGTACGTCCTCTGCCAGAATAAGTAGCACAGATCTTTGACCCCCAGAGGGACTGTGGTCTAATTGGAAGACACAAGGCAGAGGTGTAAAAAGGGAGCTCTGGAGATAGGAATTTGAAATGGGGCTGAGAGCTGATAAAATGGCCTGGCACTAGAGGCCAGGGAGATGGGAGGAGGAGGAGTTCCTAGGAAGGGTGTCCCCTGAGATTCTGAAGAGTGAGCAGAGATTGACAGGAGAGGTGAGAGTAGGCCTAGAGTTATCAGGGCTGCAGAGGTGGCCTTGGCACGTAGAGGCCATCGTATCCATGTTGGCTTCCAGTATAGGGGCAGTGCATCTGCGGCTGAAGATGGAATAAATGGGATAGTGGCTAAAAAGATAGGGGTATTGGGGGACGCTTGTCCTTGGAGAGGTCCTCCTTGCAGATAAGGGGAAAAGTAGAACAGTACTTGACGGGGAGGCTGGTGTCGGGGAAGGATTTTTTTTTACACCAGGGGAGACTTGTGGGTGAGTTAAACAGGTTCTAGAGGGCCAGGTATGGTGGCTCATGCCTGTAATCCCAGCATTTTGGGAGGCCAAGTCAAGAAGATTGCTTGAGCCCAGGAGTTGGAGGCCAGCCTGGGTAGCAGCAGCGTAGAGAGACCCTGTTTTTACAAAAAGTACAAATATTTGCTGGACATGGTAACATGCACCTGTAATTCCAGCTACTTGGGAGGCTGAGGTGGGAGGGTTACTTGACCCCAGGAGTTGGAAGATGCAATGAGCTGAAATTGTGCCACTGCCCATCAGCCTGGGTGACAGAAGGAGACCCTGTTTCTAAAGGGAACAAAAAAGAGGTTCAAGAGATAAGATAAAGAATGGGGAGAGGGGACATATTTTTTGCAGGAGGGAAGTTTTGAGGGTTCAGTCTTAGAAAAGGAGCAGTAGAGACAGATGGGAAGGTCGTAAATGTGGAACCTTTGGAAGCAGAAAGGAAGATGATTTCTCTTAAAAGTTTTGCCTAGAGATGACTAATGTAAAGGACTTTAGTGTTCTAAGGGAGAAGGGAAAGCCAGACGTGGTGGGTCCAGTGGATGCAGGAACCGACCCAGGCTTTCAGATTGTACATTAGGGAGCAAAGAATACGTGCTTGGGGGTGGGGAGGTGGCTGGCCAGGGCCAACCTCCCTCCTCCCATGACCCCTACGTAGAATCAGAGTTGCCTCATTTAGTGCACCTGAGTCAAGGCCTTTGGTTTAAGAGCGTATCTGACCTCATTAAAGTCATTGCTTGGTATCCTTAGGGGATTGGTTCCAGGACCTCCTGTGGAAACCCAAATGTTTGCACAATCAAATCCTACAGACCACCCTGCAAAACCCACTGATAGGAAAAGTTGGACCTCTGTGTCTGTGGGTTTTGCATCCCATGGATACCGTATTTTCCATCCGAATTTGGTTGTAAATGCAGAACCTGCCCATAAGGAGGGCCGATTGTATTTATTGAAAAAAATCTGTATTGTTCAAGGGTCGGTTATAGTTTGAACTACAAAAAGCAAGCAACCAAACAAAAACCCCGGAAACAAAAGCTTGAAAAACCAGTGGACTAGAGCATAAGTCAGAGTAGACTAAAAAGGACTACCTCCCCAGTGGAACTTTCTGTGTAGTCTGGTAGCCATATCTGGCTGTGAAGCACCTAAAATGTGGCTCATGCAACAGAGGAATTGAATTTTAAATTTTATTCCTCTTAAATATATATTTTTGTCTTTCTTCTTTTTTGTTTTTTTTTTTTTCCCCGAGATAGCGTCTCACTCTGTCACCCAGGCTGGAGTGCAGGCTTGCGATCACAGCTCACTGCAGCCTTGACCTCTTGGGCTCAAGCGATCCTCCCACGTAGCTGGGGCCACAGGCATGAGCTACCATGCCCGGCTCATTTTTTTAACTTTTGTAGAGATGGAGTCTCACCATGTTGTCCAGGCTGGTCTCAAAACACTTGGTCTCAAGCAATGCTTCCACCTCGGCCTCCCAAAGTGCTAGGATTACAGGCGTTGAGCCACAGTGCCCAGGCTAAATATGTATTTCAGTAGCTCCATGTGGGGAGGTGTCTTGGACAGAACAGGTTAGCCCACGAAACTCTCTGGGCTCTGAATGAGAGGGAAGGATGAGAGTTCACAGATGATCCCAGCGGGTTGGTTCTGGAAGTGAAACCTGCAAGTACTCTGGCTTGGGGAAGGCTGACCATGGCAGGTGGGAGGAGCTCTCTGAAGGCCAGGGCCTGGCCGAGGAGAACAGGGCCAGTGCTCACGTCTCCCACACCCTAGAGACGTGCTGGTGTGTGGTATGCTGGCTTCCAGCCTTGTGAGTTTCTCCTTATGACTGTAAATGCCAGGAGGGTTGGGACTGTGTGATTTTTCTTCTTGCTTGGATTCAGACCTGCAGCTGCTCGAGAGTTCTTTGCTAATTAGTGAAGGAAAGCTGGCTTGAAGGAGAAGCAGTTGAAGTGGAATTCATTGTCCCCGCTTCTCTGCAGCAGGAATGCCTTGTCCCTTCTGCCTTGGTTGAACTCATTTTCTCAGGCTCCCACCTTTGAATGGAGGCTCTTATCGGGCTCTCCATCTCCAGCGGGTCTGTTGACATTTCCCCATGGGAAAGGAAAAGACCATCTGAAAGTTTCCATCTGTGTGCAAGGTTTTCTGAACATGTGGACCACGTGGGTTTAATTTTGTGAGGTCAGCAAGAGTTCTTGTGGTTTGGGATTGAGTAAAAACTGTAGGCTTTGTATGGGAAGAAAATCTCTCTCACCTCTGTCTTCTATTCGTCACTCTCTACACAGACTCTCCACTTGCTTTAGTGCTAAAAACACAAACAAAGCATTATGTTGAAAAAAAACCCAAACCCCAAGTCCAGTAGCTGATTGCCCTGCTGTGGCTTTTCTACCCTCGTCGTCATTCTTCAAAGAAAGACTTCACTCCTCTCAGCTGTCACCCTTTCACCTTTCACTGCACGCTGTCTGGCCTCTGCCCCCACTTGAAAGAAGCACTCTTCCCAGGGTACTTGGGAACTTGGAACTGTGAGCCCCCAGAGTCTGCCCAGCCCCTCTGTCCCTGCCTTTCAAGCAACAGCTACTGCTGCTGTGACCTGGGGTGCCCCTTTCCCTGGGCAGCATTACCCACACCGGGCCACATTGGGCCATGTCACCGATACTGGGCCAGGTCACCCACACTGGACCATATGAGGGAATGCCACCCACACTGGGTCATGTCACCTACCCCAGGCCACACTGGTCCATGTCACCTACATTTGGCAGGGTCCTGTCTGTCTTCACTCTGGTGCCACCTTTATCCTGATGTTCAAGACTCTCAAAACACTAGAGGCTCAGCAGCCAGTGTGGGGGCTGAGACCTTCAGCGAGGTGCCCTAACCCCACCCGTGAGGGGAAGTAAGTGCTAACTCCTTGTGCCTGAGGCTCAAAGGGCTGGGCCCCTTTATTGGTCCCTGTGCCTGACACCAGTGTCCTTTATTCTTCCTTTTAAATATATATTTTTGTCTTTCTTCTTCTTTTTTTTTTTTTTTCTCTGAAATGGAGTTTCTTTCTGTTGCCCTGGCTAGAGTGCAGCGTTGCGATCACGGCTCACTGTAGCCTTGACCTCTTGGGCTCAAGCGATCCTCCCACTTCAACCTCCCAAGTAGCCGGGGCCACAGGCATGAATTACCATGCCCGGCTCATTTTTTATCTTTTGTAGAGACGGGGTCTCTCCGTGTTGCCCAGGCTGGTCTGAAACTCTTGGTCTCAAGCAGTGCTTCCACCTTGGCCTTTCAAAGTGCTGGGATTACAGGTGTGAGCCACCGTACCTGGCCCATTTTAACTATTTTTAAGTGTTCAGTTCAGTAACAGCAAGTACATTCACACAGTTGTGCAGCCAACCTCCAGAACTCTTTTGTTTTGTAGTCTTGAAACTCCATACCTTACTACCCACTCATTCCCCCTTTCCTGGCCCCTAGCACCCACCATTGGCTTTCTGTCTCTGTGTGCTTCACGGCTCTGGGACCTCAGGTAAGTGGAATCCTACAGTATTTGTCTTTTTGTGACTGGCTTATTTCACTCAGTGTAGTGTCCTCCAGGTTCATCCACATGGTAGCATGTGTCAGAATATCTTTCCTTTTTAAGGCTGAGTGCTGTTCCATTGTATGGATAGGTCACTTTATTCCTCCGTAGATGGATACCTGCATTGCTTCCACCTTTTGACCGTTATGAATAATGCTGCTACAAACTTGCCTGCACAAACATTTCCTTAAGTTCCTGCTTTCAGTTCTTTGTTGTGTACTTTCTAAACCTTTTTTTTTTCACCTTTTATTTTGAGACAGGGTTTCACTCTGTACCCCAAGCTGAAGTGCAGTGGACTCCAGCTTGACTTGCCATAGCCTTGATCTCCTGGGCTCAAAGAATCCTCCTGCCTTAGTCCACCAAGTAGCTTGGACTATAAGCACATGCCACCATGCCCAGCTAATTTTTGTATTTTTGGTAGAGATGAGGTCTTGGTATGTTGCTCAGGCTGGTCTTGAACTCCGGGACTCCAGTGATCATCCAGTTTGGGTTGGCTGTTAGAGTCCATTAGAATATTCCAGAGGGATGATGATTCCTTGGACCAGGGAGTGGTCCAGTAGCTGGAGAGATGGGAGTCAGTTACAGTCAAGACAGTGGGATTTATTGCCATTCTTGATCTCCCTCAATGGTGAGAAATTTCCTCTTTCTACACAACTTCCGTGGAAACCCAGAACACCATGGGTCCCCCACAGGCAGTCTTAAGAGGATAGCTGTTTTTGTTCTCCTTCCAAATTCCCATTGGACTTGAGGTCAGAGTCTCACTTTGTTTTGAATATTTGAAGTATTATACCTAATACCTGAATAGACTATATGCTTTTATTTTTCTTTTTTGATACCGCATTTCTAGATATATGGACAAATTTCTCAGTGAGAGAAGTGAACACATAACTCTAACGTGCAATAGCAAATGCTGCAGGAGCACTGGGAGCCCAGATTCCCGCGTTAAGATGTTATTAGACCTTCCCTGGAGCATCCAAATGGTCTATAATTGCTTAATAAGGAGACGTTTTTGCTGAGATTTACATGATAGAGATTTGCTTTTTAAAAAGAAATTATCCATATTTGAATGGAAAAATTGCATAGTCTCCTGAGTATTGTTTTGCCTTTGACTCTGTACTGTTTAAGAACTGATTATGAGCAGGAGGAAATAACTCACTTCAGCTGTAATATAAATGTGCATTGGTATTTAAGCATATGTGACACATAAAACAATACCAATTTGGCCAGCATTTAAATGTTTATGTAAATTACATTGTTGGACAGGCACTTTGCTCTCTGTATCTTGCAGAGTAAATAATTTTTTCCCAAAGAGATTTTGTGTTTAAAAGTCCTTAATACTACTACTATTAGGAGTGTTAGATGCCTGAGATGTAGTTTTCCTCTTTTTGCCTGAAAGGCATCTAGTGGTATTCTTGTGTCTGGAACATTCTTGCCTCACTTTTGTTTCTAGTCCTGGTTCTTCCTGTGTCAGAAATAAGACTAATGGGTGCAGCCGCACCTGTAGTTCAAGATGAAGGTGTGTGTGTGTGTGTGTGTGTGTGTGTGTGTGTGTGTGTGAGAGAGAGAGAGAGAGAGAGAGAGACAGAAAGAGACAGAGAGAAAGAGAAAAAGAAAAAATACAGCCTCTTTGTAATACCCAGTTGACTCAGTGAAGTCTGTCTGGCTCTCTGAGCTTTACTGAATTCCTTCTTACTTATTTTGAGGCCGGAGGTGGAGATGAGTTCAAAAGCAGATACAATTTGCCTGTCGCCTAAATGAGCAGAGTAGATTGCACATAATCTTTTCTAGATGAAGCCTGTGTTTTTGGCATTCTGTTCTCGAGTCCTCTCTGAGCTGATTTGAGAGTGAACCGGAGTGTTAAGTTGAGAGAGATGTTGATGACTCTGGTGTGGTCTTTTCCTTTCGGGGAAATGGAGATGAAGCGACTTGCCCGGGGTCCCCGGGAGGCAGAGTTTGTGCCAACATGTAATTTTCCGATTCTAAGCTCTGTGGTCTTCAACAGCAAGGTGGGTACCCTTTTTCTGTAAGGGACCAGAGAGTACAGATTTTAGGCTTTTGGGACCAGACGGTCTCTGCAACTAACTACTCACCTCTGCAGCTCAGCCACATGGTGAGAAAGCAGCCCTGTACATTGCATAAATAAACAAACGTGGCTGTATTCCAATAAAATTCCATTTATGTCCACTGACTTTTGAATTTCATAGAATATCCTATAAGCACATGTCAGCAGCCTCCTCTGCGCAGGCCCATGCTTGGAGGTAGTCGTGCTGGGGAGAGTTGCTTTCTGCCATCCTGGAGTTGATAGGCTTGTAGGGAGGCAGATACTAGAAAGCAGCCACAAACGCACTGTCACGGGAATTGTGATGGGGAGCAGTCCTCCCCTGTGCATTTAGAAAGGCCCCGCCGCATGGAACCATTGGGATGCCGAGGCTTGGACATTGCGTGGGATTTGAGACGAGCCAGGCATGGGCAAGGAGACGGGGCCGTGGATCACACAGGGGAAAAGAGGTCCTGACCTGTTCACCCCCAGCCCCTTGCTTCCCTTGCCCGCTGGTGTTAGGAGGACCCAGAGAGGCCGGAGTGGGAGGAGTGACTGTAGCTGCAGCTCAGAGCAGCATCTCAGGAGAAGCCAGCTGTCTCTACTCACATCATAGGAGTTTATTTCCAGTGTAGGAGAGGAACTATTGATGGAGAAGGACAAGAGGCACGTTTGCCCTGCAGATTCCTCTGAGGAAAATTACTATAGGTGTCTCGTCTCTGTTGTATTCATCATACTACAACCTTTTTTTAAGCGATTCACCGTGATCTCCTTAGGCCGTATTTAGGCACTGATCCTAAATGTGCATTAAAAAAAAGGTTTTGGATATTTTGGCTTATTTATTTGTGTGTGTGTGTGTGTGTGTGTGTGTGTGTGTGTGTGTGTGGTTAAATTGGTGTCCTTGGGGTGGGGGGCAATCAGTGGAACCTTCTCTTTCTTCTGCCATCTTGCTCCACCCTATATTTTGGTTTGTTTTTGTTAGGGGTCGGCAAACCTTTTGTTGTCAGTGGCCAGATAATAAATATGTTGCAATTTTCAAGCCCTGTAGTCTTTGGGTGTTGTATGGCCAAAGCAACCATTGACAATGTGAGTGACTGAGAGTGTTTATTTGTGGGCACTGAGGTGCTGGGATCCCGTATTCACACTGTTCTGCCACCATCACCGCCATTCATAACTCCAAAACTTTTAAATTTTTTGGTGGGGGAGTGGGGTAGGGTCTTGCTTTGTTGCTTCCTGCAGCCTTGATGATCCTCCCACGTCAGCCTCCCAAGTAGCTGGGACCACAGGTGCGCATCACCATGCCTGGCTAATTTTTTAACTTTCTGTAGAGACGTGGTCTCCTTAGGTTACCCAGGCTGGCATCAAACTCCTGGCCTCAAGCATTCCTCCCACCCCCGCATCCTAAAGTGTTGGGATTACAGGTGTGAGCTACCGTGCCCATCCTTAGAACTTTTTCATTATCCCAACCTGAAACCCTGTCCCCATGAAATAGTAACTCCCCATTTTCCCTCCCCCCAGCCCCTGGCACCCAGTGTTCTATCTCCTGTGTCTGTGGATTTGACCCGTCTGAGGTGCCTCATGTCAGTGGAGTAATGCAGTGTTTGTCCTTTTATGTCTGGCTTTTTTCACTTAGCGTCCTTGAGGTTCTCCCATGTTGTAGCCTGTCAGGACATTTGCAGCTGTCTTAGGAACACAGGTAACTTCACTTCCCATTTGAAGGGCGAGGAGTTCTCCAGAGTCCCTGAATAGGAATAGAGATTATGAGGCATTGGTGTTTGGAAGGAGTGTCTCTGAAATAGAAGTGACTGTCAGATGAAGAGGGACGATTCAGTATTGTACCCAGGCCTGTCTTTCCAGAGATGCCCAGCCTCTTTGCCTAGTTCGTGCTCTGGTCCCCTGGGCAGTGACGCACTGCTGCACGTAGGTTTCCTGGGAAGCCACAGTGCTGAGGATCCTGTGAGACAGGCTGAGGATCAGAGCCTGGGGAGTGCAGGAGCTGGGCGGTGCTACTTTGCAGATTGGGAGGACTGGGCTGCGGGGGGTCCCAGGGCCTTTAGCTGACCCCAGGGGTGCTCCGGGTCTGGGCTTGTCCTGACTCAAGTCAAGGGGCCCGGGCCTTTCTAAAGGTCCACATTGCCCATCGACAGGGCCCTGGCTTTCGGTGAGGGCAGCCATTGGAGATGGGGGGATGCCCTGAAAGGGGGTCTTGGGCACACCCTGCAGCATCCATGACACCACATTCTGTCCCGCCTGTTGTTGGCTGTTCTGGAAACAAGCACTGGAAAATACTGAGTGGAAAAGTTTTCTGATTTTTTTTCCTGCTTTGTTTGGGTTTTTGGAAAACAATTTCAAAATTAGCGTATGGCTTGTTCAAATTAAATCATTAAGGAAGTGCCTATGGTACCGTTTTGATCAGGCTCTAGGTCTGTGTGAACCATGGCCCATATTTGAAAATCCAGCTTCATTGGGACATAGCCATGCCCATTGGTTTCTGTGTCCTCTGTGGCTGCTTTAGTGTGCCACCAGGGCAGACTTGGGTGGGTTGCAGCCGAGATGGCATGACTCTCAGGGTCCGAGATATTTACTCTCTTGCTGGCCCTCTGTCATCTCTGACCTTTGTGGTTGCCACAGTTTTCTTGGATCTAAGAGTTAAAGGCATTCCTGAGGGGGGATGGCCTCATCTCTGCAGTTGCCTAAAATGCTGAATTTCAGCCATGTTGAAGGAGGGGTGGCAGTGTGTGGAGTGCATTCACAGCCCAGGCGTGGGTTCAGGAAGGCAGTGTGGACACCTGCCAGGGGCCTGCTACACCAGGCACGGTGCAGCCAGGTGGAGACTGCCAGGCCCAGGCGGCCTTCAGCAGCTCTGTGGCTTGTTTCTGATGTCATTTGAGAGTAAGAATAACATAGACGTGGGGGGTCATGAGGCTCAGGGTAAAAACTTTAAGGAAACCTTTAAGGCAACATAAGGAGACCCTGTTTCTACAAAACATGAAAAAAAAAAAAATAACCAAGTGTGGTGGCGAACACCTGTAGTCCCAGCTACCCAGGAGGCTGAGGCGGGAGCCTGGGAGTTTGAGGCAGCAGTGAGCCCTGATTGCACCATGGCACTCCAGCCTGGGCCACACAGCACGACCCTGTCTCAGAGAGAGAGAGAGAGAGAGAGAGAGAGAGAGAGAGAGAGAGAAAGGAAGAGAGAAAGAAAGAAACCTCCATGGCAGATGCATGGAGGAATGGGTTAATATCTAGAAATACTGTGAGTCATGGAGTAAAGAAAATCCACAAAAGAATAGAATACCTCATGAATGTGGGGAAAGCATTTCTGAGCTCCTGTAGTTTTAGAAGTCTTTAAAAGGCGATTAAAAAAAAAAAATGAACAGGGGAGCCCTTTTGTTGTTGATGCCTTCCAGTACGTACATTTATAAGCCAGGTGGTATTTTAATGTCACGAGGGGGTCCATTCTCCCATCTGTCTCCTGTGCTTTTGTTAGAGTCAGTAGCTTCTGGGCCTGCTTGACATTGGAGAAGATACTGAATGCAGAAAATTCTGTTTAATTATAATGATTTGGTTTTTTTTCCTTCTGTATTCAAGTTTGCCTGCTTCTAATGAATTGGCAGAAATGAAGAGCTTTCTCAAATTTTGCCAGGACCATTTAAAAGCAATTAAAATCAATTTAGTGATTAAATTCGAAATTATTGTCTGGCTAAATGATAGTTTAAAATTCAATTTATGCTGGCACTTACTTTTTAATGAACAGATCACATCACACATTTTTATGTTCTCAAATTATCTGTGGCTTTAAAGCTGGAAAAAAAAGGTGCTCTTTAAAAAAAAAAGTACTGCGTTTCCTTTTTCCTCTTTACTTCCTCTAAAATATTTACATGTTTCTTTTAAAATAAGGTGAGAAAATCCCCTTGACTTTTCAATTTTAAGAAACTATACTTATCTTTTCATCACAAATGTTCATGTATCTGTGTTGAAGGCAACCCAAGAAATCTTAAAATATAACAGAAAGAAAATGTTTCTGGATTTTTTTCCCTAGAATACATAGACTTTTAAATGGCTCATTTTACCCGTTGACCTTAATTCCTCCCCACCTCCATTACATTTTTAGATGTGTTCAATGAAACGTAGTCCTCCCCTTTAAAAGAATGGACCGAGCATCACGTGTGAGGCTGCAAAGAGGCTCACTGCCAAAGCATCTTATCTGCTGTATGTAAAGCCCTGCCCCTCTGTCAGCAGATAACCCGTGAGCGCGATGTGTGCTTGTGCCGGGTGCATTGCATTAAGAGAATGCAACTGAATAGAGAAGGATCAGGATCTCTTATGCAGAGGTGGGGAGTGTTAAAAAACGGGGAGGCCTTTGTGGTGGGGGAGGGGTGGAGTTAGTGGGAGATGATTGTGCTTAGTGCTTAAATTCCCTGCATTCCCTAAGAGACTCACACAGTAAATGAGTCGGGAGAGAGAGACAGAGAGAGAGGCAGGGGAGAGGGAGAGTTCCTTTCATTCATGACATGATGAACTTTGCATGTTTCAGAACAATTTACATTTTTCCTTATTTCTAGGTACTATTTTGAAATCCCAAGAACCTGGAGGGTGTGTGTGTGTGTGTGTGTGTGTGTGTGTGTGTGTGTGTGTGTGTGTTGTGGTGGGGTTTTTTTTTTTTTGCCTTATATTTCATAAATATTTCTTGGTTGATTAAATGTCAGTAATGCCTCATTTCTGGTTTGTAAAGCTGTTACCTGATCCTTGAATACCACGAATATTTTGTATATTCAAAATAATTGAGAGAAAATAAAGAACAACAACAAAAACGACACAAATAATAAGCATCTCTACTTATTTAAGAAGAGTAGATTCTGTGCTGGGTGCAGTGGCTCATGTCTACAATACCAGCGCTTTGGGAGGCCAAGGCGTTGGAGACCAGCCTGGGCAATGTAATGAGAGCGTCTTTTTTTCTTTCCTTTTTGAAACAGGGTCTCACTCTGTCGCCCAGACTGGAGTGTAGTGGCACCATATGAGCTCACTGCAACCTCCGTCTCTTGGATTCAAGCGATTCTCCTGCCTCAACCCCTCTAGTAGCTGGGGTTATAGGCATACACCACTACCACCTGGCTAATTTTTATATTTTTGGTAGAGATGGAGTTTCACCACATTGGCCAGGCTGGTCTTGAACTCCTGACCTTAAATGGTCCACCCACTTCAGCCTCCCAAAGTGTTTGGATTACAGGCATGAGCCACCACACCCGGGCTCCAGAGCCTGTCTTTTAAAATCAGTGCTGTCTGTGGAGTGGGAGGGGAGGAGAAGTAGATCTGGCCGTGCAGAAAGGTTCGTGCAGCGGCCTCCTGAGCTGCGCACATGCTCCCAGAGCTTTATGTGGACATTCATTGTGCATGTGGATCTCTGTCTAAGCCTGCACTGGGAGCCCTTGCCCCAGGAAGCGAAGGCTGCATTTCTTTTATACCAGTTAACGGATTTCTGCCCCACCCTCGACATCTGAGCGTTAATTGATTTGTAAGGAAGGGGTGAGGGAGAGTAAAATTACAATTTTATATCTTAATATTGGGGGTGAAGAATTATACCCTAGAGAAATTCTATCCACACACAAAACATTTTTAATAAGGGACAAAAGGTTGGGGTTCAGCAGTTAGGGGGCAAGCCCATGAGCGTCTCTCCTACTGCTCTCTCTCCAGGAATTGGAGACGGAATCCTTTTGCTCAGCATTCCCACGCCTCCCACAGGCCTGGCACTGAGCCCGCGGGCTTGCTTTAGTCTCCTGGGCTGCCCTAACGCAGCACCACGGGCCAGGAGGCTTAAACAGCAGCCAGTAGTTCTCCCACAGGCCTGGATGTTCGAAGTCCCAGATGGCAGGGCTGGTTCCTCCCGAGGCCTCTCCTGAGCTTGTAGACACCATCTTCTCCCTGGGTCCTCAGGAGCTCGTTCCTCCACGTGTCTCTGTGCCCTCCTGTCCTGTTCTTATAAGGGCACTAGTAGTACTGTTGCATCAGGCCCATTCTAATGACCTCATTTTACCTTTGTCACCTCTTTAAAGGCCCTAACTCCAAATGAACAGTCACATTCTGAGGTCCTGGGGCTTAGGGCTTCAGCATATGAGTTGGGAGTGGGGATGTAGCATGCCAGATGTCCAGAATAGGAAAACCCATAGAGGCAGAAAGTGGGCTCCTGCTTGCCAGGGCTAGGGACAGGCAGTGTGGGGTGACTGCTCACTGGCACAGGGTTTCTTCTGGAAGGGATGAAAGTGTTCTGGAATTAGACAGTGGTTGCACAACTCAGAATATATTCAAAACCACTGAATTGTACATTTTGAAAGAGTGAATTTCATGGTATGTGAATTATATCTCAGTGAAATTATAAACAAGAACTGTGAGGGTAATAGGTAAAAGGAGGAAGGGCATTGAAAGCAGCATCAGGCGTGAACAGTCCATAATTCAGCCCATAAAGCAGCACAAACTCTTAGCACAACTGTGTGTTGAAGATATGAGTGAATGCTTGCTTTCTGTACCCTTCGGACTGGTTTCCTCCACTTTCCAGTTTCATCAAAAGTTCTCTTCCTTCCTACTCCTCCCCACTTTTTCAAAACGTTTCTTCTAGTCCTTACCTTTGTCTACACAAAACTCCATAAACATAATGCCACAGTTGAAAGAAGTGTTCTGATGTTAGGGAGATCACATAGGAAAACATTTTACCTTTGGGGAAGTTTTGGTTTCCTTCTGAGTGAAAACTCACCTTGAAAGAGACACTTATGTGCAGTTTTCAAATGCTCCTGAGACATTCCTGGCTGTTTCTTTGGGGAGAAGTGAAGGTAGGACAGTTTCCAAGGCAAAAACGGACCTATCGCAGACAGCAGACCCCAAGTAAAGAAAGGCACAGTGATGGTGGGGATTTATGCAGTGTTTTGAAAATGTGGAGGTCAGGGATGCTAGCTTATCAGGCCAGCATGATCGAATTCCTTCAAAGGGGAAGCAACTGGTGGACTTCCTTGGGCTGTGGTTAAATTGGGCTCATGTTGGTGCCGTGAAGGTTCTACAGAGCCAGGGATGCTGGCATCCTGGAGAAACCTTGCTCCAGGAGCTCAGGAGCTGCTAGGGGTGGTGACAGTGAAGCACTGGCTTGCTGTGCCCAGTGCCTGGGCAGTGCTGAGCTCGGAGGGAGGAACCCAGAACCATGCCAGAGCAAGGGGGGAGGCAGGTGAGGAGAAGGGTTGCCCAGGAGCCTGCAGGCCGGGTAGGTGTTTTATCAAATTCTTTTCCTGTTTTGCTATCTGATCCCACTAAAGACTAGCCAGAGAGATGTGGAAGTGAAAAATGGTGGACAGCCATTTTTTTTCCCTTTCACCATGACTACAATGTCTGTTTCACATCAACAGCAACATCTGTGCAGGCATCCTAATGAGAATAAATAAGGTCTTCAGAAAACTGGGTTTAGGAGGCTCCTGTCATCTTAATTTCTTTCATCACTTAAGTGATGATTTTTCACTTACTGACATACAGTTGTTATTTAGTGGCTACGTATTATTCCTATAGCGTTCTTTATGTGCTTTCTGTGTACAAACATTTGTTTTCATGTTCATGGTATTTCAGTGTGGCTTGCATATAATAAGGTGCACCTGTTCTTGGCTATTGTGGACTCTTTTTTAAAAAAAGGCTTATAGAGATGTGATTTACATGCCAAACACCCATTGAGGTGTCTAATTCAACAGTTTTTAATACTCTACTTAAAAAAAATACAGTGTTGAGTGTTTTTCTCCTTTTTCACTAAAGTGGACTCAGGATTGAAGGTAACTGTTAGTCCCTTGGTTTTGATTCTTGGCTGCTAGTGTTTACTGGGGATGGATGTTGGTACCTCCCTTAATAGAATATTGTCAGAGCATTTAAAAAATTCTAGTTAAAAAAAAAAATCCCACATGAGATTTCCCCTCTTCACCCCTCTCTAAGTGTATGGCCTTGTCCAGCATTTCCAGGACTCTTTTCATTTGCAGGATGGAAACAATGTACCCTCTGAACAACTCCTCCTGATTCCTCCTCCCTCCAGCTCCCTGCAACCACTGTTCCACTCCCTGCTTCTTTGAATTTCACAACTTGAGGTAGCTTGTATAAGTGGAATTATTTTAAAAGCTGGTTCACGTTAAAGTGCTTAGAACAGAGCTTGGTGAACATCCGGTCAACAGTAAGTACTTTCTTATTCTTTTTATATTATTCCTTTTTTAAGAGGCCAGACACATGGGCTTCTATCTTTTCACGGCTTGGGATCTGTGCAGAGTCAGGCTTACAGAAGCCATCCCACTTGAATTCTTACCCTTTTTTCCCCTAAAAAGAAGCTCTGAAACTCTTAATTGTCAAGAAGGCTTTGCCTGCTGTGCACGCCTGACTGATGTTATTTTTGTCATTATTTGAGAGACGGGGAGGAAGCTTCTAGTCCCCTGTAAGGAAACGAAATCATCCTGCACAGATGTGGTTCTGTTTATAGAGGGAAGGAAATGGAGGTGAAGAGTGTGTGTGGCTTGCAGCCAGGCTTGCGAGTGTGCAGAGGAGTAAACGTTTTTGCCTCCAGAATTGTAACTGGAAATGCGTCTGAATTCTATCTCCAGGGCACACTGACCTGAGGTCTCCCTGCATATCTGATTGTGAAAATCTTCAGGTGCTTTTGTAAACATGCAGCCCCCCTTATGTGGGAGTCAGCACAAACTCCTAAAGATGCTATGATGAATTCTATTAGAGAAGTCTTTCTGGTTTTGTGAAAATAACCTTGCACTCTTTAACTATATCCAAGCGATCGAATCTGGCTTTGATTTCTTGTCAAAATTAATGTTAAAGGACAGTGCCCTTTATATTTTACTTGTCTAAATAGAAACATCCTAGTCTTTAAAGTTGAGTAGGCAGGACTTCCTCTCCACTTGATTACTCGGAAAAGAGTGTATAGAGTCTTTTAAATGGAATTAGTGGGCATACGAGGGTCAGAGTGACATTTAATAAACCTGCTGGTTTGATAGTGCTGGTTTGAGGGTTGGTGAAACTAGAGGTGGAGAATGAGCATTTTTGGTCCTATACCGTATTCCCAAGGCATTTTTAAATGATTTCACCCTTCACCGTCAGAATGGTTTGAAATTGATCAACCTGAATCCACTAATGTGGACTGTGGCACATTAGTTTTAATCCTAGAAACACACAGTGTGCAGTGTTTCAAATGAACTCTGGCCATTTGAAGTGAGCAGGCATAGGCAGTCTTCTGTGATAATCTCAGTACATATCCTTTCTGTTTTTTAAAGTACTTTACAAGCTGCTGCATTACAGTCGTTATTATGGGGCCATTACAAAAAGCTATCCAATTTTAAGTGTCATGGATAATTCTTGCTTGTCCCAGCATCAGAATTGAGCACTTTTTTTCTTTTTCTTTTTCTTTCTTTTTTTTTTTTTTTTGAGGCAATGTCTCGCTCTGTAGCCAGGCTGGAGTGCAGTGGCATAATCTTGGCTCACTGCAACCTCCGCCTCCCGGGTTCAAGAGATTCTCCCGCCTCAGCCTCCCAAGTAGCTGGGACTAGAGGCACGCGCCAGCACGCCCAGCTAATTTTTGTATTTTTAGTAGAGACAGGGTTTCGCCATGTTGGACAGGATGGTCTCATTCTTTTCACCTTGTGATTCGCCTGCCTCGGCCTCCCAAAGTTCTGGGATTACAGGCATGAGCCACCGTGCCTGGCCAAAATTGAGCACTTTTATCATGTAGTATTCATGTCTTAATTGGCAATGCCCTGTAGAGTTAAATAAGTTACGTTTGTTGTGCACAGGTAATAATTATCAGGTAATTTCTACAAAATCCAAGTGTCTCATTGACTTAGCTATAAAATCAAAACAGCTAATTCTGATAAGACTAGACACGTTACACTTAAAATGGGCTGTCTCCCATCACTGTTGTGCCTTTAACCTCAGCAGAAGGGGAACTGGGTTGCAGAGTGAAATTACCCGAGGTCAAATGCTGCTAATTTGACTTTGATCATAGAGACATTTTCTTCTGTTGCAGCAAGGCAGTGGCTTTAATCCCTCTTCCAGTGGTGAGGCAAGAAACTGAAATGCCAAGCGTTTACAAAAGGCTTTCTCTTATTTTCAACGTGCCAAGAAAGATTTCAAGGCCCTTACGTTACCAACCCTTCTTTTTAAGTCTTAAAGCAATTACTGTAAGGTCAATCCACTAATTTCCTTTCGGAGTTACCAAACACCTCTCATGTAATGATTTGGTACTTGTTGCTATGTAGCCAATACTACTGAGTGCTTACTTTGAGCAAAACACAATGCATCGGGCAGGGAGGGGTCTAAAGGCATCTGTGGTCTTGACTGATTTACATGCATTAGAGATAAAAAGGTCCTGATATTCTTGTTTGGGCATATTGAAGAATTTGCTTTTACACGTAGGTTTCCTCTCTCTACCCCTGCAATTTTTTTATTGTGGTAAAATATGTATAACAGATTTGCCATCATAACCATTTCTAAGTACACTATTCAGTGGCATTAAATATTCATAACACTGTGCAATCCTTACCACGATCCATCTGCAAACAGAAAACTACCCCATTAAACACGAACTCCCTATTCTCCCCTTCCCCCAGCCCCAGCAACCACCACTCTGCTTTCTGTCTCTATGATTTTGACACTCCAGGGACCCTCCTATATGTGGGATCATATGATATTTGTCCTTTTGTGTACGGCTGAGCACAAAATCCTCAAGTTTCATCCATGTCATAGCATGTGTCAGAATTTCCTTCCCTTTTAAGGCTGTATAATATTCCAGTGTATGGATGGACTGCACTCTATTTATTATCTGTCAGAGGGCATGTGGATGGCTTTCACCTTTTGGCTGTTGGGGATAATGCTGCTATGAGCATTGGCATATGTTCTGTTCTAATTGTTTTAAGTTGACATAGCCATGTGTGGCTAGTGGTTGCTGTATTAGAAAGGACAACCCTAAGCCTGATAGCCCTGAGGACCTAGTTTGGGTGGAAAGGCAGGGGTGGGCTGCAGTGAGTGGTGGGTTGAGGGCCTTGGTGAGAGCCAGATGTGGTTGTGAGGCCACTTGAGGGAGGGAGAATGGCATGGCGGGAAGTGAGGCCCAAAATGAGAATTTTAGAGTTGAAAGCCTTGGAAGGGATGTGATTCTCTATGACTGTGACCAAACTCAACGTGCATCTGAGATCAGGTCATTGGCGTTGAGGGCCTGGTGGGGACAGCAACTCCAGTGAGCATCGTGAAATGCTCAGTGCTTGGAACGTTTGCACTGTGGTTGATGTCTGGAGGTTCCATTCATGTTAAAATAGCAATTATGGGACTGCAGATTAGGTTTAATGTCTGGGTTTTTCTCCGTCTTCAAAGGTCCAGGTCTTAGTAGTAGCCATGCTGCTCTCCATTTTAATAGTTTCAGCCTGATTTATGTTGCTCAATAGCAGAAAAGCGGTTCAGTTTTCCATTGCATATCATTCTTGGGAGCTATCAAATAACACAGATTTCTCCAAGGGCACCAACTGGGAAATTAGTTTACCAAAAAGCAGTTTGGTAAAAGGAAAGATTTTATGTGCACTGGCCTTAAACTAAGATACATCTGTTGGAATATCAGGACGTGCCCAGTCTCCCATCCTCTGCTGAAACTTTAGACTGTATGTCCTTCAGATATCTTCTCTTTAGTGCTTTGTTTATGAACAGATTAGCCTCGTACTTCCTCGCTTGTAAAACTGCTATCCTATCTCTTGCTCAATGCTTTTCTTGTACAGAAGGGTGAGGGGGAGGTCCCAGCTCTGTTTTCTGTATCAGTTTCCTGGGTGATGTTTGTTTGAGGGTGCCTCGTGTCCAGAGCCCCAGAGGGTGTTTCTGTTCTCTGATGAGCCTGAAGTCTGCATGCTTTGCCTTTGGTAGGGAAAGGCAGCTGGGGAAAGGTTGCATGGCCCAGTGCCAGGTTGCCAGAGTGCATGTGCACTTGCTGGGAAGAAGCCCGCTGGGGCCCCTCCTCTGGGCACAAGATAAGGTCTCAGGATAGTGCAGCAGATGGAGGGCTTAGCTGTCCTCACCAGCAAAAGCTGCTGGGAACGCAGTGCTCAGATAACAGGAGGGTTGAGAAGTGGCTGATTAGGGTTACAGTGGTGGGAGATGCTGAGAGGAGGGGAAGACAGTCTTGATTTCTGTTCCATTTGTGAATCTTTTGGTGGCCACAATGAGGAAAAGGATACATTGTGTTTGGGGATGACAAGGAACATCTAGGCACATTGCATGCTTGATTAAATGCCCAGAGCTTCTTGTGACTTTTATCACAATAGTATGGTTCCATGAAGGTCATAGGTACAATAGAAATTGTCTTGGTCTGAGAGTGACTCAGATTAGGGTGCATTGTATCACCACCATTTTGCATAGCTGTGGTACCTTGTCAAGTTAACCTTTTCGTGCTTGGTTTCCTAATCAGAAGAATGAAGTTGACAATATCTATTCTATAAGGTGGTTGTGTGAGGTCAATGAGATTACATAGGCAAAATCTTGGTGCAGGGGCACTTGGTAAAGGTTAGTTTCTGTTCTAAATTCGGGGTATTCTGTGATGGTTCCTACTCCCCTCATCTCCTCATGGCTAAGTTCTACTTATTCTTTGACGTGGCTCAGATATGACCTTTCTCAGGAAGCCCCGTCTCCCATCCAGATGGTGTTGTGCTGCTCATCAGTGCTCTGTAAAATGCTGAGAATATTTTTTAAAGCACTCCTGTGTTGTTATGTGACAGTCTTCCAAGGTATCTGTCTCCTCACCAAACTGTTCTTTGTGTCATGGGCAGGCCCACGTCATCCTTGTCTTTGTAGTCCTGCACCTGGCACAGAGCCTGGCACATAGCTCAGTCACACAGGTGAAGACTGGGTTACTGCATCTTCCCACTCCACCCCTTTTGCTATCAAGTCATGGGCGGGGCATGCCCCACCAAATGCAAACCCTCCTAGACAGCAGGGCTGAAACTTGAAACTAGACTAACCCAGTGACTCAGGAATGCACCACAGGACATATTTGGCTCTAGATAGGGTCTTAAAAGACATTCATAGTTGCAGGCAGAACAGAATATCCAGAATAGGTGCAGAATAACCTGCATGTATGCAGCAGGTGGTAGTTATAATGTGGGAAAAATTTGGCATAAGAAGTGTTATAGATTAAGATGAAGTCATGGGCCCTATCCACACTGTGGACAGAGATAATAGTAACTAATCATCATCACTAGCCCATCGTCAGAGGTAGCACTGAACACTTATGCACTAGCCAGGATTCACCCGAATCAGAGCTTCACCCCGTAGTACACTACAGGGTCTAGTGTACTAGGTGGGTTACCAAGACAAAGATGCAGGCATGGGGTGCAAGTTAACAAAGGTTATACGCTAAGTGGCAACTGACTCAACAGGAGCAAGGCATGCAGGAGCCTGGTCATTACAGAGGACGTGGCCAGAGCCAGACAGGCGTTCTGATGCCCCTCAACTGTGTTGAAATTTGTTTTTGAGGCCAAGTCGGCTGGTGAGGGGGAAGGAAAGCCAGAGGGAAATTGTGAACCAGAAAGGCCAACCTCTGGCAGTGGCTCTTCGATTGGAGACGGAGTCTTCCTGCCCTGTTTCTCTCCTTATAAAATGAAACATTTCACAAGGGACGTTAAATTAAAAACTGTGCTTGTTAGCGTGGAGCTGGAGCAGCCGAGGGAAGTGATGCCAAAGGCAATTGGTGGTCTTTCCTTCAAATATGTGCTGATTTAGGAAGAGCAAAATGTTTTATATTAACAGTTAACAAAAGACTAAGTCTTGCATCACAAACAAGTCGAAATTCAGTGGTTAGGTCAGAATTATATTTTCCTATAGTTTTAAATAAGATGTTTATGTATTCACTAGTGCTTTGGATGTTCTTTGGAAAAATCTCCAATTTAGAGACAAGCCCCAGGAATTATTACTGTTCGTTGGTCCAACATCCTATGTTGTTTGTGAAATCCCTATTTTAGTGTCTTTTAAAGGGTGTAAAATGCTTTTTCTGTCAATAATCAGAGAAGGTTGCAGCATTCATATTCCCCCAGTTTCTAACTCAGCCTATCCTTTCTAATCGAAAGCAAAAGTCAGAATTTATTTTTTGTTATGAAGCGTTAAGTAGTAAACAATTAGAGTTCACTCACCAGGGGAAAGAAGGAGCCTGAAAATCAGACAATATAAAAACATAACCAGACCATACAAAAACACAAAAATGTTTCTTGGAGGAATTGAACAATAATTAACTGTACTAATTTAATATTGTAGACACAAATGATCATAAAGCCATATGGTATGGTACAGTCCTTTTGTCCCTGAATTTCTTCTTGAAATATTAGGTACCTGATGTGGGAAAGCCTCTATGTTGGGCTTCATGCTATCAGAGCTAGATTTGACCAGTTCAGCTCTGTTTCTTCAGTGACAAAAAAAGGTTTCTGCCTTGCTCATGGAAACACTGGTTAGTTAGATTGGATTTAGCCCACAACAAACAGCAGAAATGGGTTCTGGCTAACTGAAGCTCACAGGATTTGTTAGAGTTGTTGCAGCCCGTGGGAACTGATGGAGGGCAGGGAGGCCTGTGGCGCAGAGCAGCAGGAACCAAGGAAGCTTTGCAGAAATGAGAAACAAGAAGCGGGGAATGCAGCAACATTCACTGTGGCAGGAACAACTGCCATTGGTGGCCTGGACACCATCACAGCTGCAGAAGATACTTAAGACACATTTCTGTTCTAGTGTTGGTAGCTCAAGATTCAAAGTATGTGTGAAAGTGAGTGTGTGTGCACAGGCATAGTAGCTAGTTGGTTGAGTTGGGGTCCATTTGCCCACTTCCAGGTTGGACCAGGGGACAAGCCATGCAGCCTTTTAGGTACCCCTCACTTGGCAGTATTCCGCTGGGATTTGAGGGGCCTGGAGTCACTACTTACTAATTTTCTTAAAGTTGACAACCATCACAAACTTCATGGTCTGGGAAAATGTGAATTAATTGCCTGATCCACCACTATATTTTTTTCCTTTTTTTTTTTTTTAAACAAAAATCTGTATATTCGTAGATTGTCTCTTCCTATGCTAGTGGTTTGCAATAGCATTTTCAGGTGAGGAAGCAGAGAGTTTAGGGACCAGTTTTGTCATTGCCATTGTTTTAACGATACACAGCTTGTTACTGGTAGTATGAACTTTGGCCTAGTTAAATTTTGGAAACTTGCCTGTAATTGCATTTGATGGATAATAAAAATTGATAAATGACTTGATAAGTGATAAAAATTCTACGGAAGAATTTTCCACGGACTGGCTTCTGGCTTTGATCCTGTCCAACTGTGCTTTTCCTCCCCTCAGGCCGCCCCTATCATGCTGTGCTTGTCTGGCCCCACTCACCCCGTCCTGACACTGGATGATTTATTTCCAGATGAATTGCCCCTGGAAGCCATTCCGAAATCATTACAGCCGGCAGCAACACAGCTGTCTTGGATACTCCTGGACCACGTAGATAGATATAGTCACAGCATTTCGGTAGTTCCACTTCCCCAGCATTTTCTTTTAGAATGGGAGCATCAGAGTTGAAGGAGAAAGGGCCACCATGATGACTGTGGGTAGTATGTCTTGTCTTTGGAAATTTTCATCATGATCTGAGCTTGTAAACACTGCCTTGCCCCTCCTCGCCCTTTGGAAGAGACTGGAGCAAGAGCAGGCACAGTTGCATTCGCAGCGTGCTAACTTCTTTCCTCTCTGCGCTATTTGTAAGGCAGAACAGGAAAGGAAACTCCACACAGGGAAACTGGAACCCTGTGAGGTAGGGCTAGTATGAGGTGATTAAAACGTAAGCGTCTGCTGTGCCAGACTGTATTCTCCACAACTATATTTTTTGTTGTTCAGAAGAGCCCTAAATTGGAATAGTGCGATTTCCCCGGGTGCTGCAGTGTATGGAGAAGCTGTCACTTGCCACATGACAGCTCAGTCATTTTATCCCTGGGTGCTGCAGAGAGGGAAGAATTGGCCTTGCAGCTGGAGCGAGTGCCAGCCCGTGGCCTGTCTCCTGCCACGTGTCAACATACTGAATGTGTGTGCTCTGTGGGTTTTCAAAACACCTTCATCTCACCTGCCCTGGACTCGTTCTTGTGGGGAGGCAGGGTGGGTGTTACCATCACTCTGGACCAACAAGGAGAGAATAGCTTGAGCTTCATGGGGTGGCTTCCCCATGGCTGCAGAGGCATGGAAAGTAGGGGCACAGGCCATGAATCCGTGTGCTGGGATTCTGGCCACCTGTGCCTGCCGATTACCCTCAGTGCCTCCCTGCATTTCATTTTGTGGCTCTTCTGGGGACACGTATGAGTGTGTTGTGGGTAAGTCTGTTGTCGAGGGGAAGGAACAGAAAATCAGCCGGCCAGGAATCTCTGCGGTGGTCGTCCTGAGCTTGGCCATAACCAAGCTCTGTGTGAGTCTCACTTTTCAGAGTAGCAGAAAGGTCGGGTGACTTTAAAATCAGATGGGTATTTTCCTGATTTGAAGAGACTTGGCTCCTTCCCCCACCTCTCTGCCTACCTCTTGCTGGCTCACATACTGAGTGGGGCATCCCAGCCCACCCATGGGAGGCCAGGACAGAGAGGAGGCAGAGCTGTCAGAGTATGGCCCTTCATCTTGGGGGTGTGCAGGTGACTGCTCCTGCCCCTTGATGGCTCTCCTGTGTCAGGTATAAGGGACGTTGTCCAAGCCATGTATGAGACTCTCTGTTGACAGTTGTTTTTAAATAACCTATTCAGTTGAGCTTGTCTAAAGTCTTCTTTGTGCTAAGTGTCAGGACAGGTGATAGAAATAGAAAATTCGACACAAAAAAATTCCAGTATCAAAAATGACAGTGATGTACCCTCGCCCCTTAACACAGCCAAGAAGCAGGGGTGAAGGATTACTGTCAACATATGGAGCAGGCCACCACCCTTGAGCGACAGTAGCCGAACACAGAATATTCTCTGCAGGTGTCACTGAGGCTTAAACTCATTATGTTTAAAAGGATAATCTGTATTCTTAAGAAAACAACAAAAAACAACCACAGATCTCCTGCCCTCCCCACCCCTGGCCCCACTTAGATCCTGGTAGGGTCTGGCAGGCAGAGTTTTGCGAGGAGTTGGAGCAAATTACTCCAACAGATACTTCCACCCAGCATCCCAAGAAATGTGTGTAAATGCTGTTGCGAATTATTTAGAAGTATTCCAAACTCCTACCAATTATTAAGTGTTAGCTCAAGTCAAGATCAGGAGAAATACAGGCATTGGTATCCCATGGAGTCTGTGAAACTGGTGACGTGTCCTAGTCGAAGAGCTTGGGGCCGCATGGTGTCTGGAAAGCAGATTTCACTGGAGATTCTGGCTCTGTTTTCAGCTTGACGCGGGCAGGGATCCTCACGCCTGCCCAGCACGTATGTGGCTGGGAGACTCCAGAGAGACATGCAAAAGTGTGCGGTTAACTAGACAGCATGGCACAAATGCAAAGTGAGTGAAGTTGTTTTTTTTTTTTTTTTTAAATGACAGTGAATATTTATTTCAGTGTTTATTTTGCTTATTTCAATATTTTACTCAGTATTTATTTATTTATATTTGAGATGGAGTCTCGCTCTTGTTGCCTGGGCTGGAGTGCAGTGGCAAGATCTCGGCCCACTGCAACCTTCGCCTCCTGGGTTCAAGCAATTCTCCTGCCTCAGCCTCCCCAGTAGCTGGGATTACAGGCATGCACCACCACATCCAGCTAATTTTTCTGTATTTTTAATAGAGATGGGGTTTCTCCATGTTGGTCAGGCTGGTCTCGAACTCTTGGCCTCCCAAAGTGCTGGGATTACAGGCATGAGCCACCATGCCTGGCCTCAGTATTTATTTCAATACAGAAACTGACTTAATTAGGTATTTTGTTGAAGGCAAATAGCAGCAAAGTGAGGCGGTGAAACAACTTATTTAAATCCAAGGTTTATGTAGTTATTTTCCCCCCCTTTTATGGTTTCATAAATTCGAAATCCTGGCTGGATGTGGTGGCTCATGCCTATAATTGTAGCACTTTGGGAGGCTGAAGAGGAAGGATCATATGAAGCCAGGAGTTGGAGGCCAGCCTGGGCAACATAGCAAAATCCCATCTCTGCAAAAAATAAAAAAACGAAAAACTAACCAGGTGTGGTGGTGCGTATCTATAGTGCTACTACTTGAGAGGCTGAGGTGGGAGGATCACTTGAGCCAGGAGTTCAAGGCTTGTGAGCCTTGATTGCACCACTGCACTCCATCCTGGGTGACAAAAGTGAGACCCTGTCTCAAAAAAAAAAAAAAAGCCTCAGAAAAACTTAAAGAGTAGATTCATCGATCATTAACCTTTTACCAAATGTGCCTTTTCTCTCATTACTCTAGGGTTTCTCCCTTTCGCTCCTCATCCTCTTCTCCCTCCCTTCACTCCATGGATGTGTAGGACATTTTCCTACAAAACTACAGTACTTACATTCTTGGGGTTATCACCCCTCATAATTAAATATCTGATGGTTTTATTAAGTATGCTGTCACATGTAAATTTCTCCAGTTGTTTGATCCACGTTGTACTCATGGATAGTGTGTTGGATTTGATTTTATGTCTCTTTAGTACCCTGTATGCTAGAGGAATCCCCCAACTGTCTTTTATGACATAGGAGTTTGAGGATTTGTCTGTTTCCCCGTGTGATTAGAATGATGTTGAACAGTTTTGGCAGAAATGCTGCACAGCTGATGGTTATCCTTCCTGTTGCATCCCCTCAGGAGCTCAGAATCTCCTTCTCAATCCTTCATGAAGGTATATCCACCAGATGGCTTTCTGTTGAAGCTCCCTTCTCTCTGTAACCAATGAGTAATCTGTGTTATGATACTGTGAGATGGTGTGATTATTCTGTTCCTCACGATCATTTCCTTTGGTGGTTTTAGCATCCATTGATTAACATAAATTAATTAGTCCAGATTTGGCAAACTATGGCTTGCCTCAAACCAGACTCCACCAAGTCCATTCACTTATGTGTTGTCTGTTAACGGTTGCTTTTGCACTACAACAGCAGAATTGTGTTGGGACAGAGACTAGATAGCCAAAAATATTTACATTTAGCTGAATCCTGATCTAGTAAATTTTTGGTTAAAAAAAAAAGATACATTTCTAATTCTTCTATTCATTTTTCATTTGTTAGTCGGCATTCTTAAAGAAGAGCTTTCTGTTTTGACCTTTAAAAATCACTATGGACTCATTTATTCTTAATCTTTAAAAATGTGTCATCCATTGCCATCATTATTCTTTTAGATGCACAGTGTCGCCCAATGGAAACCCCTAAAGGATGGGCACTGCATTTTTCTGTCATGCTCCCTTCAGGATGGGCGCTGCATTTTTCTGTCATGCTCCCTTCAGGATGGGCGCTGCATTTTTCTGTCATGCTCCCTTCAGGATGGGCGCTGCATTTTTCTGTCATGCTCCCTTCAGGATGGGTGCTGCATTCTTTTGTTATACTCCTCTAAGGCACTTTAATCTGTGTCCTTTCGTTTTGTTGTTGTTGTTTTGAGATGGGATCTCACTCTGTCACCCAGGCTAGAGTGTAATGGCGTGATCTTGACTCACTGCAGCCTCCACCTCCTGGGTTCAAATGATTCTCCTGCCTCAGCCTCCTGAGTAGCTGGGACTACGGATGTGCGCCACCACGCCAGGCTTTTTTTTGTATTTTTAGTAGAGACTGGGTTTCACCACGTTAGCCAGGCTGGTCTCAAACTCCTGACCTTAAGTGATCCACCCACCTCGACCTCCCAAAGTGCTGGGATTACAGGCTTGAGCCACTGCTCCCAGCCTCATATCTGCGTCCTTTCTTTCTGGGACCAGAAGAGGTTTCAGGTTCACAGTGGAAATTCCTTGCCTCTCACCTTGAACCAGCCTTTGGCCAAAGAGCCATGGAGAATGATATTTAATATTTAAAAATCAGGAACTGAGAACTGAGTATGCTCATTGCTTTTGAGGCATCATGCTCCTGGGCTCCTTGGGTGGAGAGACTCGGGAAATAGATGTTTCTGTGTGTGCTTTCATACTGTTCCTCCCTCTCACTGTCCTTCCCTCTCAAGCCCAACTCCGTAGGTGCTTCCTCACCTTCCTCTTTCCATCTAGTGTCACGCTTCTGGAGTGAGAATCTACTGCCTACAGCAACAATATATTGACACATCCCTTCTCTTCCACAAGACACAAAAAATGGTTCAAACATTTTTACATTGGTGCCACCACTGCCACTGCTACCAAAACAAATAAAATTCAAGATTCCTTGAAATTATCTTGTCCTTAGGACGTATCTCACTGTGGGTATACAGATAACATACAAAAATTACTTAATTTTTCCCTGGTGTTTGTATTACCAATTTGATTTGTAAGTTAAATTATTCGTTTGTGTTGAATTTTAAGTTATGCATATTTTATCCTCTTTGAATATTTTTCAAACATAAAACATTTAGATGGTCCAAAGTCAAAACTCTATTAAATAGATTTACTCAGAGTTCTCAGCTCCCATCCGTATCCCACTACCCTGTTTTCACTCACCTCTTCAGTTCATTTCCGTTTTTACTTTATCTACTTAGTGCTTTTAAGTCCCCCGTTTAAAGGTCTAGTGCTAAGTCTTACATGTATACCAGCAGAAATGTCACCTTCTTAAGTAGACTCTTGTTACCAAATCCAAGACCGGCTAGGGAGATTTCATCATGGTGGTTAGATAGTGTGTGGAATTGAAATGTAAGGCGTTAGTACATGCAGGTCGGTTACCGAGATAACTGATCCGAAACCATGACGACTGCCAATAAAATCTCTGCTCAGAATGCCCATGTCAACACCTAACACATGGGTGCATCCAGTTTTAGTCTCAAATGTTTTCAGATTTATTAAGCTTGGTTTGTAGGAGTTTAGTGCTCTTAGAATTAGAAGGGCTTCTCCAGTGACATGGTGAGAAGAGATAAACCTGGGACCTTTTGTGTTTTCATGATATTCATGTTTATGTTGTGTGCAACACAGGAATTGTCAGGAAGCCGCAATGCAATCTTTCTTGATTTATGTTCATGCAAAATGTGGAATAAAAAGTAAAGCGCAAAGTTTAAGTGGTAAGCATTATCATTCATGTAAACAATGTGATGCTTTTTCTCATGCTTGCTTGAAGATAGCAGCTGTCCCTTGAGTTCAGTCTCTTAGTGCAAACAGCATCCAAAGAAAGTACCTTGCACTAAGGAAGCCCTTTTCATCTCACAAAGGGCAAAGTCTGGATTTCCTCTCCTTTCTCTGTTGTCTTCACCTGTGGCTCCCTGGACCCCCAGCCTGTCACCCCTGGCCTGGAGTTGGGCCAGCTGGTGTGACCAGGAGGTGGAGTCCAGGTCCGCCGTGCTCCTCAGCGGCAGGTTCTGCAAACTGTAGCCCGTGGAGCAGACTCAACCTCCAGCCTGAGTGAGGCCATCCAGCTGAGAATGGCTTTGACATTTGTCAATGGTCAGGGTGAAAAAATTAAAAGAGGGTCATATCATGACACATGAAAATGATATGAAAGTTTCAACATGCATACATTTTGATTTTTGTCAATAAAAGTTTCAGAGAAATTTATTTTCTCTTTTTATTAAATGTCACTACATAATATACTTGATTTTGCCTTTCTGCTCACTGAAGCTAAAATATTTACTGTCTGACCCTTTCCAGAAAGTCTCCCAACTGCCTGCTCTTTGGAATGAGAGCTTCCAAACGGATGCAGAAGACCGTGTATCCCAAGTGGTTATAAAAGCCACTCACATTCTTAGGTTTAGAAAGGGCACTTGTTCCTCTCTTATGTCTGGGCAGGCCTCTGTGGAATGGAGTTTATACAGAAAGTTGTTTTTGCTGTGCAGAATTCTGCCGTGCCTTCACTTGATGGCTGTTTCTTCGGGAATGGGAGGGTTGGGGATCGGGATCTGATCTGACTTGAATGGCTCAGAGTCTGGACTTAGTAGCACAGAGCAGTTCACTGACTTAGGATCTCTGGAGGAAAAGAGGACTGAGTTGCTGGCGCCCTCTGCTCAGCTCCTGACAGCAGCGTGAAGGATGATTTCATGACACCCAGCCTTCAGCCCAGGAGAGTGGTGGCAGATCAGACAGCTCTGGAAATGCAGGGCACAACGCGCAGAGGGGTGCACCACAACAGCACTCACTCGGTGCCCACCTGGAGCACTGCTCTCATTTCCCAGAGTCCCTGTGTTTCTGATCTTGGCTGCTTTAATAAGGAGGTGTGGGCCTGGGATACCCAAAATATTCCTCTGTGATTCTGCACCATGGCTCTCTACCATAATTGGGGGTATAGAGGGTGGGGAGAAAGAGGCAGACAGACGAAAGCAGGGAAATCCTTCTTGGAGTCATAGTTAAAATGTAAAATAAGAACCTTAACGTAGGTTCTGTTTCCAGCAATCCACTTTATTCTTCATCCACAAGCTGAATGAAAATAGTCATTCAGAAATAATATTTATGTAACCTACAAAAATCTCCATCAACCAAGGAAAAAATGGAATAGGGTCTAATACAATACAGGGCTGTCTCCCCAGTCCCCTCCCTTGATCACAGGCTTTTGGTGTAAAGCTCATAAAAGAAAGCAACTTTGATTTGTATTAGACTCTTCAAAAATCATCTTGATAAAATATTGACTATTTTTGTGCGTGGAAAATGACTTCTGCAGAATTCTCTTTTAAGAGTGTACATTTCGGTCATTTTTATGGAATGTAGGGAAAATAATGTTATGTACCATTTGTTGCATTTTTAAGACCTTCCAAAGAAGATAATTCTAATTGTAACTCATTATAATCTGGGAAAGTAGATTGTGCTAGTTTCAAGGACTGCATGCGCTTTAAATAATCCCAGGCTGCTCTCAGACTTGGGAACTTTTGGTAGATTACAGCAGTGTTTCTCAGCTAGGGCAGTTGTGTTCCTTGGGGGACATTTGGCAGTGTCTGGAGATATGTTTGGTTGTCACGTTTCGGGGAAATGGGTGGTGCTCCTGGCATGGAGCGGATAAAGGCCCAGGATGCTGCTAAACATCCTACAGTATTCAGGACAGCCACCCGACCTAGAATGATTTAGCCCCAGATGTCCATGGCACCAGAGGTGGAGGAACTGCGCTGGGGGATGTGTAGTTGCCTTACTTACTTTATGGGTTTTTAATGCAAAATGTACGTATAGACACATAGATACGCACATGTGTACATGCACACGTAGATGACTGTGCTCGGCACACACATGAAGTATGCAGTGCACCTGTACTTGGGATCTGGTTATAGGATGAGAGTCCAGCCTGTGCCCAGGGGATCAGTTTCCTCTGTGCTGCTGCAGCACCCTGTCACGTGGTAGGGGGAGGTCAGTTATGAGGAGACCCTTTTGGGGCAGAGTGGGGGAATGGTGCCACCTGTTCAAGGTCTCGCATGGGGTAGTTTTCCTTGTACAGTGCTAGGTGAGGTGGTGAGTACGTTCCTATGCATTCTCAATGGTGGTGGTGATGCTGATGTGAAGACCAAGGGGCCTCTCTTGTTCTGCTCAAGGTTCCAAGTAGAGTAGATTTTCTGTTTTCAGAATGTAGTTCACAGTGTCCCGATTTTTAACACAGCGTATTTCAACAAAATGTCCTTTCACAAGTATAAATGCCTTAGTTACAAGATCCCCCTCAGCTTCCCGGTGTGGAGTCAGTGATGGGTAAAGGCAGAGAGGCTCTCAGGCTGATGTATACTCCCTGTGAAGATGGGGGAAGAACTGTGTTGGCGCATGGGCATTTTGGGAAACACTTGTGTTCCAAAGTATTTGAGAGAAGATACAGGATGTTCTCTATGTTGGGCTTCGGATATGAAGTGTAAGGAAGAATAATGAAGTACCGGTGCACACCTCTCGTAAGCACACGCATGCAGGCCACTCACCTGGCTCCAGAGTCGTCCAGAGCATCGAGCATAGTTTCTCCCCCAGAGACCCTCCAGTCTGGTCAGATAGGGAGCCCGAGAGTCTAGAAGGGCTAGTAGAAACCCCCACTGCAGGAGGCAGAGCTAGTGCAGGTGGTGGTGAGCTGACCTGGAGAAGAAGGGCCTGTGGGACCAGCTGCAAAGCCCTTAGGGGAGGGAGGAGGTGAGGAGTGTGGTTTCCTAAAGGGGTGGGCCAAGAGAGGGCTGGGCTCATCCCTGGGCAGTGGGGTGGCACTGGAGGGGACAGGAGGGGTCCTCAGATAGGTCGCCCTTTGGGGCTATAAGTCTTGTGGTTATTTTTCTCTTGGCTTCAAAATAACATTTCTAGTTTGGGTGTTTAGGGATGATGAGGGTGAGATATTTGGGGGCTGAGGTGGTCACGTAGGCATTTAGGAAGACGCTGGTGTTTTGTGCGTTCAAAAGGGAGTGGTGTGGAACTCAGATCCCAGCTCTGACCCCATGTGGTCTTGGGGGATCGTCCACCTCAGTCTGTTTATCTGAACTTAAGGGATATACGTGAGCGTGAAATAAGACAAGAGTATGAATTGCATCAATGTTTGTGTGTCTTCTGAGTTCAAGGTTGCCTGAGGAGGACTTGGCTGGGCTTGCACTGACTCCTGGTTCTTTGTATCGCTCCGACCTAAACCATGACACTTCCAAGGCAGAGCCTGAAGCCTGTCCTCTCACAGTCTTCTACAGATGAGGACCTTGTGAGTACAGAGTCCTAAAAGAAGGCAGAAATGCGTGAACCTGCCAAAATCAAAGAGAGGGTGCTACTACACTGATCGAAGTCGTCTCAAGAATGCTGGCTTTGACAGCTGCTGTTTCTGCTGCTGTCACCTGGTGCTTGTGTCTTGTTTCCTGGGCTCTAAATCATTTTTACATTTCTCGAAATGGTCCTTGGTAGCTGTGATAGATGGAATAATGGCCCTCAAGATATATCTATATCCTGGAACCTGTGAATAGGTGATTCTTCATAGTAAAATGGACTTTGTGGATGTGATTTAAGGGTCTCAAGGCCATGTGCAGTGACTCATGCCTGTAATCCCAACACTTGGGGAGGCTGAGGTGGAAGGATTATTTGAACCCAGGAGTTCAAGACCAGCCTGGGCAACAGAGCAAGACCCTATCTCTAAAAAAAATTTAAAAATTAGCCGAACATGTTGGCACGTACCTGTAGTCCCAGCTACTCAGGATGCTGAGGTGGGAGGATTACTTAAGTCCAGGAGGTCGAGGCTGTAGTGAGCTATGTTCATGTCACTGCATTCCATCCTGGGCAACAGAGTGAGACACTGTCTCAAAAATACAAAAACAAAAGGATATCGACATGAGGTTGGAGAGGTTATCTGAGTGGGCCCAGAGCAATCACACAGGTGCTTCTGAGTGGAATAGGGAAGCCAGGGGAACAGAATCCCAGAGGAGATAGGAGGATGGGTGCAGAGGCCCCAGTGATGTGTGTGCACGAGCCAAGGGATGCTGGTGACCTCTAGAAGCTGGACAAGGTAAGGAATCTGATTCTCCCCTGGAGCTTTCTAAAAAGGATGCAGCCCTGTGACCCATTTTAGACATTCCACATCCAGAACCTAAGAAAGTGCATCTGTGTTGCTTATGGCAGCTGAGCTGGAGATTCTCTGTGACAGCAGCAACAGGAAACGCAGACGGTGGGTGAGCACCAGATGGTAGAGTCAAGAGTTTAATATGCTGGGGTAAGGAGGGTCAGCTAATCGCTGGCAGAAGATCAGGGCCTGGGACTTTTGCTCACTATTTCTATGGATTTCTCCTTCTTCTTGCAATGAGAAGTGACAGCCTCGTGGTGAAATTTGTTAGCTGTTTATCATTTTCATTGATCTGATTCTACTAGAGTGATTTATGCTAAGCATAAATGACCAAAGTTGACTGTGGGTTTTTGAAGAACGTTGGAAAATAAACCTACAAAATTCTTATTTTATAATAATGGTTCAGTCCAAAATAAAGGAATATGTTCATAGAAATTAGCTAAAATTATAGAGGATAATTTATATACATCTTCTTTTTAAAGGTGCTGGTACTAACACTGTCTGGAAGAAGCTGTACACCTGGGCAGGCTGTTTTTTGTTTTCTTTTGGGGGGGGGGGTTGAGACTAGATATCACTGTAGCCTCAACCTCCCCAAGCTCAGGCAATCCTCCCACCTCAGCCTCCTGAGTAACTGCGACTACAGGTATGCACCTCCACACCAGCTAATTTTTGTATTTTTTGCAGCGATGGAGTTTCACCATGTTGTCTAGGCTGGTTTTAAACTCCTGGGCTCAAGCAGTCCAAATGCCTTGGCTTCCGAAAGTGCTGGGATTATAGGCATGAGCTACTGTGCCCAGTCTCAATTTTTAAAAATATATTTTACCATCACTTACCAAGCTTTTTGTCCTGTGGGACAACAGAAAATTGAATTTCTTAATCCACTTACATTGAATTTAAAATCCACTTAGGAAAGTGGGCTTCAGGTATTAGAATTCTTAACTGCTAATAAGCAGATATGCTAGCATATTTCATCTTCCAGATTGTGTTGTGATTGTAACAAGACACATTTTATGCATTTCAGTTTTCATCACAAACTGGCTGAAAATCATGTTATGTACAAATATGACTTGATTCCGTGCAATTTATTGTTTGGGTATAATTTGAATTAGAAAGCCATTCTGTGTACCTCTTACTAACTTACATTATGCTATTATGCTTTTGACATTAGAGGAAAAACACGTATTTAAAATCCTCGCAGATCTTAGAACAAATAAAGAGTTTTTGTTCTTTTAGAAATTGGAAGTAGTCTAGTTTTCTGATTGTACAATAACAATGTAATATATATTGTCTTTATCATTTATACACACATACGTATATCATCTTTCCTTCAAAGATCTCAGGTAACTTTTTTAAACAACAGCTTTACTGAGGCATAATTTACCTACCATAAAATTCCCCTATTGTAAATGTACAGGTTCAATGAATTTTAGTAAATTTACAGTGTTGTATAGTCATTAACACAGCACAATTTTAGAACATTGTCATCATCCCAGGAAGCGTCCCTGTAACCATTAGCAGCCACCTCGTCCCCAGCTCCTGGCATTGATCTGTTTTACATCTCTGGATTTGCATATTCTGGATGTTAGATATAAATGCAATCATATATGTGGTCTTTTGTGTCCGGCCTCTTTTAGTTTTCAGGGTTCATCCATGTCGTAGCATGGAATGATTCTTCACTTTTTATTTTATTTTGTGTTTTTTTAGAGGCAAGGTCTTGCCCTGTTGCCCAGGCTGGAATGTAGTGGTAGGATCATAGCTCAGTACAGCGTCAAACTTCCGGGCTCAGTCAGTCCTCTCACCTTAGCCTCCCAAATAGCTGGGACTACAGGCAAACAATACCACGCCTGGCTAATTTGTTTTTAGTTTTGTAGAGAGGGTGTCTCATTATGTTGCCTAGGCTGGTCTTGAACTCCTAGGCCCAAGTGATCCTCCTGCCTCAGCCTCCCAAAGCCTTGGAATTACAACTATAAATCACCATGCCTGGCCTCTTTTTTACTGTTAGATAATATTCCATTGTTATGAATAGCCCACATTTTTAGACTGATTCATCAGTTGATGGACATTAGGTTGTTTCCAATTTTTTGCTGTTATGGATAAAGCTGCTGTGAGCCCTCGTGTACAGGTGTTTACAGGCACGTATGCTTTTATTCCTCTGGGGTAGATTTCTAGGAGTGGGATTGCTGAGTCATATGGCAACGGTATGTTTCACTTTTTGAGGAACTGCCAGGCTGCTTTCTATAGCGGCTGCAGCATTTCACATTCCCACCCAAATGTACAAGGGTTCCAGTTTCTCTGTATCCTTGTCAACACTTGTTATTCTCTCATAGATAACTTTCTAAATCTCTCTTATAATGCCTAGAGGGTTCCTTGTTGAAGATGAAATTAGGCACTACCATGAACTGCTTTAAGAAACCTGGAAGAAAGGAGCCAGGCCCCTCTTTCATATCTATGAGATGTAACCGGCCTCTCAGGAAGATTGGTCGGAGTGGATGGGAGAATAAAGAAATGAATGGGTTGGGCGTGGCAGCTTACACTTGGAATCCTAGCACTTTGGGAGGCCGAGGTGTGAGGATCGCTTGAGCCCAGGAGTTCAAGACCAGCCTGGACAACTTGGCAACACCTCGTCTCTACAAAAAAATACAAAAATGAGCTGGGCATGATGGCACACGCCTGTAGTCCCAGCTACTTGGGAGGCTGAGGTGGAAGGATTGTTTGAGCCCAGGATTTAGAGGCTGCAGTGAGCTATGATTGTGCCACTGTACTCCAGCCTAGGTGACAGTGAGACCATGTCTCAAAATTAAAAAAGGAACAGCATAAAGTGCTCAGTGCTTTCAGATGTTCTGAATATAGTACAATGAGAACCCAGTGGTGGGGGAGCAGGTGGATTAGTTTCTGTGGCTGTTGTAACAGACTACCACAAACTTAGATGCTTAAAACAACACACATTTACTATCTTAACAGTTCTGGGCTGGGTGTGGTAGCTCATGCCTGTCATCTGAGCTCTTTGGGAGGCTGAGGCGGAAGAATAGCCTCAGTTCAGGAGTTCGAGACCAGCCTGGGCAACATGGCAAGACCCTATCTCTAAAAAAAAAAAAAAAAAAAAGCCAGGCATGGTGGTGCACACCTGTAGTCCCAGCTACTTGGAGGCTGAGGCAGGAGGGTCACTTGAGTCCGGGAGGTCAAGACCGCAGTGAGCCATGCAGGTGTCCTGGTTGGATGACGGAGCAAAACTTTGTATAAAAAGAAACTGGAAAAAAAAAAGTGGTAACAAGTTCCAAATGGGTCTTATTCTGCTAAAATCAAGGCATCTGCAGGGTAGAGTTATTTTCTGAGGGCTCTAGGGTTAAGTGTCTGGGATTTTGTTCTGTTTTTTGCCTTTCTCAGTTTCTAGAGGCTGCCCACATACCTTAGCTCATGGCCCCTTCCTCCCTCTTTAAAGCCAGCACCGCTTGTTCGAGTCTTTTTCACAATTCATTTCCCCTTCCACATTGAAAGGGCCCTTCTGATGATGTTGGAACCACTCTTGTAATCCAAAATAATTTTACTTTTTTAAAAGATGAACTGATTAGCAGCTTGAATTCCATTTGTGGTCTTCATTCCTCCCTGCCGTGCAACTTAAGTTGTTCATGGTTCTAGGAATTAGGACATGGACTCCTTGGATGGGGATGGACCTTACTCTGCCTGCCACCAATGACGCCTGGTCTAAGTATTCTATAGGATTTATTCTTGGAAATGGCATTAGCCCTTAGACCCTACTTTGCTGGTTGTGTAGAAGCACAAGGCCAAGCAGGCAGTAAGACGAGCATGGGCTTGTTTTCTGAAACAGTGACATAGTCTGTTATATATTTTTGAATGACGAGCTGGGATCAGACCTCTGCTTTAGGAAGAAGAGTCACGAGGTTTTGTGGATTTGCAGGGGAGACAGGCAGGCAGAGATAGTTCTGTGTTATCCTCCAGAGGCCAGGGTGCCAAAGAGGGCAGTGGCAGTGGGCTTGGAGAGGTGCAGTGGGGCTGCTTTGGGGCTGCAATGAGAGGACTGGGGTCTGATTGATGAAATACCGGGAGGGGATGGGAGAGGGAAAGAGATGAGTCCAAGATGACAGTTGAAAAGGCCTGGATTAGGAGTACAGGGTAGCGAGTGAGGAGTTAGAGGGTAAAATCAGGCTGAGGAGAGCAAATTTACTTTTGAAATAGTGACCTTTGGATGCTGGACAGGGAGATACGAAGCAGGCAGAGGAAATATGGGTGTGAAGTAGAGCTTCAGCATTTTCTGCAAAGAAGCCACCACATTTGGTGACATGACAAGGGAGTGATGCCAGAGGGAAGAGAGGTACAAGGGCAGAATGCTGGGGAAATGCCTGCATTTTATGGGCATGGAGAACCCGCCTAACAATTGGAATATATTGCTTGACTGAAACAAAACTCCTCATTAGCTCATTAAGCTTTTCCTGGAATTCCCAATCAAATCGTGAAACAGTTTTAATGCTAGATGTTTTGTAAGTATTTCTCCGGAAATCTGGAAATTTGTCCACAGACACACTGGACATTGTTTATAAGCTAAAATCAGTTGTCCCAAGTATTTTGCAAATATCTGTAGACCCTAGTGACCTAGTGTGATTAGTAGAAACACAAATTATTTTAAAGGTGTCGCTTAATTTACAGAAATTCTGTATTTTTGCCATTGGGTATTTTTTTTTTCTGAAACATTATATAATAAGAGTGCAGCATGCTTTCTTTATGTAGGTAATCTGTGAAACTTAAAAATTTGTTTTTGGCATGATGCGGTGGCTCACACCTGTAATCCCAGCAATATGGGAGGGCTAAGCAGGCAGATCATCCCAGGTCAGGAGTTTCAGACTAGCCTGGCCAACATGGCGAAACCCTGCGTCTACTAAAAATACAAAATTAACCAGGCGTAGTGGCACACGCCTGTAATCCCAGCTACTCAGGAGGCTGAGGCGGGAGAATCACTTGAACCTGAGAGGTGGAGGTTGCAGTGAGCCGAGATCTTGCCATTGCACTCCAGCCTGCACGACAAGAGTGAAACTCCGTTTCAAAACAAAAAGACAGAAAAACCCGTATATATATATATATATAAAAATTTGGTTTTTGCTGTTTGTTGCAGCATCACTTGCAGTTACAAAGAGGTGAACATAGTGGTTAAAAATTGGGTAGTAAGGCAGGATCTGGCCATATGATGGATTACTAGGCACCTGTTAAAAATAATACTATGAAAGTGGTATATTTACTGGCATGGCCATGTGTTTACAATATATTACAGTGGTATTACTGCAACCTCAAAGAGACCAGCAGCTCAGCTGGGACTCTGAGAGCTCTAAGATGTGTCCTTGGAGTAAACCAAGCTGCAAGGAGTCCTGTACACTTCTGTATTGTTTATCCACTCATAAATTTGATTTACATCACTGGATTTTGGTGTTGTACAGTTATCTCACATTGAGGGTTATTTTAAGAAGTGTCCCAAGGAACTGTGTCATGTGTTTACTGAGGAGAGCGTTGTATGTAGTCCACAATTTCCTCTTTCTGGGAGAAATTTTGCACATGTATCAGAAGTCTAGGAGCTGTGTTTCCGATACTTGTATCTTCTTTATTGTTTATATACTGTGAATCCAGCATCTAACTATAGTTCCTTCTTTGAGGTCTAGGAAACTTGGAATCAGATTGAGAATTCCCTTCCAAGTGACTTCGGGTTGTATCTGACAGCAAACTTTGGGTACCGCCTTCCCCTCTCAGCTTCATCTCCTTTTTCCTACCATGACCTTCTTTGGCCCCAGTTTACCCAGTGAATTACTTTATTTTTGCTATTTTGTATGTGCTTTTCAAAGCCACCCCCAGTTTCTTCTCTTCTTTTCCTGGGCGGGGATTTAGAGTGTTTGAGTGGATGAGAGTGCTTGCTGTGGCTTTTTGGAGGTTGTTGATTTGCAGTAGCTTTTGAATCCTGGTGTGTTAGTGGCATCTTATTCTAATTTGCTGCTTTCCGTTGAAGTACATCAAGACAAAGTACATTTCTCAATTTATTATGACGAATACTCTTATCAAAAGCAGCTGGTGCTTAGGCCCTAGGTAGAGCTTTTAGATCAAGTTCTTTAATATCAGTTTAAAAAAGAAAGATTCATAACAATTAATGGAGCTCCTGCGTCACTGAATTTTACTGGAATCACAAAAAAATATTGGGCTTAAAGTTACATTGAAAGTAGTAGAAATTCTTTTTCGATCTCCATTACTGCTGCCTAACAGTTTCCTTTACACCCCATTGAAAATTGGGCCTCATAGCCTTCAATATACTTCATAATGTTTGTTGAAAAGCAGGAAATGAAAATGCAGTATTTGAAGTAAAAGTTCTTAAATATGTCCCATGAAATGTGAATCACTGCAGAAAAAATGGTTAGTTATTTCTCAAGTTACAAGAAGGAAATATCTGCAGCCTCTTCTGTCATCAGTGCAGCATTCCCAGTTGTTCTGTTAATCATTGCTGGTAATATGCCCTCCAGTTTAGAGTTTTGACGAGCCAGGAGCTATGCCACATGTTTTACATACAGTATCTCTGTTCCTTTCATCAGCTGCCTAACCTAGATATTCTTCATCCCATTTTTATGAGACTCATGGGTTCTTGGCCGGGGCCATGCACCTAGTAACCGACAAGGTTGCAAACTAGTTCCATCACCAAAGGCATTGTAGGAGATGTTTATGTGGAGTTCCACGCCAAAGGCATTGTAGGCGATGTTTATGTAGTGTTCCTTGCATGCCGGTGGGGTTCTGTGCTCTTTCCATCTGTGAATGATAGCATGCACCTGCTAACTTTGTTGGGAGGGTTCAGTTGTCCTCTGTACAGGTGAGAACAGGACGTACTGAGGATGCCTGGCCCAAGGATACTACAGCTGGCACGGGGCAGACGGTGGTTCGCCCTCAGTCCTTCTGGCCCAGCATCCGTGCTGTTGGTTGCCAGGCCAGCTGCGTCCCAGATAGAGTGACAGGATCTGTTCGCGTCACAACTAGAAAAGGCTCTGAGGCCAAGCTCTCTGCGTTGCTTCTCACTTTCATTCTGGAATCAGAGGTGCATGCCTGGAAGACTTACTTCTGCATAGACAGCTGGTAAGGTGTCACAGAGGGTGAGGTGGGCCATTGTAGCAGAGAGTTGTTAAGAGTTGGTCACGTGGAAGGGTACAAGGCTGGGGGATGGGAAACCAGTGAGGAGACCTTGCTAATAGCATGGACCAAAGATGGGGAGTAGGTCCAGACACATTCCACAGTGTTTGTGAAGCAGGTGTAGACAGATTGCAGGGCTATTCATGAAGCTGATTTGCCGGGGCTTTGGGATATGGAAAGCCCCTTACCTGTGATCATCCCACCTCCTGTTGTTGACAGATGATGCCTACATAATCAGGTCCTCTCAACTCCTTCCACCACCCAAAGTGAAATATGCAAGTCCCAGAGTCATTCTTACTGAGATGGCTGATGTAGGATGTCAGGGACATCTCCCACCCCAGTTGTGACAACCTGAAACATCTCCAAACATTGCCAACTGTCTCTTGGAGGGGGCACAATCTCCCACAGTTGGGAACGCAGGCCTAAAGGTTTGGAGCCAGGGCTGACCATCCATGTAGGCTAGAACAGAATTCCCAGTGACCCGTCACCATGACATTTGACACTCCAACCCCCAACCACCACCTTTTAAAAAATTTCCAGTTTTGGAAAAGGCTAGGGCTTAGAAGTCATTAGGAGGGCACCCATTTCCAGAAGGATAAGAATCAGAAAGTTGGCTAATTCAGGTCTCTGCCTTGTAGGAGTTCTGCAGCGTATTTCAGTAGAGTGGAGCTCTAGTATTTGTATGAGTGTTGGGGTTGTTTGGTGGTGTGGGGTAATGCAGAAGGACAGAGTTGGGGAACTGGTAACCACCACCCAAACAGGCTGTAGAGAAGAATGCCAGGAGACCTCTCTGTGATGGAAACAGGAGTACTGAGGCCGGAAGAGCCACATCTGGGTTCTCTGTGAGTTCTGATTTCTTCTGCTAGGATGAGCATAGAAACATGTTCTCTGGGGTGAAAGTGAAGCCTTGTGAAATTCATATGGCTCTTCCCGATGGCCTGAATATGGAGGTGGTGGTTGAAGCGGGTTTGGTTTGTGAATAGAAATGTACGTGTGCATGTGTGTGTGCACGTATGTGTTTGTGCATGCATGTGCTTTAGGACCTAGGTCTTGAATTAGCTGATTATTTTTTTCCCTCTCTATAGACATCGGTGACCTAGGTTTTCAGATACTTATGTAAGTGAATAGTTAAATTTGAGTGTATTTAATTGCTTTCCTGAAGGGATTTGCTGGCTGTTTTGTTAAATGAAATTGAAGACAGTACAGTTGACCTTTCCAGGTGAGGAGGGAGTCAGATGTGTTTTGCAAATGATGGAAACTGAAATGTGAGTACCAGGACCATATGGTGTTCACAAACTTTTATCACAATTTCAGTGAATAAATAAAGTGCCTGACAGTTAGATTTAAAATTAAGCTTTATGCTCATTGCAAAATGTAGATGGTGCTTTGGGACGTGAGGAAGAGATTAATTAGGATTCTTTTCTGCCTCATGATGCACTATGTCATCTGTGAACAAAAAACTGATTGCTTTATGTGAGGATTATCTTCATAAAGTTCAGAGTTGTATCTGTGGGGAGAAATTTGAATTGTTGTTAATTGACAATTTGCTGGATTGGAAAGATCATATTAATACTTTAATGTATCATCTTTAAATGTGATTCTTTTTCTTCTCTCTCTAAAGATTAGTTTCTTGCCACTAAGTAAAATTTAATCTTTCGCTGTAATTTAAATAATAATAAATGCTCATAAACATATTATGCAGCTGATAGCTTGTTAAAATTTCCTGTGGGCTTGTTTTTTGTTTAGAAGTACTGATTTTGCCAGTTGTACAAGCATGAAATATTGTTTATCAAGCCTCGTAAGACATTAAAGAGGAAATCAAGTTTGTGTGTCTTTAACATCTCTTTTTCTCCTTATTTCAATGGTTCATACTTGTAAAATCTACAGGCCTAATAAGATTCCATATTTTATAGGAATTAATGGATATTCAATGACTTACCTGAAGAGTAGACTAAGAAAATGTGTTTCTCCATGAATGTTTACATAGAAAAATGAGCGATTTTTTCAGAGTATTTCTCAATATATACAGCACTAGTATGTCTGTTTTTCTTTAAAGTAGAAAAAAAAATTACTGAGTGCCTTTGCATTTTGATCTGGCTGTATATTTGTTTTAAGTACACACCTATTACATGCCCACTGTATTCTTGGCACTAAGCTTTAATGAAAAGTGGTTCCCAATCATTTGAATGGAGCGGTAGGTTCATGTCCTTTGGAGTGGGTATACAGAACTTTTGCACTTTGGTTTTATTCTACTTTCTATCTATGCTCTTGGCACTAGAATGCCTGGACAACAGTTTGCTGTATCCGTGGTATTTATGGAATGAATGGAACATGCGAGGAGAATGCCCTGGCTGCCGCTCTGGCTTCTGTTCTACCCGGAGCATCCAGTATACAGAAGCAGCGATTCTTACAGCGTGTGGAAGGACACATGGGGTAGTTGGCTTGCCATATAAGGAAGTTGCCCTCACTGACCTTGATCATTTTAGGTGTTTTTAATGCTTGCTTCTCTTATAATACATGTTACTGTTTCCCAAGGAACCTCAGTAGCTCCCGGAAGGGAAGAAAGGAGGAGTACTTGTAGGAGCACTGTTTATATTTTGGGGGCAATAAAACCCAGGTTTATGCGTAAAGGGACCTTTCTGCTTAGGTGACAACCGTTTTACAAGGTCCTTGAGTTCCTGTGAGGAAGGAAGGATGCCATAAGGAAAGAAATCATGGAACCTTATTATGGAAATGGTAATGGTGGAATTGGAAATTATACTCAATTTTTTTCTTCTGAAAACAAACTGAGTATCACCTCAGAGTTGGTGCTAAAGGCCCTGATTTTTGTGTTTAAAAAAATTTTTTGGCATAGTCTTTGGATTTATGCTGTCCTAATATGATAACCACCAGGTGTACATGAGTATTTAAGCTTCACTAAAATTAAGTACAATTTAAAATTCAGTTTGTCTCTCACACTAGCCACATTTTAATGCTCAGTAGCCACATGCGGCCAGTGGATACCATATCAGACAAGGAAGATAATAGTGCAGAAAGTTTTATTGGATAGAAGAACAATGGTTATTCAGATATTTGCCTAGTGGGAATTCCGGGGAAGAAAGGGAAAACGTAAATCTGGAGAAGAAAAATGTTATACCAAGTGACTAGAGAGCAATGCAGAAAAATTAACCGCATCAAAATAATTTACTACATCAAAACTCATTGTCATGACGTATTAGAACATTAGGATAAAGGCACTATCTATGCACTTTCCTGGATTAAAAAGAAAAGTCACATGAAGGTTCTTGGAATCAGAGTGACATTGGATTTCTTAACAGCAACACTTGAAGTTATAAAACAGACTGAACATAGACTTCTTTAAAAATATTTTTTTCTCAGAAATTTGAAGTTGTTCCTTTACTAATTATTAATTAAGGATAGAATACAAATGTTTGGGCCAGGCGTGGTGGCTCACACCTATAATGGCAGCACATTGGGAGGCCAAGGCAGACGGATCACTTGAGATCAGGAGTTCAAGACCAGCCTGGCCAACACGGTGAAACCCCATCTGTACCAAGAATACAAAAAGTGGCTGGGCATGGTGGTAGGTGCCTGTAATTCCAGCTACTCAGGAGGCTGAGGCAGGAGAATCACTTGAGCCTGGGAGGCAGAGGTTGCACTACTGCACTCCAGTTGGGGCAACAGAGTAAGATTCTGTCTCAAAAAAAAAAAAAAAATGTTTGTACACATTCAGGTTATCAGTAAAATGTTCGCGTGTCACTTCTAGAAAACTAGTGGAGAATATGTCCTACCAAAGTGAGGGAGTAAACCAAGAATGGGGGTGGTTTGGGATCCCAGAAACAGAAAGAGGCAGAAGGAATTCTCAAACAAAGGTGTTTTCAGGGCAGTGGCTCTTACAGTACAGTTTAGAGCAGGAGACAAAAAATTTTAGGAGGAAGGTTCCTCTTAGTGAGAGGGGTGGGGGTGGGTGTTGGGGGAGGAAGGACATGGAACTGACAAATTATCCAAGAGTTTTGATCATGTAAAAACTTTAATAGCTTGTTGGAGAGTGTTGGAAGGACTCATAATCATGCTGTACTGCCCACTCAGCAGTGCCCATTCCATTGCCAAAATATATGTGAAATAGATGTAGCTGAAAAAAATGTTATATGAGCTATTGAAAACATGTGGAAGGGTCAGTACAGGATTAGTGATGGGAATATAAAAAACCAACAGTCCTTACCTATGTGTGTGAAAATCATTAAGTCATATCTAAACTTGATGTACTGATCAGAGTTCCATAAACAAATTCTTTAGAAACATGGAAGTCTGGGCGGGCATGGTGGCTTACGCCTGTAATTACAGCACTTTGGGAGCCCACGTTTACTCCCTCACTTTGGTGGGACACATTCTCCACTAGTTTTCTAGAAGTGACATGTGGAAGTTTTACTGATAATCTGAATGTGTACAAACATTTTTATGTTTTTTTTTTTGAGACAGAGTCTTACTCTGTTGCCCTGGCTGGAGTGTCGTGGTGCAACCTCTGCCTCCCATCACTTGAGCCCCGGAGTTTGAGACCTGCCTGGGTAGCATAGTGTGACCCTGTCTCTACAAAAAGTTTTAAAAATGAGCCAGGCATGGTGGTGTGCACCTGTGGTCCCAGCCACTCGGGAGGCTGAGACGGGAGGATCACTTGAGCCCAGGAGGTCAAAGCTGCAGTGAGCCATGGTGGTACCACTGTACTCCAGCCTGGGCGACAGTGAGACCCTGTCTCAAAAAACAAAAAACACTTGGAAGTCAGTATGCAAGGAACAGCGCTAATAACAGAAACAGCTCCAAGAAAGTGGTTGCTTTGGGAAGTGGAATTGGGGCTGGATGGTGCTAAAAAGGCATGTAATTAATAAAAAAACTGAAGATCACCATGAAATAAAAGACGGAGCCTCTTGCCTTACCTGTATTCCAATTTTAAAAATCTTGTACACATAGTACTTTGTAACAACTAAAAGGAGTTTGGAAAATGAAAGTATAGGGTATACTATTTGTAGAATCTTAGAAATTTTGGGATTTCACAACCTTGGCATTATCGATTGACATTTGTGTCAAATAATTCTCTTTGTTAAGAGGAACTTAACAAAGTGTATTGTGGGATGTCCCGCAGCATCCCTGGCCTCTACCCACTGGGTGCCAGTGGCATCCCCCCTTCAGTCCTGACAACTAAAAATATCTCTAGATATTGCCCAGTGTTTCCTGGGGGTTAAAATCACCTCTGAGAAGCACTGATTTTGAAGGATTTTAAAATCTGTCTTCGAATAAACCTCAATATATAACCATGCTGTTTGAAATTGGTAATACAGGAAACAACAGCTTCGTTACACAGACCTTGAACCCTGGAGCAAATGAAGCAGTTTGGAATCCTCTGGCGCTGTAGCACCCGCGATGCTCATGCTGGTGCATGTATTAGTCAGCGTCTGGCTCTTGGCCCGGTTAATTCGGAGCTCACTAAAAAAAGAAAAGGGATCAGGAGGAAACAGCAGCTTCTCTGTCATGCTTAGTGGCTTCTGAAAACATATTTTAGATTTTTCATGTTGCTTTCATGATGGTACAACTTGAATTTCTCTGGAGTTGAAATGTTAATCATTATGGCAAAAATATTGTACCCCTTGGATGTTTTCCAGTGCTCAGTTGGCTGCAGGACAGATCCTGTCTCTCCTCCCCCACAGTTCTTTTGCAAGTTCTTAGTTAAGTTCTTTTCAAGTGTTTTTCCCTAGAATTGACACAGGAAGTCAACAGGAAAATGGTATCCTGGATTTTTTGATGTGGATGAAACCTCATAAATAGTTTAAAACCCTCATTTCACAGCTGAGGAAACTCTGGTCCAGAGAGGGTTTCTTACAATTAATTGGGAGCACAATGGGGCCTGGAACTCTGTTCTTCTTCTCTATTTTACTCTTTGCTTTTAAAATACAATGTGTGTGCCCAGTAATGCGGAGGAGGATGATAGAATGGGCTGGGGAAGGAAGGACTCGGGCATCTGGCGGCTCATGGGAGCTTGTCAGGATTTTCGCACTGTTAGAAGCTCTCAGCATCCTCTGCCAGGGGTGTGTGCCCTTAGGAAGCTTTGAGAAAATGGCAGAGAGGCAGAAAGTGTAGTGCTGTGATCTTCCCAGGAGGTGCTTCTGTACCTCAGTTCCTGATGGCTCAGAGCTGGGTGGGGAGCGCAGGCTGGTGCCTCAGCATGTCTCCCAGGGTAGACCCTGGCCTCCTTGTCTTGCAGCTCTTCCTACCAGGGCACTCATGGAGCCAGCATGCGCTGTCCCTGCAGCTGTTCTGAAAGAAGTGGCCAGAAGAGCAAAATTGGCCCACACTGGTTGGGTGCGGAGCTGTTTCTCTGTGGGTCCCTGCATGACTGCCCTGTTCCTTCTCCTGGGATCAACCCTCCTCACCCCACAAGGTTCAGTAGATGAGGGTCAGCATCTGCCCCAGCTTGGGGGACTCTGGTGTCCCACTCAGACGGATTGAACAGTATTTTGGTGCTGTACTGGGATAGTGCCATCTACAGTCTGCAGGGCCGTCTTGCCCAGGTGGCCCCTTCTTCCCCCGGTTGGATGGGGCATACTGTTCTTCCTCTTTCGTGAGCACTGTGAAGGCATCACCCAAAATTTTTAGAAACCTCAGCGCCCCTATCTTGCCTCCATCCATTGCCTTTGGCACCACTTAAACTACAGCCTGTTTTTCTTCCTCCTCACCTGAGTTCTCGGTCCAGCTCAAGTGCCACCTCCTCCATCAAGCCCCTGTAGGTTTCCTTTATTGGGACAAGGACGCACAGAGATGAAAGGCAGAGAAGTCCAGCCCTGGGACTTCCAGGCAGTCGGTTCAATCCTCTGAGCCTCTGCCTCCTCCTCTGCGCAGTGGGGCAGTTCAGCTCTCCCGCTTAGTGCCATGGCATGGTGCATTGATTGGCATGGGCACTGTTGCAGGCACCCAGTGAGTGTGAGTTCTCTGTCTCCTCCTGGTCCTTTCCCCACTCCCTGCTCCCTGTTAACAGCCTGGAAGTGGTTGAACAATTTCTCCAGGGAGTCTTGAGACCCCCAAAGACACCATGCATTCTCATGTCCTCTTTTTGTGGCGTCTTGTGTATTGTGTGTGTCTGTGCAGTGTGCTGTGTGCCTGTGTTTGCAGCGTGCTGTGGTGTTACATGTGTTATCTGTGCGGTGTACTGTGTGTGTTGTGTGGGTCTGTCTGTGCACATGCTGTGTGTTTTGTATCTGGCATGCTGTGTATGTTGCGGGTGTGTGTCTCTGCTGGGCTATGTATGTTGCGTACGTCTATCTGTGGTCTGCTGTGTATGTTGTGTGTGTCTGTGTGGCATGCTGTGTTTTGTCTAGATGCGGTGTGCTGTGCATGTCGTGTCTATCTGTGTACCATGCTGTACATGTTATGTCTGCTGTGTGCTGTGTGTCTATCTGTGCACTGTGTTGTTCATGTTCTGTCTGTGCACCTACTGTGTGTGTGTTGTGTCTATCTGCATGGTGTGCTGTGTGTGTTGTGTCTGTCTGTGCAGTGTGCTGTATGTGTGTGCGTATCTGTGCAGTGTGCTGTGTGTATGTGTGTGGTGTGCTCTGTATGTTGTGTCTAGCTGTGCAGTGTGCTGTGTGTGTGTGTGTGTGTGTGTGTGTGTGTGCTGTGTCTGTGCAGTGTGCTGTGTGTGTGCTGTGCTGTGTGTGTGTGTCTGTGCGGTGTGCTGTGTGTGTGGCTGTGTGGTGTGCTGTGTGTGTATCTGTGCAGTGTGCCGTGTGTATGTATGTGTGGTGTGCTCTGTATGTTGTGTCTAGCTGTGCAGTGTGGTGTGTGTGTGTGTGTGTGTGGTGTGCTATGTGTGTTGTCTCTGTGCAGTTTGGTGTGTGTGTGTGTGTGCGCGCGTGTGTGTGTGTGTGTGTGTGGTGCGCTGCGTGTATTGTGTCTGTGCTGTTTGTATGGTGTACATGTGTGTCTATTTGTGTACCGTGCTGTATGTGTGTGTTGCATATCCTGAACTCATGCCTTTTTTCACATTTGACTCTGATTACTGTCCTTTTTAAGGTCCGAGTAACAGGGACAGGGCTGGGCCCGATGACTCAGGCCTATAATCCCAGCACTTGAGGATCACTTTATCCCAGGAGTTGGAGGCTGCAATGGGCAGTGATTGCGCCAGTGCACTCCAGCCTGGGTGACAGAGTGAGACCCTGTCTCAAGAAGCAAGACCAAACAAAACAGGAATGGGTGGCCAGTTCTGCCAATTCCTTTTTATTTGTAAAATCTAAGGACACACGTAATTCAGGTAGTTGTCACCAAAAGGGGTCATAACTCTTAAGAAAAGTGGTGCCCTGGAGCCTAAAGACTTTCCTATTAGGATAAATTAAACTGGAAGTTGTCATAAAGACAATGCAGGGTTTGTGGATTTCAGCTGGGTGAGTAAAGACCAACCTGGACGTGAAGGATTTTCATAGTCAGCCGCTAAAGGTGGCACCCCAGGAAGCCTATTTGGCAGGCGTGGGGCGCAGCCCTGGCGTGGGGTGGGTTGGGGCTGGAGGTGCTGCTAATATATCTTATTAAAACTTGGGAAGCTTCAGAGGCGTCTTCTAAACCACAGCTTGTTGATTTAAAGATGTGAATTCCAGTTGTGTAAGCCAACAGAACAATTGCATTTTGTGGTCTCTGGCTGATGAAAAGTCCCTGATGAAGTGCTGTTTGATAAAACAATTCCTGTCCATTTTCCTCCCTTCCACTCTGTGGTTCACATTTATTCAATGTTCTTTTACTTTCAACAGCATTTGTGTGTAGCCAACACACATGCATGGAGTGCCACAAAGTCTGTGTACTTTATCTGGAAACCTGCTTTCTCCAGAAAAGCAGGCTATCCACTTCCTGTGCTCTCAAGCCCGAGAGACCAGGAATGAGCCATGTACTCTCTTCTCAATGAGCAGATTGAAAATCCAGTGAATTTCTTTATGATGGAATTTGAATCACATGGACATCATTAGAATACTTGGGCAGGATTAAGTCCTTAAAACTGGCTCTAGATTATGGTTGTAAAATGGCCTCAAAGGGCCCTGAAACTAATGAAAGAATTCTTCCATTTCTAACATGGTTCACTTCCTCTGGCTCTTATCCCAAATCAAAGAATGTTGGGTTTTTTTTAGTGTTTCTTCTACAAACAAGGATGGTTCCCAAATATTTCTTTCTTAGTTGAGGACAGTGGTTCTCTACCGCAGGCAGTCCCCACCCCCAATCCTGCCAGGGGACATTTGGCAATGTCTGGAGACACTTTTGCTTGTCGCAGCTGGGTGTGTGTGTGTGAGATATGGCATCAAGCAGGTGGAGACCAGGAATGCCACTCATCATCCCATGTCTCCACCACAAGCCCTCTTGGCCCCAAATGTCAGCCGTGTTGAGGCTGGCTGGTTTGGGGTAAGTCTGAAGGATTTGTGTATACAAAATACTGCTCACTGTCTTCTTAGCAGTTTCACCACAGTTGGAGATGAAGCACCGCAGGAAGGAATTACACACTTTTGTTCCCGCTGAAGTGACTCTTATACTCCGTTATAATTATGAATTTGGAAAACAATAGGATATTATGTTAGTCTGCCGAGACTGCTGTAACCAAAGGCCACAGGCTGTGTGGTTCAAACAGTCGAAATTTATTTTCTCACAGTTCTGGAGGCTGGAAGTTCAAGATCAAGGTGTCAGAAAACTCAGTTTCTGGGGAGGCCTCTCCTCCCGGATTGCAGGCTGCCTTCTTGCTGTGGCCTTTCCTTGGAGCCTCTGCGTATGGGTGGGGGTGCGAGTAGAGAGCATGCGTACTTTGACAATATGACCATCTATCGTGGGCATCAATTTAGTTTAACTTCATTTCATTTAGAGGGTATTACAAAGGAAAATCATCTGCATAATTTGAGCGTTTTCATAGTCAGTAGTTCTGAGTCTAATTATTTTGAGTAATTACGGAATTCTCCAGATATCCCACCTTAAGATAGCCATATGTACAATTAGTCATTTCTTAAGGGAATCCCTAATGTGAAAAGAATTCCCGAAGACAAGACTACCACTGAAAGATCTTGGCCTTTACATAAGTCAGGTGTACACAGAATTATTATTTTTATTATGATAAAATATACATAACATAAAATTTACCGTCTTACACAGTTCAGCTGTACGGTTCAGTGACATTAAGTATGCTCACGTGACTGTGCAGCCATTATCACCATCCTTCTCTAGAACTTTTCAACTCCCCAAGCTGAAACTCTGTCCCCATTAGACATGAGCTTTCCATTTCCTTCTCTCCCCACCAACCACCTGGCACCCGCCATTCTGCTTTCTGTCTCTATGAACTTGACTCTGGATGCTTTCTGTAAGTGGAATGCTACAGGATTTATCCCTTTTGTAACTGGCTTATTTCACTCAGTAGAATGTCCTCAAGATTCATCTGTACTACAGCATGCCACAGAATTTTCTTCTTTTTTAATTTAAGGCTGGATAGTACTTCCTTGTTTGTATAGACCACATTTTGTTTATCCATTCATACATCAATGGACAGTTGGGTTGTTTACAAGGAATTATTTTAAAGTTGGATCCAGGATGACTGGCTTGTGCCTACTATTTAGATGCAGACAGTGATTCCAGGTGGTGCGTGGTGAAATCATGTCACACCCCCATGGAAAACTCCACAGCTTTCCTCATGTGCCCTTTCCATCACGTCTCTGCTGCTTTAGGAACTACTTTTCTTCTGAGGTGACTTATTTCTGTTCCCTTCAGTTTTTACAGGAAAGAATAATAGAAGTATTGAAGTCCAAATGGTACCCTGTGCCAGCCCACATCCCCCTGTGATCTCTGGCAGTGGGGTCTCTTCTGCCAGCTTCTCCTGAGCTTCCTGCTGAAACCCTGTAGCCAGCCTTCACCATGTCCCTGAATTTGCTTTTCTTTTTCCACCCTCTACAACCTTCCTTTCCTGCAGAACCATAAACTTTCACTCCGTGTGTATAAACTTTGGGGACACTTCGCAATCAGCATGATGTTTTATTTTTATGTGAAAACTCTTGATGATTCTGAAATTGTGGTGTCTGTAACTTAAACATCATCTACAAAATCACTGCTCTATCTTTGGATGTGAGTTTGTTCTAGCATGTTATCACAGTACCGAATTCCAAAGAAACTGCTGTTTACTTACCAAGGGTAGCTTTCAACTCAGATGAGTTTATGGCTTTATTTACATGGAATAGTCAAAATGGACTTCTCTGACATTTGCTGCAAAGTAGAACAACAGAATTGATATTGATGGATCTGTTCATTTATTCAGCAGTTAATGAAGGCTTTTTGATTGCAGGTGTTGTGGAGAGAGCAGGATATCTATTTGCTGGGGTTGCCATAACAAAATTTGATTTGATTTTCGGTTGGGGATGGAAACTGTGTAGGAGGCAAGTGTGGGGCTTGATGTGAGCTCCTTGAAATAATGAAAAACCAGTTATTACAAAATCTATATTACCTGTAGCAGTACACATTCTCCCAAAGCATTCTGTTGGCGTTTTCAAGTCCTTTAAAACACACAGCTGCTTTCTGTTACTTCAGATTAAATAAGCCATTATCTTCACTTTTCCTTTTTTTAACCTAAAGAAAAACCTTCATTTGTAAAGCAAATCATCACAGCAGGAGGATTTTCTGGTTTATGCCCTAGGGCACATTTAATCTTTATTTTACACTGCTGATTAACTTCAAGTATGATTCAAATTTTAACTTACGGTTTCTTTTTAAATGAATTATGTTATTGGATGCTTTCATGTTTTTGCTAAATACCTTCCTATTAGATTCACTGCAATTGACAGTGATGGACTGACCTTTAATATTTTTTGCTATGTGACCACAGTGTTTGGTTTATAAAAATTTTTCTCCAAAATACCAACTTTTCACTGCAAATACCACCTTTTCACTTAGGTTCTTTTCACAGTGTTTATTTACATGGGATATTGTTACTTTGCACCCTGTAGCTATTTGTCTTTGTCAGCAAATGTAGGTAGAATATTAATCTTGTATGAAATTCAGATAAGCAGGGAACAGATGGATATATGGTGCTTGAAACCTCTGAACTCTGCAGCTGTGACGAGTTGTTGAACTGAATAAAGAAATTCTGGATGGTGGCTAGCAGGGGCTAGCGTGACCTCCTTTGCCCCACAATACCTTACCATGCCAGGGATGCGTTTCTTGCCCTGTGCCACCTCTGGTTTCGTCCCAGTGCTGTGGGACCGCAGAGTGGAGCTGGGCTCCCTTTGTGGAGGGCATCAGTGCTGAGAGCCTTTTTTACGGGTAAGAGTCCAGTGGGATGTGTCTGAGCAGCCGGAGCTGTGTATGGGCTGGGCATGCTGTGTCCCAAGCCTGCTTTAGGCATCCCAGTGGCAAAAGCACATTTGTGGTCGTTTAATCTTGAGATGAAGGATAGCCCCATCTCCTGGATCAGTCAGCTGGGGGAACAGGATAGGCCAGGACAGACAGGACGCCACCCTGCTGGGCATCTTTTTTTTTTTTTTTTTTTTAGGTGTGCACTTTATTCAACTGGTCTCAAGCCAGTGTACAGGTAAGCCCTGGCTGCCTCCACCCACTCCCAGGGAGACCAAAAGCCTTCATACTTCTCAAGTTGAGGGACAAAAAAAGGGGTAGCCACAGAGGCTAAAATCTTTCCAAATAAAACAAAATAAGAAAAGTATTAAGGGGAAATTTAAAATTTTTTTCATTACATAATTTACAACAAAAGCAATGACGCCCAGTACCTTCAATGACAGCATCATGACTTCACCGGAAAGGATGCAGCGCTTACAGCAGGTAGTGGGGTAGAGTGGCTGTGTACAGATGTTCATAACAGAGGCTAAAATGATACACTTTGGACTCGCTGGAAAGTGCCTGGATCTCTGGTGAGTTCAGTCTGGGAGGTCAAAGCACCACAAAATTTGCTTGCTGTGGCTCACACCTGTAGTCCTAGCGGGAGCTCAGGAGTCCAAGACCAGCCTGGACTTGGACTCCACGAAAACAAAAACAAAAACAAAACTAGCTTGGTGTGGTGATGTGCGCCTGTAGTACTGGCTACTCAGGAGGCTGAGGCAGGAGGATTGCTTGAGCCTAAGAGGTTGAGGCTGCAGTGAGCCATGATCACACCACTGCACTTGAGTCTGGGTGACCAAGAGTGAGACCCTGTCTCAAATGAAAAAAAAAGTGCTTGTTGTCTGGCCACGGGAAGGTGATCTATGTGTTGGTTTGTTTGCCTCCCAGAACCTTTGCTGAGAGAGACTTTTTATGTCCCCATATCCCCCAAATTCACTAATAAGAAGGAAGTGTTCTATTCTGTGTAGAATGTGCAGAAACAGCCTTGAAACTATTACCAATCACCGACCTTCTGAAATGAGCCTCTGTGGATACTGGAAAAGTACTCAGACACCATTCCCCCTGCTCCTGCCTCTGCTCCTCCCCAGGGTGGAACTGGCCGGTGCTTGATGGTGCCAACTGTCGTAAAGAAGTCATTGAGCATTCTTGCATTTGCACTGTGTGCCCAGCACCATGGAGGGATAGCCGATTTAGCCAAAGCAATTTTTTTTAGCTTTATTGAGATGTAATTTACATACTGTTGGACTCCCCCCAAGAGTGGTTTTTTGTGTATTTGCAGAGTTGTGCAACCATCACCACTGTATGAGTTTAGAACATGTTCGATACCCCATGCCCACTGTACTAGTTTGTTTTCACGCTGCTATAAAAGAACTACCTGAGACTGGGTAATTTATAAAGAAAAAAGGTTGAATTGACTCACAATTCTGCATGGCCAGGGAGGCCTCAGGAAACTTGCAATCATGGCGGAAGGCGAAGGGGAAGCAAGACACATCTTACCACAGCAAAGCAGGGGAGAGAGTGAGAGGGAAAGTGCCACTCTTTTAAACCGTTAGGTCTCATGAAAACTCACTCGCCATCACAAGAACAGCATGGGGGAAACCCACCCCCATGATCCAATCACCTCCACCAGGTCCCTCCCCTAACATGTGGGGATTGCAATTCAGCATGTGATTTGGGTGGGCATTCAGAGCCAGACCATATCACCCATCAGCACTCACTCCCCATTCTTCCTTCCCTGCCCCAACCCATGCAACCAGCAACTTATGTTCTTCCCCTGTGGATTTCCCAATTCCAACATTGCAGGTAAATAGATCTCACAGCATATGAATCTTTTGTGTCCCCATTTTACGGAGCATTGTGTTTTCAGGGTTTACCTGTGCTGTCTCCTGTGTCAGTGCTTCATTCCTTTTCATAGCCAGATTATACTAACCGTTCATCAGCTGGTGGGCATTTGGGCTGCCTCCACTGTTGGGCGATTGTGAATAGTGTTGCTATGAACATTCAAGCACAAATTTTTGTGTGGATGTATGCAAAGTCATTTTTTTGAAAGCCACGTACTACACGATTGGCTAACTTCCATCAGAGAAATGTTGTTTGGTGAAGTTAAAAACAGATTATCTGTGTACTATATTAAGTTGGGTGAAGAATGATGAAGTGTAAATTGTACTTATATAAATATAATGCTGTGCAGAAACTCTTAAGCTGTCATTCTTTTAGAAGATCAATTTTATGAGCTTGGGACCTTTTTGTTGACCAATCCAAGAAAAGTCTATTGTCAGTGTGGACATATTTTATCTTTAAATGGGGGAAGGGAAAGAATCTTTCAAAGACATTAATATCAGTGAGATGAATACTGATCTGTCAAGATGACCCAGTGAACTGTTGGCTATCAAAGTTTTATAAGAAAGTTTTTAAAAAGAAAGTGTTCATTTTTAAAAAATATTGAGTAAATTATGCTTTTAACTATGTTTTGAGATTTTCGCCCTTTCTCCCAAAGTGTAGCCTGCCTGAGCGGTGTCATGTTTAGGAGGTGATGGGTTAGGGTTAGAAGGTGATTAACTGTTAACGAAGTGGGTTGGGTTGAACAAGTGCCCATGAGTACGTTCTGCACAATGTAGGCATCAGACCACGTTGGTGTGTCTCCGTATTTGGGCAGATGCCAGGACTGTTGCAGGCAGCATAATGTCTAGGAACAAGTTTATGGATGAACCTGGGCAACTCCAGGAGCACAAACCCAGACCACACCCACTGGGAGAGATTGACCTGAGTGATGAGCTAACACATGTCATTGAGATGGGGCCAGATATTTTGCTTGGATGAATAATTGGGGTTCATGTCAACCATCGCTCCTTCCCATAATTTAAAGCCAATTTCCATAGTTTCCAGGTTTATACTTTTTTTTTATTAATTGCATGTAAATTTGGGGTGAACATCTTTCTTGACTTCCTGTTTAAAAAAAATTACAGTTCTTAAAATTGTAAGCTTATTCAGGATGGAGTGGTCAGTTTATAGAAAATCTAGTTCTTTAGACCTCTGAAAAGCACTACATTAAAAAACAAAAGAGGCCCGATGTTGTGGGTCACACCTGTAATCCCAGCACTTTGGGAGTCCAAGGTGGGAGGATCACTTGAGCCTAGGAGTTTGAGATCAGCCTGGGCAACATGGTGAGGCCCCATTTCTACATAAAATTTTAAAAATTAGCTGGGAGTGGTGGAGCGCACCTTTAGTCTTAGCTACTTGGGAGGCTGAGGTGGGAGGATCGCTTGAGCCTGGGAGGTCAAGGCTGCAGTAAGCCATAATCGCACCACTGCACTCCATCCTGGGTGACAGAGCGAGACCCTGCCTCAAAAAAATAAATCCCAAGAAACTAAAAAACCAAAAAAGAGGTATCCTTATTTTCCCAGGCCTCAGTCAATCATGAAATGTGCCCAGTGTTCATTTGAATCTGCCCATCAGTTAGTCTTTTCCTGATGTCTCAGAAGCATACATGATGTACGAAATGTCTTCGGTGACCTAGAGGAGCACCCCCAATAGGACTGCCCTGTGAACATGGCTCCACATTCAGCTCTTGGACACTTGAAAGGTGTGGCCATTGTGATTAAGAAACTGAATTGTGAATGTTATTTAATTTTTGTGTGTTTAAGACGCCAGAGCAGACTAATGAACAGTCTGGCTTGATGAATGAGTGCAGGGAATTCCCCGATGCTGGTAGGAGGCACAGTGAGCTTCTGGAAGAGCCGTCCCCACCCAGGCTTGATTTTTGTGGCTGCCTCAAAACCATTGGTACTGAATTCATTTAGAATAGTGCTTCTCAAAGTGGGTGACTTTGTATCCTCCCCAACCCCCAGAGGCCATCTTACAATGTTTGGAGACATTTTTGGTGGTGACAGTGGGTGCTACTGGCATCTGGCGAGTAGAGGCCAGGGATGCTGCTGAACATCCCACAGTACACAGGACCGCCTCATAACAAGGAATCCACCAGCCCCAGATGCGCCGCAGTGGAGGAGCCCTGCTTTCTATTCCCAAGGCCAGCACAGTCCTAAGATAAGATGTGGACAGCGCAGACCCAGTTGTATAAGTGAAGAGATAAGGCTTGAGCAGTGTCAAGGTCAGGACAGTAAGCCAGGTGTCTGACTCCATGTAGCTTCTCTGGTGGTGTTCTCCTTTCTCCTCTGCTATTCCAGTTTATATTAATTGTAAGAATATGAAGTTGGTGTTTGTCATGAGTCAAAACGTGACACAGCAGCAGTCCTTCGTGCTTTGGTCTAATAGCTTTCTTGTTAAAGGAGAAAAACAGAAAACTCCTCTTTGCCTCTGCAGTTTTCTCTGAAATTGAATTTAGGGAAAGCTGACCGTAAGCCATGCATGCCCTTTTCACCATCATCACTGTGGGTTTCACTCAAGGGAGATCAATCAGGAAGTAGGGATGACCACGCTGCACAGAAGTGTTCCCGTCACTTTTGCATTTGCTTATTTAACTCATGATTGTTAGAAAGCATTTAGGAAGTTCATCTTTGCAAACCAGCCTTGTTAAGTGCTGAGATGAAGTTCTTAATTTTTATTTTTCTTCTTAGAGATAGAGTCTCAGTCTCTCTCCCAGGCTGGAGTGCAGTGGCGCAATCAAAGCTGACTGCAGCCTAGACCTCCTAGACTCAAGCAATCCTCCCACCTCAGCCTCCCAAATTCTTAAAACTGCTAACGGTAACCTTCACCCACAAAAAGTGCCGCTATTAGAGATGGCACTGGACGTGCTGTCAGTGTCGCAGTTAATAACGCCACATACACTTGGGCGTAGGCATTGGAAATACAAATGCGCCAAGCTGGAGCCTGTAGAAAGGAGCATGAGGAGACAGGGGACAGCAGTAGAGCTCTGTCGACAGTGCTAAGTAGAACCAGACGCTGCAATAAGACAAGTGTTCCCCTGTGCTCAGTACAAATGGGTCGCCTGTGGCAGATGCAGGAGCGAATTTGGCAGGAAGACGGCTTCTGGCATCATGGAATTGAATTGGCTGTTTCTTTTAAAGATACTGCAAATTGCTACAACATTCATCATCCTAAGGAAGCCCACACAGCTTGCCAAACAGATAATATTGATGACGATAACAGCAGTGATAAAAAGGAAACCATGATGCCTCTATTCAATGAAAATCATTTGAAAAAAAAAAAAAAAAAAAAAAAACAATTAAATAGGACAGATGTGTCAGCATCTTAATGAGACAGTTATTCAAGGAGTTAAATTGAAATTATTTACACACACAAAATAAGCTATTTGGCAAACCCGAAGCCCCAGGGGCCTTTGGATCTATCTTAGCGTAAAATTTCTGAGGCAGAGACCTAATAGGCACTATGTTGCTTATGGTTCCAGGAAATTTATTGTTTTTTCTTCCTCCTAAATGTTTGTCAATGTGTGAAGTACGCTGTGTGCCAAAGATGGAAAGTAAAACCACAGAAGCAGGGGACGGGGGGGAGATGTCAGCTAAATTCCTTTTCAGCAGAGTTGAAGCATCTTGTTATGAGTCTAGCTTCACAGCAATGAGATGCAGGAAACTGTAACAGCTGAAATATCCAACAGATGTATTCACCATCAGTGCATTGGGAAACTCTCTCAAAAATGTCATCACAAATGATGATCTTAACTTTTGTATGACAGGATCTTTAGGTCATCCAACAGTAGGTGCACGGTTTCTATTATTTCAATTTTTACCGCTTCTGGGGACTTGTCCTCCTGTTTCTTGTATCAGTGCCTTACTGATAGAGTTGGAAATTGGAACCAAAATAATTAGATTGGCTCTCCAGATCCCTTGCATGAGCCAAGAAAGGAGTCAAAAGCATGCCCTGTTTCCTTCTTGACAGGCTGGGAGAGGAAGTGACCGGGAAGTGAATTGCTAAGATGTGGTTGTCATTTTCCTTTACACAGCATAGTCTCTGCGCTGGGAACTGCAGGTTCATCGGAGTCAATGTCGTGTCTACTGTAGCAAAGATCCTTTGTTTTCATTGGGTCCTGTGGGAAACAGCACTGCTTATTGGGTAGTTTGGGGCTGAATGCTGTTTTACAACTTGTATCCCTTCGACACAGTACCTTTTCATTTTAGCATGGAGCACAGAGCCGTTTCTCTTTTGTGCTGGATTTTGAATGTTCTCGCAACCACCATGATAGAAAGTCCAAGAAAGGAACAAAAGAAGAAAAGAGGCAACTAAGAGAATCTTTCAGTGGGTTCATAAGCCATGCTGTTCCTGGCTTCGACAGGAGTTAAAATCGTAGGTATCTCTAAACCAGTGACATTATTAGAGTTGTTGTTATTGTCGACGAAAAGAGTCAAACTCTGTAAAATACTTGAAGAGATTTATTCTGAGTGAATTCTGAGTGACCATGGCCTATGACACAGCCCTCAGGAGATGCTGAGAACATTTGTCTAAGGTGGTGGGAGCACAGCTTGGTTTTATACATTTTAAGGAGAACACAACTTGGTTTTATATGTGAACCCCCAAAATCTAAGACAGGTCTCAGTCAATTTAGGAAGTTTATTTTGCCAAAGTTAAGGATGCGCACCCATGACTCAACCTCAGGAAGTCCTGACGATGCGCCCAAGGCGATCCGAGCACAGCTTGGTTTTATACATTTTAGGGAGACATGAAACATCAATCAATATATGTAAGATGAACATTGGTTTGGTCTGCAAAGGCGGGACAGCTCAAAGTGGGGAGGGGGCTTCCAGGTCATACATAGAAAAGGGACAAATAGTTGCATTCTTATGAGTTTTTGATTAGACTCTCCAGAGGAGGCAATCAGATATGCATCTATATCAGTGAGCAGAGGGATGACTTTGAATAAAGTGGGAGGCAGGTTTGCCCTAAGCAGTTCCCAGCTTGACTTTTCCCTTTAGGTTAGTGATTTGGGGGCCTCAATATTTATTTTCCTTTCACATACACATTTTACGGAGACATGAGACATTGATCAACTACATTTCAAATATACGTTGGTTCAGTCCAGAAAGGTGGGAAAACTTGAAGCAAGGATGTGGGAGGTAGGGGGGATGCTTTCAGGTTATAGGTAGATTTGAAAATTTTTTGATTGGCCATTGGTTGAAAGAAGCATTACCAATAGAAAGGAATGTCTGGGCTACGTTAAGAGGTTGTGGTGACCAACGTCTTATCCTGCAGATGAAGCCTCCAGGTAGTAGGCTTCAGAGAGAATAGATTGTAAATGTTTCCTGTCAGACTTAAGATCTGTGATGGTGTTCATCCTGGAGGGGCATAATGAGGCATGCCTTACCCTCACCTCCTGGCAGTCACAGCCTGACCCAACCTTTCAGGATAAATTTAGTTGGCCCTGGCCCAGAGGAGGAAGTCCATTCAGGTGGTTGGGGGGCCTTTGAATGTTATTGTTGGTTTACATTATGATTGTTATTAAAAAACTAAGGGCTGTAGAGAAATGGTTGCACCATCCATCATCAGCCCCCAGAAATTGCACATAGCTGAGTGAAAACCTCACAGAACCCTTTCATGTGTGGCCCAATGCTGTAATTATTCGTAAACAATTTTATTTTACCTTCCTGAAAGGCCGTCTGAGCTCCATTAAACTTGCGTGCTTCCATATCTATACATTCTTTTCTCATGGTCTCTTTGTGGATGGTTTATTTTACCATTTGTTGTCCATCAGCTTGAATGGTAGGGGAAGAGTTCACACTTTACCCCATATGTGGCAGAATAGTCCACAGTTCAGGCATGGCTCTCCAGTAAGCTTTCCAGGGCTCTGATGCTCACCAGTGAGGGGATTAGACACCCCTCCATAACCACCAGGGGATATTGACAGCATCTGGAGACATTTTGGGTTGTCTCAGTAGATGTGTGGGGGATGCTGTTGGCTAGTGGGTGTAGCCCAGGGATGCTGTTAACATCCTACATGCACACAGTACAGCCCCAACAACCAAGAGTGATGGCTCACAAATGCTGACATAAGAAACCCGCCCTAGGGTATTTTTCATTTGCTCAGTGCTGCAGGAAGGTTTATCTGCTGAAAGATTATCTTCTTGGAGAGGGCCAAGATCCTGTACTAGACGGATGTGCAGGCATTCAAATTCTGAAAGGCCCTTGGAAACATGAGGCTCAGGTCACAGAGCATCCTGCACATATAGCAAATGAGAGCTGGAGGCTTGCTGCCCAGCCCAGCTGAGTCCTGTTTCTTATTTCAGTTTTCCTTTAGATTCTACTGAGGTTTCTCTTAAGGATGCTGACTCAGACTGCCCCTCTTATTTCATTTCTTTGCAGTGCAGTTTAGGTGAACCTGGAACAGAATGTTCCCTGAGGAAGCATTATGACAATTAGGTCCTGTCTTTGCTAAATGAATGTATCAGGAACCTTCAACATATTTACAAGAAGCAGGATAACCATTTTGCAGAGGAGTACTGTGCTTTGTAGCAGAGCATGGCTTCTGTTACACAGTTTCAGTGTTGCAAAGGTCCCTAGCCAGTACAGTCCCACCCGTGATTACTGCTTCAGAACTGCAAGTTAATGTTTAAAGTGTTTCCACAGTAGCTTGAAGTGTGATATCCCATATTGTCATATCCTTGGACTTGGCCCATGTTACATAAATTAGGTCCTTATAAGCAGCATGCTTCTTTGCAAGCAATTTGCTTCCCTTTGGGAATCTGATTCCGTAGAAAATGGTAGTATTTTAAACATGTTGATTCCAGTACTTATAGTTCTATTCACATGCTACTGGTGTAGTGCATCTAATAAGAAAGAATCCCTTATTTGTCTTTTATCCAAATGCACATATGTTCTTTCAGCTTGAGATATAATTTGTCTGATCAAGTATATAGGGAGATATGATTAAGAATTAAGAATTATTTCAAGAAACTCAAATGCATGGTTGCTCTGCATCAGCCACTATGCAGTGGCAGCTTTAATGAATGGGGTTCCAGTGTTTTCATTATTGTTTTCAAGAAGGGAGTGGATAAAATTAGATGTTAAAGTGAATTGCTTTGTGTGAAGATTGGGACAGATGCCACATATACAGTTCAGATGCTTGCCTGCCAGTCCCTGAGATATAATCTCTTAGCTTGTTAATATGGAAATTGTCAAACATATTCAGAAGTATACAGAATATCTTGGTAAATTCCTGTGCACTCTTCACTCACTTCCAACCACTATTAGCATGTCACAAGCTTGGTCTCATCGTCCCCTCACTATGTTTTTTCTTTAGAGTAATTTAAAGCAAATCTCAGACATCATCTGATTTTACCTATAAATATTTCAGGTTGTATCTCTAATATCGAAGGACTTTTTAAATGATACTATTATCTTTCTGTAATTGTTTCCTAGGTTTGCTATAACAAACGACCACAGACTAGGTGGCTTAAAATAGCAGAGATTTATTGTGTCATCGTTGAGGAGGTTAACAGGGTGGTCAAGGCGGCAGTAGGGTGGCTTCCTTTTGGAGGCCCCTTCCATGTCTGTCCTCCAGGTTCTGGTGCCTGCAGATGCCCCTTGGCCTGTGGCTGCATAACTCCAATCTCTGTCTGTTAGAAAAACACTGTTTAGAGCCCACCCATGGAATGATCCAGAATGCCTCATCTCAGGATTCTTAATTTAATCACATCTGCAGTGACCCTTTTTTCCGAATGAGGACACATTTTCAGTCTTTTACTGTATAAGGTCATATTCACAGATTCCAGGGATCAGGTTGTGGACTTAATCCTCTTTCTTTCATGCTCATGGGAACATGTGAGTTAGGGAAATACAGATTATCTTTGTGTTGTAAAGTTTTCTTAAGATTGTACTGATTTATTGAAAAAGAAGGTTGGTGGCATATAAAGGAAAATGTCCTTGGTAAATATACAAAGAAATTCAAGTTTTTATAGGAACCAGTGTTTTTGATTAAAATTATAGGTGAACGTCAAGTGTTACCATCTATAAAATGAAGATAGCTGTGAATTACCTCTTAGATTGTTGTGAAGATAAAAATGAACACAGCATTAACACAGTATATAAATGCTAAGCATTTGGTAACTATAGTATGTCCTTTTTTTCTGGAGGCTCAAAGTTGGTTGTAGTGTCAAACCAAGAAATAATACTAGATACTAGCAATACATAATGCAAAGGAATGTTTCCTGTGATACATGAAGAACTCAAATAAAGCACTAAAGATGATGACCAGCAGCAGCCCATGAGAAAAATGAAAAAAGACATGAAGAGTTTTCTTAAAGGGAAATTATGAATAGCTCTAAAATGTATGGAATGAAGCTCAGTCTCCCGCATGACATGGGAAATACCCATGAAAAGTGTAAGGTACCATTTCACCTTTCCCATTAGCAGAGGTCAGCGGTGTGGCTGTGTTCCAGTGGCAGGAGCTTAGAGCAGAGCGGGTGCTGTTGTTGGCAGGCATTGCAAGAGGTCCAGCCTCTTTGGAGAGCAGATTGGCAAAATATGTCAGACCTAGAATTGTCCCTTCTTAGGATTTAGCTCATGGACATAGTGTAAATGTATGCAGAGAAATACTCACATGATATTCACCAAAGGCGTTGTTTGTAAAAGCAGAAGGATGAAAGCAACCACCCACAGTGAACTTGTTAGATTATAACTAATAAAGGCATAGAATCTGTCAAAAAATAGGAAAAAGCAAGATAGATCTTGCATGTAAAAAGTAAGATAGATAACTGATTGTGAGTAGACTCTAATACTTAAAGTTCTGTGTCAAAGTGGGAGGAGCTATATGGGCTAGTCTAGGTAGAATATGTCTGGAAAGAAATGCCAAGAATCCGACCTCCCTGCTGGGGAGAGGTGTATTTTAGAGATGGGGAGTTAGAGGCTTCTCAAAAACCAAGAGAAAGCTTTGCATTTACAATGGGATTATTAGAAGCAATAGGAGACACCCATTTTTGTAAAATCTATGAGAATATGTATACTTGGTAAAATTATAGATATTCAGCCATTAAAAGGAATGAAGTATTCATATATGCTACATTGTGAGAATTGAAGATATGCTACATTGAAAGAAACCTGCCACAAAAGACTGTATAAGGTTCTATTTGTCAAATACTCAGAAAAGCTTGGGGGAGGAGGGGACAGGGAGTGACTGTTTAGTGGGTACTAGGTCTCATTTGGGGGAGATGAAAATGTTTTGGAATTAGATACAGAGGTGACGGCAATTGTACAATATTTTGAGTGCCCCCAAATGCCACTAAATTGTACGCTTGAAAATGGTTAATTTTATATTGTGAATATCACTCCAATTTTTTAAAAAATCCAACTGCAGTGGAGAGAAGACACTAGGGAATGGCTCTCAAAGCATCCATGTCAAAAAGACCATTTAAAAATTTCCAGTCTGAGGTGGGTGCTTTTGTAAAAAGCAATTAAAATGTATAACTAGAAGAGCAATCGTGTCTCAGACACCAGGGCAAACACAACTTGCCCTACGTTTTCTAAGCACTTCTTACCTCATTCATTTGTCACCAGAGACAGACAGTTCCCAGGCCAGAATCCACACCTGGGTGCACTTTCAGTGCATGGATCTAGAGCTGTGTTCTTCCAGCTCTAGAAGAGCTCCATGGCACGTGTCCTCCCACCCACCAGCTTGTCAGAAATGTGAAACCCAGGCCTCCTCTAGGTCTGCTCAGTGAGAATTTGCATTTTAGTAAGATACCTAGGCAACTCAGAAGCACATTAAAGTTTGAAAGGGTTTTTTCGGGACAGTAAAGTCCAGTCGGAGGAGGATGATTTTGTGGCCCTTTGGACTGGCCACTTACTAACTGTGACTCTGGACAAGGAACTGGGTTTGTTCTGTAGGCTCCTGTAACAGAGTGTGACAGACTGGTGGCTTACAGGATAGAAACATATGCTCTGCAACTCCAGAGGCCACAGGTCTGAAACTGTGGTGTTGGTGGGGTTGGCACCTGTCCCAGGCCTCTCTTCTTGGCTTGTAGAAGGCTGTCTTTGTGTTCACATGGCCTTCTCCCTGGGTGCAGACCTGTGTCCAAATTCCCCACCTTAATGACGTCATCTTCACTAATTACATGTGCGGCAACCTTATTTCCAGGTAAGGTCACATTTTGAGGTACTGGGGGCTAGGACTTTAACATGTGAATTTTAGGGGAATACAGTTGAACCCTTAGCAGTACTTCACCTTTCTAATCTTCAATTTTGTCATCTTAAAAATGAATAAACTACACATTAAGGTGGGTATTATCAAAAAAAACAAAAAAACGAGAACTAATCCAGAAAATAGTAAGTGTTGGCAAGGGTGTGGAGGAATTGGAACTCTTGTGCACTCCTGGAAGGAGTATAAACAGGTAAACACTGTAGTATACAATTTGGCAGCTTCTTAAAACTAGACTTATCAGATGATCCAGCAAATCCACTTTTGGGTGTATATCCAACAGAATTGAAATCAGAATCTCAGAGACATTTGCACCCTCAGGTTTAGAACAGCATTATTTATAATAACCAAGGGTGGAAACAGCCCACATGTCCCTCAGCAGATGACTGGATAAACAAAATGTGGCCTGTCCACACAATGGAGTAGTATTCAGCCTTAAAAAAGAAGAAAATTTTGTTACATGCCGCAATTCGTATGAGCCTTGTGGACATTATGTTAAGTGAAATAAGCCAGTCACAGAAGAGAAATACTGTATAATCCCACTTTCATGAGGTATCTAAAGTACACAAATTCAGAGAGACAGAAAGTAGAATGGCGGTTGCCAGTGGCTGGGGGAAGGTGAAATGGGGAATTGTTTAATGGGCATAGAGTTGGAGTGTTGCAAGATACAGTTTTGGAGATCGGTTGCACAGCATTGTGAATTTAACACTATTGAATCGTGTACTTAAAAATGGTTAAGAGGCTGGATGTTTTATATCACACTTGTAGTCCCAGGGCTATGGGAGGCTCAGGTGGGAGGATGGCTTGAGGCCAGGAGTTCAAGACCAGCCCGGGCAACATAGACCCCATCTTTTACAAAAAATAAAAACCGAGTGTGGTGGTGGGTGCCTGTAGTCCCAGCTACTTGAGAGGCTAGGGGAGAGGATAATTTGAGTCTAGGAGGTCAAGGCTGCACTGAGCTATGATCACACAATTGCACTCCAGCCTGGGTGACAGAGCATGACTCTATCTCAAGAAAAAAAACATAAAGATGGAGAGGAGCGTTATTTTTTGTGTGCAAGAATGATTGCTGACTGCAGAGGCTGTCTGGCTAAAATTAGATTTGCCTTGTCAGTATAATAATTGTAGGCATTTTTTGGAGGGAAGGATGCCTGGAGCCTGGCTGGGTTATTTCCGCCCTTGGAGTGAGCCAGGGAAGCTTAGAGGGCCATCCGCATGCAGCCCTGGATGGTTCCAAAGGAGCCCTGGAGGCACCAAGCACTGGAGGCCTCATCACTGAACTGGTGGCACTCTTTCTGGCCGGATGGCAGGGCAGAACTCATCTGTGGGGGGAGAGCTGTTGGCTGTCCGCTGTTTGCCCTTGGAGCTTTCCCTGCAGTCCAGTGAGAGCATAGGAAGCCGGTGACTTCCATGGACACACCCCCAACGGTGGGCAGGGAGGTGGCATCCCTTGGAGGTAGGGACAGAGCCCCTGCTATGGCCCATTAGAGGCAAAGAAGGGCATGGAAGCTTCATTTCACCTTACATGAGTGTGTGTGCTGAGTTCTCATTCTTTGCCCATTTGTATTTATTTTTATATAATGATAAGGAGATCAGTTTCCATTGATAAACTGTAAGGAAGATGTACCATGTTTCCCAGGGCCAGAGTGAAGAGACTGAGGTAGTTGCTTTGGGAGAAAAATTTGAGGGGGTGACAAACACCTCAGACATCAAGATAAGTTGTTATGTACTTTAATAGCTTTATAGGGATACTGTGCACAGCCATACAATTCATGCATTTAAAGTCCACAATTCAGTGGTTTTTACTATATTCACAGAGGCGTGCAGTGTCACCACAGCCCAGTTTAGAACATTTTCATCACCTGGGGAAGGAATACCCGCCTAGTGGCAGTCACTTCCTACCCCACCCCCACCCCTGCCACCATGCATTCTGCTTTCTGTAAATGAATGCATTTGTCTACTTTAGGAATCTCGTACAAGTAGAGTCATGCAGTGTCTGTCCTTTTGTGTCCGACTTCTTTCACTCTGCATGTGTTCGTGGTTCATTCATGTGGTAGCACGTGCCAGACATTCCTTTCTGTTGCCCAGTACTGTATGTATTGTATATGTACATAGCTGGCTTTTCATTTCCACAAGTTCTACTTCTATGGATTCAACCGATCTTGGATTGAAAATATTTGGGAAAAATAATAATGCAGCAATAAAAAATAATACAAGTTTAAAAAGCAATCGAGCATAACTATTTACATAACATTGGCATTGTATTGGGTATGATACGTAATCTAGAGATGACTTAACATATAAGGGAGGATGAGCGGTTATATGCAAATGCTACACCCTTTTATCTAAGGGACTTGAGGATCCTTGGATTTTGGTATCTGCAGGGGTCCGTGGATGCTGGGGGGCGGCTGCATCACATTTCATCTATGTGTTCATCTGTCAGTTGATGTTCAGGTTGTTTTCATTTATTTTTTGGCTAATTGAATAATATTTTAATGTAATATTTAAAAAATTAAAATGAATGCAAAAAAATTCTGTGAGGAACAAAATAGTAATTTTAAATCAACATGACAGGATCAGTATTTCTGAAGTTTCCTTTTGCCTCAGGATCCAGTATGGCTCCATACATTACTGATTCATTCTGTCTCTCTAACATTTTCGTATTTTCTCATGTATTTTTTGCATTCATGTGTTTTTGTTTTTGTTTTTTTGAGACTGTCATTCTGTTGCCCAGGCTGGAGTGCAGTGGTGCGATCTTGGCTCACTGTAACCTCTGCCTCCCGGGTTCAAGCAATTCTCCTGAGTAGCTGGGTTACAGGTACCCACCACCACCCCTGGCTTATTTTTGTATTTTTAGTAGAGACTGGGTTTCACCATGTTGGCCAGGCTGGTCTCGAACTCCTGACCTCAGGTGATCCACCCGCCTCAGCCTCCCAAAGTGTTGGGATTATAGGCATGAGCCACTGCACCTGGCCTCATTTTGATCTTTAAAGATATTGTATGACAATATTATTTGATGGTTGAATTTTCTAGCATGTCCTAAAATTTTGCAGCAGAGGTTAATTATCCTAGTCCCTCTGACATTTTACACTATGCTGTGAATACCCCAGGGCACAAGGAATAAAGTTTGAAAGTATATTTCAATGAGCTAACTTGGCTGGACACATGACCCATGGGTTATCCTTACCGATGGTGCCATATTTATGCCTTTCAGCAGTGCTTTGATTAAACTCAGGTCCAGTAAAATTATCATTATACTATTATTAGTTTTGTAGAACTTCTGTAACAAATTTCCACAAACTGAATGGCTTGGCTTAAAATGCCAGATGTATATCCTCTCACAGTTCTGGAGTCCAGAAGCCCAAAGTCAAGATGGGGGCAGGGTTGTTTGCATTTGGAGCCTCTACAGGAGGATCCTTCCCGCCTCCTCCAACTCTTGGTGGCTCCAGACTCCAGTTCCCTTGTAGATGTTACAAGGGCACTTTTGTTTCTAGTCGGGATAAAAATTACACAAAACCCGGTGTTGAGTGAGGACACCTTTTGGAGTACTGGCAAGTTGCCGTGTGGACTGAGCCTTCTGATTGGAGTTGGCTGTCTTGCTGGTGATTTGCCTGGATGCCAGTGCACACAGTAATCCCTGGGCACATTAAGTATTGTGCTTGCTGTTGTTTAACTTTTCATCCATGATTGAACTCAGGAGTTCTTTTTTTCAAAATGGCCGTTTTTAAAGATTTCTTCTTTGGAGTTTTTCTTCTGCAAAGAATATCCATAAAGCAAACTATTTAAATTATACAGTGAGAGACGTATGTTCATTCTTGTATCCATAACATTTAAGAATCATTACCTAATACTAGCATAGGCACAAAGTGTCTCCTCTAAGACATTTGTTAATTACAAAAGGGACAAATGTAGTGACTTGTGGGGAAGAAACCCAGCAGATTACACCTTGGTGGTCAAGGTCAACATCATCACTAAGAAGGCATATCGACACCCTGCGACCATCTGAGAAGGACTCAGCACCACTCCTGTGGCATTCTTGCCAAAAAGGCATAGCCTGAGTCTAATCATGAGAAAAATTAGACAAACCCAAACTGAGAGGCAAAAACAACTTCTGCTCCTCCAGAGCACTAGGAGTGACAAAGGAAGAAAGGGGAACCGTCACAGGTTGAAGGAGATGTGCTGACTACAGGAATGTGGGCTCCTGGGAGAAAGAAAGGGCAGAAGGGGAAACAGGTGAAATTGGGATAAGCCTGTAGTTCACTTACTTGTGCTGTGACAGGTCTTAATTTTTTTTGATTTTGCTAATTGCTATGTTTGTGTAAGATGTTAACATAAGTGGAAGCTGGGTGGTAGTTACATGCAACTCTGTGCTATTTCTGCAACTTATTGTAAGTCTAAAAATTATTTCAAGATTAAAAGTCTTTTTAAAAAGGATTCATTCAGATGAAACATGAAAAAGAATAAATGTTTAAAGAGACAAAAAAGGAGTCATTTATATGGTTAACTTTTTGGCTGGTATCGCTATAAGTTTTTTCAGTTCTGATTCTTAGTAAAGGATGTGGATCAAAACAAATCTTCCTACTAAAATATTAGCAGAGACCTTATTTCATCTGAACAAAATATTGTGGAGTAAGGACTTGTTTTGCATTTGAATCTTGAACATTTAAGTTTTTTAGGAAATTTGTGGTGTTCCTCTGTGACAGTTTTAAATCATTTGATCTTTAGACTTGCCATCAGTCTTACTGTGGGGGTAGGGGGGAAGGGAAAAGAAACCAGTGAGTCTAAGTTAGCATGTCCCACAGAACAGCAGTGGATGATTTGGGGAGCTGTGACTTTCTTAGAGACTCAAAGGCTATGGCCAAATAATTATGCGGTGGTCGGGGGGGTGGTTGGGTCGGGGGGTGGTTGGGTCGGTGGTGGGCACTGGTATGGGGAGAGGAGTGATCTACCAGGGACGACGCGGGACAGATCCCAGAGCCAGGAGCAAGGGTTCGATCTTGGGCAAGGCCATATCTGCCATGACTGCTAGTGGGAATTCCTGCTTACTCCCTGTGACCTTGAGCAAAACCTCCAAGTTTGAAGCTTCAATTTTATACTCTGTCAAAGAATACTACTGTTTCACTTTCCACCGGAGGATGGAGCATCATTCTCCACGTGAAGCACTCAGCATAGTGCCTGGCCTCTCCGCAGACATGATGTCAATCAGTGATGATGTTCTCTCCTGTCAACATTTTACAAAGCAGATGAAATCATTCACTTGCACAGCCTGCTGTCGACCTTTCTTTTCTCCGATGCTTTGCTGTAGATCCCAATCTACTGCTTTTCCTTGGCCACCCGATTTATGCAGTCTCTTTTGCTTACTCTGACACTGTTGATATATTTAAATTATTGCTTAATATATACTTGTTATTCTGGAGTGTATTTGTTCATGCAAAGATGGTTTACTACTGCTTGCTTTGTGCTGGTTATAGCAGTTAAGGAGTGGGGGTGTGTACAGAGTCAGCTCGTCATCAGCCATCTTGTGGGAGTGCCCAGTGGGAGGAAGAGCAAAGCCAACCCCTTCTACAAAGTGTGAGGGAGGTGGGGCTGGGCAGAGGCAGGACTGCACGAGCCTTCTAGAGCTCAGAGAGGTGACGCCTGAGCCAGGTGACACACACATGATAAAGAGGTTTCTGGAGTCCATAGGAGGAAGGCATCCTTGGCTAAGAGTACAGCATGAACTCATAGGGTACCTCCAGGAATTGTTCCCCTGGAGCAGTAGAGGCAGAGGAAAGTACCCAGGTGACAGGGGACAAGGGCTGGCATGGAGCATGGACTCAGTATCAGCCTGCTGATTTTAATGAAAGCCATTTGGTCAACTAAAGAACAGCTTTGATTTTACTTCTGTGATCTAAACTCTTTTTAATTGGAATATAAAACTCAATGTTCCATGTGACAAAGGGGTTTTTAAATTGGTCATTCCCTTAAACATCTTTACATTTTTGTATCTGTTGATGTCATTTTTTTTTCCCATTGCTGACTCCTGCTCCTGTCTTCTATTTCTGCTCTTGACTTGATAATTCTTGGCTTCTTGACGTTTATTATTGTCGACTGCTCTGTATCCTCATCCTCCCTTCTTTATTTCCATTTGTCCGCTCTGTTTACTGCCTGAGATGTTGACCTTTTTTCCAAGCACCCACTAAACAGCATTTTAAAGAAGCAGTGTCATATCATAGCTCCTGGTAGTGGGGTTAGTGTTTTATCCTTGGGGCTTCTTTATCTATCTTGGTTGTAGGTAGCTAAGAAAATCTTACCCCTTGGGTCATTATTTCTATTGCGGGTCAAAGAGATGACCACATTACTAAAACTTTCAGGTCTAGTTGCATATTCCATTTTTTTATTGTGTTAGGATATACATTACATAATCCATTCGTAAGTGTACAATTCAGTGGCATTAAAAACATTCACAATGTTGTGTAATCATCTTTCACCTAAACATTTTTTCATTATCCTTCTCCAAAACTCTATGCTCATTATACAATAACTAGCCCTTCCATGCTCCCCTCCCCACACTCAGTCCCCGGTGACTTCTCTTTTTTCACTTTATTTGCCTGCTTTAGGTACCTCATATAAGAAGAATCCTGTAACATTTATCCTTCTGCATCTGGTTTATTTCCCTAAGCATAATGTTTCAAGGTTCATCCATGTTGTAGCATATATCAAAATTACATCGCTTTTTTTTTTTTTTGTGGCCGAATACTAATCCATTATAAGGGGTCCCCCCCCCACACACACACACTTAGAATAGTGGTGAGTACAGTGCCCAGATTGGTAGAGAGAGGCCACAGTGCCCACGGGTCTGTCCATTTTACATGCTGTACCATGTGCTTCATGGGAAAGATGTTTCTTCATGTACAGTGCCTGTTTTCACACTTCTAAAGGGATGGCTGTGGGGATGCAGTGCTTTGTCTCAGGTATACTCTGCTTATGAAATAGTGGGTGTGATGGAAGGATGGAGAAAGGGAGTTGGCAATAATGTTCACCTGGGGCCGGGCACGGTGGCTCAGGCCTGTAATCCCAGCACTTTGGGAGGCTTAGGTGGGAGGATCACCCGAGGTCAGGAGTTTGAGACCAGCCTATCCAACATGGTCAAACCCTGTCTCTACTAAAAATACAAAAATTAGTCAGGCATGGTGGTGGGCATCTGTAGCCACAGCTACTCAGGAGGCAGATGCAGGAGAATCACTTGAAGGAGGTGGAGGTTGCAGTTAGCTGAGATCGCACTACTGCACAGCCTGGGCGACAAGAGCAAGACTCTGTCTCAAAATAATAATAATAATAATAATAATAACGATGATGATGTTCACCTGACTGAAATGGCCTCTGTATTGAAGACCACCACCAATACCACCAGGTGAAGCTCACTTAGCAGATTCGAGCTTCCTGTGAACCCAAACCCCGCCAGCTTTGACCTGCCTCTGAAAGCCAGTGGGGTGAGGTCTAGAGCCAGGTAGGAACCTTGGGAAAAACATGCCCTACTGTTTGACCAGGGGAGTGAGGGGGCGGGCACTGCAGTAATAGGGACCCTTACCCTACCTTTTCTCTCACCTCTTCTCCACCCAGCGTTCTTTCACTTTTCCTTCCTGACCCCACACCCCAATTTATTTCCTGACCCACTTCCCCATTTATTTCCCTCCACTCCTTCATTTCCATGCCCAACCCCCTCCCAAGCTGCCCTCCAGCTTCCCCTCCCTTTCCTCCCATGCCCATAGTCCACCTGGATCTCCTCTCCCTTGTTGGGCCCACCTATCTCTACCCTTGGGTTCCTGGCCACCCCCTCCGCTGCAAGAGGGAGAAGGGCTGCACTGTGTGGAGGGTTCTCCCCACCTTGGCTGCGTTCTGGGAATTTCCCACCAGCCCCTGCACCGCACTGGTGATGCTGAATGGAGCTGAAACTCTGTCCCACTCGGGGTTACTGGCCTGAGATCAGCACAGGAGGTGGATTTAAAACAGGATGCAGGGAGGCTGCTGGCATACAGCTATTTGAGGAAATGCATTTCTTAGGATGCAGCTTTCAAAAAGGTGCTGTTATTGTGCATCACATGTAGAGTGGCCCTAATGCACCAGGGCAAAAGAAAATTATGTTTATAAAATAGGGCACCTTGTCAGGATTAACTTGTGTGAGATTCCCAATAATAAACCTCAAACAGTTTTTTATATCAGTGCATGATATTGTAGTAACTCTCCTGGTTCTAGATATCTTTATTTTAAAAGGAATACTTGTGTGCAGACACACTTTTTAGGTAGAGGTTAGTATGTTTTAGTTCTCAGGAATTTCTCAGAGAATGAATAGCCATCACTTGATAGGATTGGTAAGAATAATAGTTGGTCTTGGGAAGTTTTCTCTGAAAATGTTTCATGTTGACCTTTTGCTCCCTTCCATCTTGGTTTTACACTCATTCTTCAAAGAACTATCATTTATAGGAACTTATCCCCTGGCCATTTCTGTAGGCATCTTTCTTGCCCAGATGAGGTGAGAATCATTTTGGAAACTAACTTGAGAATCCACAAGAAATTGTTTTTCGCCACTAGGGATCATTGCCTTGCATTCTATAAGATGAGAGCTTCGGGGGGGGGGTGAAAATCTGAGCCAGATATTTTAGGGAAGATAGGGGGCTGATAAGCGAATTGTTATTTTAAATGGTTTTCATTTCCCCTCATCCAGATTTAGAGGAGGAGAAAAAACTCTCCTTAGAATCAGTGGGTAGTCCTGACTTGAATGGGTTTATTTTCTTTTTCTCTCTTGAATTACTGGTGTGTACCCATGTCCTCCTTGGTTTATCCTTCATCCCCATCCCTCCAGATTCTCCTATTTGCATTTAATCTGTTTGGCCACATAACCTCTCAGGTAGCGATCTTGGAGGTTTCAAAACTTAGATTTCATTTTCCCTGCTGGGTCAACTACCAGTCTGGAAGCACCAGGGTTTCCAAGGTTTGGTTACAGTGAAGGTACAGGGGCCATCTTCCCAGTCTCCTCTGCAGAGCCAGCGCCACTGTGCAGCGGGATGCAGACCCAGCTCCTCCTCAGGCTCCTCAGCCTGCAGCTGGCACAGGGGTCCCCAGAACTGCAAGGGGACCTTCCCTCCGCCACCTGGGGGACCTGGTGATTCTTAGCCCTCTCTAACGGAGGGAGAAGATGGTGTCAAAAATGTGGTTTGCCCAAGCCACATAGAACTAGGAAAGGGGCCAGGACTCAAATAGCGGAGATTTCCCGGCCAGCAATCAGTTTACATCAGTGCACTCCACGTGGATTCCACTGGGTGCCGGCCTGGTGGCTGACCCTGCCTTTAGAGGGAACTCATTATTGCATGTTTGAAGTGTAAATACCTCTTTGCCCAGATGTTAATCTCGTTCCAGTTTTTTGATGGAGAGGTTTCACATAATAAATAATTCCCTCCTGAGTCTGCTTGTGCGGCTCCTCAGAGCAGCTGGTCAGGGCACTTCTTGTCAGTGTCTCACTGGGTTTTAGCAAATGAAGATGAAGATGAAAGGGAAACCTTAATTACAGCTTGAATCCTTAGGGTAGACTAAGCACTCCAAGCCCCCCGTGCAAATCAGCGTGGCTTATAAATTGGAGGTATTTTTCTTTTTAAGTGGACAGCACCCGAATTGGTTTGTCACCAGCAAAAGAATTTAAAACAGTGCCCGACTTGCACAGCTGAGATTTTTGACAACAGTATCTTATACATCTGAATGGGTGGAGTAAGATGGAGCATCATTCTGCAATATGTTTAAAATAATATACCATGAAATCATGCAGGAAGTGTTGGAGATATCTTCTAGAAGTCTTCGGTAATTTGTTTTGAAGTTTAAATTGTTTCCTCGAAGGCATTCTCTTCAACATAAGGAGCGCTAAAAATCAAGTACACAGAAACTTTGTAACTGTGTTGTTTTTTTCTTTTCCTATTCAGACTTTATAACATTACACCATTTACCTGGGCTAAACAAAATAAATTATTTTGTACATAAAACCACAAGGAGATTGTTTAGCCTACTTATGAGACCAAACTGTTGCAGTAGCCAGTGTGGGAGAATATTGCAGACGTGTGGCTTCATCAATGAAAATTAGATGTAAAGTATTTTAAAAATATATGAAAATGTTGAACTAAAGATGCTTCAGATGGGACTTTTCTTGACTTGCTTGAGTCTAGAAGGCAAGATAAGAAATGTTTGTAATTTCTATCCATAGAAAACAAGCGGTCAATAAAATTGGCCATTTGCTTAGACTGTAGGTTGTGTGGGTCTGAACTAGAGACAGTCTTTCTCTAGGGGACATTTGGCAATATCCAGAGACATTTTTGGTGTCACCTTGGGAGAGGCGTAGTACTGGCATCTGGTGGGTGGAGACCAGGGAGTGCAGTGGTTACTGACGGCCCCCCTCCCCCTGCCACAGCCAAGAAGCCACGAGCGCCTTCCCTCCACTGGTGACATCCGAATATGTCTCCAGACACTGCGTAATGCCTCTTGGGGACCATGATCACCCCTGGTTGAAAACCACTGCCCTAAATTGTGAGGCTCTGAAATCAACCATTTAATCTCCTTCCCTCTGAGCTCAGGGAAGGGAGGTGACTCTTGCGAACTGCCTTGGCTTTTTGTAGGGGCACAGATAGAACCCATCCCCTGACACAGTGCCCTGCGTTCTGTAGTGGTCTCTCAGAACCCACAAGTGAGGATCTTAGGGAAGCCCTTTTAGGTCGTGCCTCTTTAATATTATTGTAGATGCCGATTTAAAATCATAAAGGAAGATGACCTAGGATTATGCTGGAGGACCCTGAAGCCCCATGGCCCACAGTTTCCTATAATGCTAACCATGCCTGGAGTATCTGGTTATAAATAATTGTGCTGAGGCCATAAATGTTTGACATTGAGTCTCACATATTCGTAAGAAAAAAGTCATGAAAGTATCTGATGGTAAAGGAAGAGAACTGAGACCTAAGTTGATAGAAGACTCAGGAAAAAGCAAGTTAGAAATAAAGTTCAACACCCAAAGAAAAGGAAAAAATGGGTCCAAAAGACTTGGGCTTTAGGCATATCTACCTAAGGACAAAAAAGTAGAGAAAAGATCAAATGTTAAGAAAAGATTGAGCCATACGGAGAACAGGCAGGGCACTCAAGTACCTGCCGCTCACCTTAAACCCAGCATGCTCTTCACTGCTTTATTTTAGAAAGTGGGTGTAGTGATCTGTTTCAGAAGAGTCAAGTCTACACCGCCTCTGCCACTGAAGTTCCTTTTGACCCTGCAGAAGTCGTTGCCTTTCATCTCCTTTCTGAAATGCTGTGAGCATTTTTCCTCCCAGAGGCATTAATTGGGAACAGCAGTGAATGCCCAGTCCCTCACAGTCCTTTGGCCCACACGCATATCCAGCTGCCCACTGGCCAGACTGGATTCTAAATGCCAAAAGCTACAGGCGCTGACAGAGTGCTTTTGAAAAGAAAGAAATGCATGAAATGCCCCAAATTTATGGGAAATATTTATACCCAGCAGTCCTTGAGCCAAGCGTGTTCTTTAGGAACGGTGGTGCCAGACAGCCGTCGGCATGGCCTCGCTCCTGGTGCTGCAGGCTCTGGCGTTCTACTGACGGGAGCCCAAGAAAGGAATGACCAGGCAGCCTGTAACTCCAACTTCAGTGTCATTAATGAGTGTCACTGATCGGGCTTCAGACGTTCGTGAGTGTCCCGGCTCCAGTGTTGTTAATGATGACCACGGATCGGGCTTCATGTGTTAGTTAATGTCTCTTATGAGTTGATTTGTGTCCCCGTGAAAGAGATGTATTTAATTTCCAGCCCCTTGCATCTTAGAATGTGAGCTTATTTGGAGGAGGATCTTAACCAAGTATGACTGGCATCCTTAGAAAAAGAGGAAATGTGGAAAAGGCTGTGTGAACAGCCACCTCCAAGCCAAGGAGATGGGCTCAGAACAGACTTTCCCTCACCGCCCTCAGAAGCAGCCAACTGTACTGACACCTTGATGTCTCTGAATTCTGCACTCCAGAACTGTGAGAGAGTCAGTTTTTGTTAAGCCACCCAGCTTGTGATACTTTGTAATGGTGAGCCTATGAAATTCATCTACTGTTACTGGCCTTTCCCAAATATTTTAGTTCGTGAAATGCACCCAGCACAGCAACTCCTCGACTTACAGAAATGAAGAGGAAGAATATTGTGCTTCAGCTGGTTTTCTCATTACCCAGAAAACAAACAAGGCTGACCTCTGAAACCTGGAGGAATCTCTTTTTAAGATGCCAGAGCCTGTGCTTCTGCTTGGTCCATGCAGGGTGTGCTCGCACCCTGAGATCACTTCTCACTGCCCAGGTGGCACTGGATGATGTCCAAGACTGGCCAGATCTAGATGGATTCCATAAATATCTCTTGCTGTTTCTGGTCCGTGAAGAAAGAGAAAGCCAAAAACCATGTGCATAAGTTTGCTGTGGCTGCCATAACAAAGTGCTGCTGGAGTGGCTAACACAATAGATATGTATTGTATCCCAGTTCTGGAAGCCAGAAGTCCAAAATCAAGGTGTCAGCAGGGCTGCTTCCTCCCGAGGGCTTAAGGCAGTATCTATCCTGTGCCCATCTCCCGGCTCCTGGTGGCTTCTGGCAGTCTTTGGTGTCCCTTGGCTTGTAGCTGCACCACCCAGATCTCTGCTTTCATTTGTACATGGCTTTCTCCCTCTGTGCTTCTGTGTCCAAATTTCCAAACCCCCCCCCCCCACTTTTTTTTTTAGATGGAGTCTCCCTCTGTTGCCCAGGCTGGAGTGCAGTGGCACAATCTCGACTCACTGCACCCTCCATCTCCTGTGTTCAGGCAATTCTTCTGTCTCAGCCTCCTGAGTAGCTGGGATTACAAGCATGTGTCACCACACCCGGCTAATTTTTGTATTTTTAGTAGAAACGGGGTTTTGCCTTGTTGGCCAGGCTGATCTTAAACTCCTGGCCTCAGGTAATCCGCCTGCCTCAGCCTCCCAAATTGCTAGGATTACAGGCATGAGCCACTGCGCCTGGCCAAATTTCCTCTTTTAATAAGGACCCCAGTCATATTGGCTTAGAGCTCTATTCTCATGACCAATCTTAAGCAGTTTACATCTGCAAAGACCCTGTTTCCCAATAAGGAATCACTCCCAGGTACCAGGTATTAGGACTTCAACATACCTCTTGGGAGGGGCACTCTTGAACCCATAACACAGTCAATTAAAAGATTCTGCTTTCTGCCCCTGAACATTGCTGCCAGGTTGGGAAAAACTGCCAGGATAGACTTGGTGGAGGCGGTTCTCTCTCAGCAGGACAGGGTCATTTCAGTGAAAAGGAGAGAGTCGCAGAGACACACAAAAGCAGATGGATTCCCTTGGCAGAGGTGGCCAGCCTAGAGTCTTTGAGTTTTGTAGCGAGTTCAGTTGATTACTTCTAGAAATGTCCTCTTCAAGTCTCTAGTTTTCTCTCCCATTTCCTCATACAAAGCTCTGGCCACATTACTACTTCTAGCACAGTTGATTCAATGATTACATATAGGGCTCCCCAAAGCTAAAAAAAAAAAAAAAAAAAGATTATTTATGACTACGTTACAAACTTTGCCCATAGATAAGACTTTGTGATTTCCAGGAAAATGTGATTGGAAAATAAAATACATTATATGTTAGAATACAAGGAAACTTCCTTTGGGGGAGTATCTTTATGAAATGAAGCGATGCTAATCTCCCTTTTGAGACTGTTCATCAGAATGTGTTCCACCCCAAAGCCTAGGAGAGGGAGACAGCTGGTGACTCTCTTCTATCAGTAGACACACTGAACCTGAATCCAGGATGGGAAATCTGTGTTTGACACAGCTGTGTCTCTTTCAGTTGGATCAATAACACTCACTAGGACTACGTTTGCTTTTAACCGCCTATGATGAAAATCTGGCAAGACATCAGTCTAATCGGGCTGCTGTAACAGAATACCTCAGACTGAGTGGCTTATAAAAATCAGAAGTGTATTTCTCATAGCTCTGGAGACTGGGGAGTCCAGGATCAAGGCACTGGCAGTTTCGGTATCTGGCAGGGCTGCTTTTTCACAGACAGCATCTTCTTGCTGTGTTCTCACATAGTAGAAGGGGCGAGAGAGCTCTCTGGGGTCCCTTTGATGAGGCACTAATCCCACTGATGTGTCCCCACCATCATGGCTGCATCACCTCTCAAAGGCTCTACCGCCTAACACCATCACATTGGAGGTTGGGTTTCAACATAGGAATTTTGGGGGGTACACAAATGTCGGGACCATAGAATAGGACATTACAGCTTGAAAAAGCACCAGAGAGAATGATGTTGTTCTTTTATAACACAGAAAAACACTCACCTGTCAATTTAGCTGAGCCATTTTGACCCCAGTTGGTTCTGAAAATCCTTGTTGACAAAATTGGAGAGGACCATGGCCTGCCTGCTTTTCCCTAGGCCCATGGAAAGCGTTTTCATATGGTGTTATTATAATGTTAGGTATAACAATAAATGAAAATGTTTTGTGGTCTGATTGGGTAGGACAGGTCTGAACACAGCCAAACCCTTCCGCACAGCATGCTCAATTTAGTCAATGTACAAACTCTGGGTCATGGGAGCAGAGGGAAGGGTCTGCTTCCATTTCAGAGGATGAAAGAGGCTTAAGGATGGTGCTGGTGTTTCAGCTGAGCCTTTAAGGAGAAGTGGAATTTTACCCAAAGGTGATTTTCTTGGAATAGAACAAACGGGTCAGGGCATGCAGACTTGATTACAGGTGTTCTAGGGGCCACTGGAATTGTTGAACAGAGGATGATGAAATAAATCCGCGTTTGAGTGTGTTACCTTTGGGCGGTGGTGGGGTCCGAGTCTCCGTGGCAAGCAAATCAGTGCACAGACGGAGGCAGAAATGCAGGGGAGCTTTCAGGGGCTGGAGGGTGGTGCCCAGACCAACACTGTCCTCCTTTCCAGCTCATCTCTGTCCATACATTTGGGCCACTATAGACATCTGGGTCATATAGGGAGGGATTCCAATGGCCTCATGTGGTCTTGTGGAGATCTTCAGGAAGGGGTTTTGCAGTGAGAGTTGGTATCTCATGGCAAGGACACACTACCTGGGCCAGGTACATAGGGGTATTTTGTTTTTGTCCCACAAATTCCAAAGATACTGGGGTAGCTACTCAGCTCATGGCAGCCTCTGTAGAGACAGAATGTGTGTTTGCTTGCCTGCTCCTGGAAGCTAGTCACTGAGGCAGACCCCTTTACTCGTCCAGGAGTATGACTTGGGGATGACTACAGTTCAAGGACATGAGGCCTCGTGGTGTCGTTCATCAGTGCCCCCATTTTACATTTCTGGGATCCCCTTTCTCTTTTACTCTGCTCTGGGCTCTCTTCCACCCCTCTGGCCTCTCAGGTGAGAAGGTGCCAGATCCCAGGTGGGCAGGAAGAAATCGCAGTGAATGAGATCCTTGGAACTGCCACCTAGCCTGGAGCTGTGTGTTTATTTTAAATGGAAATACTAACACTATTTGGCTGGGCGCGGTGGCTCACACCTGTAATCTTAGCACTTTGGGAGGCCGAAGCAGGCAAATCACTTGAGGCCAGGAGTTCAAGACCAGCCTGGCTAACATGGCAAAAGCCTATCTCTAGTAAAAATACAAAAAAAAAAAAAATTAGCTGGGCATGGTGGCACACACCTGTAATCCTAGCTACTCAGGAAGCTGACACACAAGAACCCTTTGAACCTGGGAGGCAGAGGTTGCAGTGAGCCAAGATTTCGCCACTGTACTCCAGTCTGGGCGACAGGGAAAGACTATGTCTCGAAAAAGAAGAAGAAAGAAATATTGACACTCTCTGTCTGCAAAAGGTCAGAAGCATAATTACAATATGACTTTGTTTTCATTTTTCTTTTATTATTTCATGCAAATGCTATCTTTTTGAGAGAAGTGGTTATGAGTACAGCGATATTCTATGCTAGGTACAGTCTCATATACCCAACTGTCTAGAATGGCTCATGTTACCGTTAAGCCTCAGTTAGGTGACATCAAGGTTATAAAATGGAAAATGAATGATCATTAAGTAGAAATCTTGGCTGTGGCTTCCAAGTTCCTTTTCTTTTGGAGATAGGGAATATTTGCATTTCAGCTTAGCTTGCCACCAGTGTTCTGGTTTCTTGACCACGCCGAGTAATTTTCAGCCATACCTTGTATCCCTTAGAAGTCTTTCTTTTTTTTTTTTTTTTTTTTTTTAAGACGGGGTTTTACCATGTTGGTCAGGCTGGTCTTGAACTCCCAACCTCAGGTGATCCGCCCGCCTTGGCCTCCAAAGTGCTGGGACTTAGAAAGGTTTGTCATGGAAGGTTATGAATTAGGAAACAAGAAAATCAGATCAACAACAGTGGCTGGTCCTGGCGGCAGGGCTTATCTGCCTGGAGTAACTTGAAGTTGAATGTTAAGATATATTTTTCAATGGCAGCTGCTTAATAAGATAAAGTGCACAGGTGACTTTCTCACACTAAATGGATGGTGAGTACTGGGGAGCGTTGACTAAAATTTCTCTTTTGCCTACATACAAACTCATTGAATTCTAACTCTTATGAGATATATGCTATTTAATAAATGATGAGTCTGAGTCAGGAAAGTCTCAGTGATTTTAAGTATCTAAAATTTTATAATAGCAATAGAATCTAGAATTTCTAAAACCAAACTGAGTTCTTGATTAAATATTGAAATGTTTGTCTTCATCCACCCGGGTGCAGTCATTGTGAACGAGAAGCTCCAGTGTATAAATCATTGAATGATACATTGGAGAAATCTCAGAGTAAAGGAAGATTTGTTTACTTGCTTTTCAGACATCCTGGAAGGTGAGCATCAAAGCAGATGAATGGCTGGCTCTCAGATTCAAGCCTCCCCCATCTTCTCCAGAAATGTATCTTTCTCCTTTAAGAGAAGCCATGGCAGAATTTTTAATTAATTCTTCAGGAGGACTCATTACTGGGAATGGAGAAAGAGCTCATTATAGTAATGGTTTCGCATCCATTCTGTGGTTTGGTGCCACAGGTCCCTCGGGTCCAGGCTAAGCCATTGTTCCGGGATCTCTTTATTGATCTGAAACCCACTCACCACCTTTGTTTTTAGAATAATTAGCTCGTGATGTCAGACACAATAACAGCTATACCGTTTTAAAAGACCTGTAAATGCATGTATGGCCACATGTATATTTAACAGTTGCATACGCAGATGTACTTATTTATATGTGTATAGTTGTGGACAAGAGTTTGTTATCACTAAAATGTCAAGTCCATGATTTTTGATTTTGTACACTCTCACAGCACACAGAGGGAGACTGTGGAGGCACGCTGGTCCCAGGCTAAGCTTGGTAACCACCTGGAAGGGACTGCAGAGGTTGACACCCAGGGTCAGAGCTCAGCAGAGGGACCTTTTCCTTCCTGCAGGTTCCTTGGAAGAGTAGGGTTGAAGCTTACCATGCTGGTGGTGGTTTGTTTTCTGGGGCTGCTGTAGCAACGTGCCAACTGGCTGGCTTAAAACATGTATGGTCTCCCAGTTCTGGAGGCCAGAAATGCAGATTCAAGGCATCTGCTGGGCCCAGCCCTCTCCAAGGCCTCCAGGAGAGGATGCTTCCTGCATCCCCTTGCTGCTTCTGGTGTTGCTGGCGGTCCCTGGCTTGTGGGCACATCACTCCCCTCTCTGCCTCGGTGATGACATGGCCTCCCGGGTGTCTGTCTTCTTGCAAGGCCACCAGTCATGTTAGATTATGGCTCCACCTTGCTGCGATTTGACCTCATCTTACTTTAACTAACTGTATCTACAATGACCCTTTTTCCAAATGAGGTTCTGAGGTGCTACAGATTAGGACTTTAGCATGTGATTTTTGTGGAGCCAGGTCACCCTATAACATTGGTCATGCCCCACCCCATCCCACTCTACCCTTCTCCCAGTTCCCCTGCTGGACTCCAGGATGGCTATGTGGCCACACATGACCCAGGCCCATTGGCATTAGACAGTTTGGCAGGGCGGCTGAAGAAATTCTTTGTGCTGAATAAAATTAATGTGTAAATGCGGCGGTGCTCCAAGTGCGATGGAACCATGGCTCCCTATAAACAGAAGCCTGTTTAGCTGCAAGATGAAAAGCCAGGTGCCGAAGTCGGAATTAGCCAGGCAGACTTTTTGTTTTACTTCTCCCCCCTGTTAACAGAAGAGCAGTTTTTGAGTAAATGAACCAGGACTTGATCTGGGTTGTCATAAATTGTCTCTCCCTCAAGATGTAACTTCTCATGTTTGTTGGTTCAGAGGTGCAGGGAGACATCTCTGATATGTAGATGTCCTAGTTTGGGGTGCAGGGTGGCTTTGGGTCTGAGAGCCTGCTCTTGACCTCTTGGTGCGTGTGGGCTTTTCCACGTGACAAGACAGGAGAATGCTGTGAAGGAGGCCGCTGTTCCGCTTGGGATGCTGGCTGAGCGCCGCTGGCCTGTGTCCCTGGAATCCTCTCTGATTCAACCATTGAACATTAACTCTGTGAGACACAGCCACCAGCAGGGCTTTTGAGACTGGCCCTGTTCTGGCTGTAGAGGGTCAGAAAGAGAAGACATTCTACTCTTGGATTTTCTGTGTCTGGAATCCAAGGCCTTTCCCATGGAGTCTTGTGTGGTTTTCTCAGAAATAAATGATCTTCTGGGGGAGTCTTGGGTGCAAAGTGAGACATCTTTCAAGACTGTAGCTCTTTTCAGGTAAATGTTAAGCCAAGCAAACGTCCACTCAGAAATGTTCTGTATTTGGAAGTCTCAGAGTGTTAGGTGAAGCCTTGACCCTGGAATTTCCTCTCCTAGTGGTGGCAGCTTCACGTGGTAAACAGGAGGTAACCTGCGTGTCATGTCACCCAGGTGACATGACTCAGGACCACGCAGGATCAGCTTCCAGTGGCAGTTGTGAAGCTAGGGGATACGATTTCACATCCTCATTAGAGCCTGCACACAAGATCCAGCTTCATAATTGGAGTCCCAGGTAATAAGCATGTGAACACCCGTCAGTCACACCTGTTCTGGGTATGATGTCACGCTCATAAACAAGCTAACCACACAGAAACTGGAATTTCACTTTTGAGGAAGAAAATCTAAATTCTGTTACATGAGATAACACAAGTAGTTTAAAGCCACAGAGGGTCTCTTTCTTTAAGGTAAATCTACTCTGTGCTCATGCAATATGATAGAACAGCTTCTTGCATCTTTATGTCAAGAATTTGCTAAAATAAATCACACAAGTTTAGGATTTACTTCATAGTAAATCAAGAACTTGAAGCAGAGGCTTTTCTTCTAATTAAAAATGTCATGTAAAAAAATGTCATGTATACTGTTTAGACATGGAAATGCTTGGGTAAGTGGAGCAAATTATTCTCTGGGGATTTAGAAAAAAAGAAAATCAGTCTGGTTTCTATGGCTGCAAGAATCTGGAAGGTAAATTATTAACCCAATACGCTAAGATTTTACTAAAAACAGACTAATTTGTGGTGGCAGGACAGATCCAGTCTGTTTGCTAGGGCTTTTGTTTGCATGCTTGCTTGAAGGCAGACAAGTCAAATTAAACAATAATTATTGGCTTGGAGTGGGAGCAGATGCATTGGGTTAGTTTCTGTGCCACATTCTCTCCTTTCTACCAATGCACTCCAGTTTCAGCCCCTATATTGGTTATCTATTGATTGCTGTGTAACAAATGACCCCAAAACTCAGCAGGTGAAAACTACAAACATTAATGATCTCACACGAGTTCGGAGTGTCATGAATCCAAGTGCAGCATAGCCAGGTGGTTCTGGCTCAGGGTCTCTCATGAGGTTGCAGCCTGTGCTGCAGCCTTTGAGACCTCGTATGGGGCTGGAGGGTCAATTCCAAGCTCACTTAGGATGTGGCTGCAGCAGGAGCGATGCACCATCATGTGCAGCAATTCTCTTGGTCCTATGGACCAGCCTGGTAAATATCAGGCCACGACTGGAGTGTGAATGCCAGGGCTTGTGGGCAGCATCCAAGAAGCTGCCTCTCATGTCTCTCTTTGTCTTTTACACCCATAAATGAGCACCTTGGTCAGAGAATAATTCCTTTTGAGTACATAATCATCTATCAGAAAATGCTGGGAAAATTACTTGTTGATTTAGCCACGTTAATGACCAGTCTTTGGAGCCATCAGAGCTCACAAATGGGCACTCTCACTTAGCAACTTAGCAGTCAGTTCATTAGAAAGTATTATTACTGTAGCCTGGGCAACATAGTGAGACTCTGTCTCTACAGATACATAAAAATTAGCCAGGTGTGGTGGCCGCACGCCTGTAGTTCCTAGAACTCGGGAGGCTGAGGTGGGAAGATCACTTGAGCCCAGGAGGTAGAGGCTGAAGTGGTCCATGATGGCATCACTGCACTCCAGCCTAGGTGACAGAGCAAGACTATGTCCCAAAAATAAAAATAAAATGAATGAATCACATACAGATTTTTTTTTGCTCTTAATTATGTTTTTGAACAGAAAAACCATTCTCCCTCCAATCAAATGCAAACAGTTTCTGAGTCCCTAATGGTCCAGCTTCCTCAGCTCCTGCGGGCACCATAAATTTGTGTTAATCTTCCAGTTAACTTCAGAACTGCTGCTATCTCTCTGTGTTCCTTCTGCCTCAAGACATACAGGAAATTTGGCCTTTTCCTTTCAAAAGAACAAAACAAATAACCTTCTACAATTGAATAACCTTTTTTACAGTCTTCTGTGCAAAGTTAGCTTTAAAAAATTAATGAGGATTTTTCTCCAAACAAATGTTCACAAAGTTTGCAGCATTTTACCTTTTACTCAGGATTTCAGCCCCTTTGTTGCTGTTGGTGCTCACAGCAGTAAGATCGTCTGTCCACTCGTTCATTGGGCAGATGTTTATTGAATACCTGTGTGTGCCAGGCACTGGGCCCTGAAGACAGGACCGTAAACACAGAGCACAGTCCTGAGGGCAAATGATTTTCTCAACAGGGATTTGAGGACCATAAGATTTGAACAAATGAGCCTCCTGAGTGCCAGTTCTGGACATTTGGCCTGACTTACTGGACATTTTGTAGCTTGCTAAGATTTTAGAGTTAGGAGAAAATTTCTGAGATTCACTTGTGGCTCTTACATTTTCTAGACAAGGCAGAAGTCCAGTGGGGTGAGGCAGTGATGGCGCTAGCAATGCCTCACCCAGGCACTTGCACCACCTGGAAACAAGGCAGAGCCTACTGGGGCCCCCGGGGTCCCCTGTGTAAAGCACATCTTCCCTGCTTTACAAGTCCAGCTGAGATGGGCAACCAAAATTTCCCAAGGGGGAAAACAGCTGAAAATAGAAGTAGAATATGAAAGAGGATGGCTTTTGTTTTTTCTTTTTGAGATGAGGTCTTCACTCTGTCACCCAGGCTCGAGTGCAGTGGTGTGGTGCCATCATAGCTCACTACAGCCTCGACCTCCTGGGGCTTAAGCGATCCTCCCACCTCAGCCTCTCAAGTAGCTGGGTCCCCAGATGTATGGTCCACATCACCATGCCTGGAATTTTTTTTTTTTTTAATTTTTGTAGAGACAGGGTGTCGCTGTGTTGCCCAGGCTGTTCTCAAACTAACTGATCCTCCTGCCTTGGCCTCCCAAAGTGCTAGGATTACAGGCATGAACCATGTGCCTGGCCAAGAATGTTTTTCAATTTGGGCTTGTTCACAGTTTTTCCCATGATTAGCTGGGGTGGTGGGTTTTGAGGAAGAAGAATCCAGAGGTGAAGCGCCCTTCTCACCGCATCATATCAAGGGTAAGTACTATCAGCTTGAATCATCACTGTTGGTGTTGACCTTGACCACTTGGTTAAGGTCGTGGGTGTTGGGTTTCAGTTAATGTTTTTCCCTTTCCATGCAGTATTCTTTCAAAATCCCCACTCGGGTGGAGGAGGGGTGTTAAGAGTCTCTTCTTAGAGGTGGTTTATTTTGGTTTTATGTTAAAATATATCAGTGCATATCTATTCACCCATCTCTTGATGAAGGGAATAGGATTTTTCTTGGGATGGGGGTCCTTTATTCCTAGTTTAGAGTCAGCTTTCCCCCTTCCTGATGTGCAGCCTCTACAGTGTTTTTCTCTTCGAGGTAGAATAGGAATTTAAAGAGATTTATGAATCCATCTTGGTGTAGAATCTATCTAAGATTTTCTTTTCTTTTCCCAAATCCCTTGCGGCTTGGTTAAGTCTCTAACAAAGCATTCAAAGTGGTTTTTATAGATAAAATAATTTGGGGGTACTCCTGGTTTTCCAGTTTATATGGTATTAAATTACTTTTTATAAATGCAATAACAAGGCCAACTGACATAAGCAAGTTTGAAGCAATCAGCAGTTTGGGTGTTTCAGACCCAGATAGGCAGCTCAGGTGGGAGACCCCAGGGGAAGCTCAGGGGCTGCGGGCAGCCACAGCCCACCTTGGTCAGTTCAGCCAGGTTAAGTGGAGGCCTTGATAAGAGAGTTTCTCCTCTAAGTATTTTTAGAAGCAGCAAATATCAGCCATAAATATTTAATGTTGTGTTCATAAACCTTAGCATCATAAAAATACAAAAAGGTGACTGGGTGGGAGTTGGTACAGTATATACCTAGGGGAAAAAGAACTTCGCAACTCCTCACACTGCATAAGGGATAGCGTCTTAAACGTTCTTAGAAGAGAAGTCAGTAGGTAAACGGCTGTTAGGTAATCAACAGCTATCGTGTAATCTGATGAATACCCACCAGAGGAATATAAGTAATTATTCTTTGCTTGTCAGGGTTTTCATAACTTTTTCCAATTATAAAAATATGCCGTAAGCAGTTTTTAAAAATAAAATTAAGCATGAAAAGGAAAATACCTATAAATCCACCCAGAGGAGTTTTCCCCCCACATTTTGCTGTGTTTTCATCCAGGTGTGTGTGTGTGTCTGTGTCTCCTGCTGTACTCTTAGCTTTGTAGTACTCCCCTTCCACTTCTTCCAGAGGAAGCATTTGATCATCCAGCAGCATTGACTGAAAATGTTTGTATGCATCTCTTTTATCAAGTACATGTTCCATCATTTATATCACACGTGTTGCTAGAGATTTAGATTGCTTCCAATTTTCCTTTAGGACAGATTGCTGGAAATAGAGCTAGAGGGCTGTTGAGACCGATTACCAAATTGCTTTCCTGAGAGGTTGTGTGGGTTGCATGGCAGTGAGGAGGGACAGGGGTAGGTGGAGGGGCCGGGGCACAGGCCTCGCCAACACTTCATGTGACCATGGTCAGCTGAGCCGGGAATGCTGGCATCTTTATTTTTCCCCTTGCATTTAATTCCCAATGAGGTGGAGTATTTTATCACATTTGTCAGCTGTTTGCATTTCTTTTTCCACATATTGGACCTAAGCCGCTTTGAAAGGTATATCTCAGGTTCTTTCCAATATTGCACTTTCTGAGTTTCGCTTGAATCCCAATTATTTTAAGGATCGCAGTGTTGGAGTTTCAGCAGAAGGGGCCATTTCTGATGTTTGCTGGTCCGTTAGTCTCCTGACCTGAGCCAGACCATGCATCTTCATGTGAGAGCTGCATATGAAACAAGAGCTATGTTCAGAAAGCAAGAACAAGGTAGCAGATTGATTTTCCGAAATGCGGCATACCTGGGCACTTCTGTTGCTGACTGTACCACTCTCTCCTGAAGGACCATGGTTGTGTACTGCAGTTGGGACTGCTGACGAATTGGGGTGTTACAAGAGCATGTGGCGGCTGCTCCTCTCCTGTTTCCTGGTGTGCTGATCAAAAGACTTTTTATAGAATATCAGTTGTAGGAAAAGCACAGATGCTTATGTTAGCCAATAATGGATTATTTTTTAATGTAATTATAAATTGGCAAGGTTACTAATTTGTTTCTACTTGTCACTAGCCAAAGTTCAGTGTTTCCCAAGGATACATGTGAATGTGTGTCTGTGTGTGGCATCTGTTGTATTGTTCACATGAATTAATTGAATATCTATTATGTGGCAAGCTGTGTGCTGTTTTTGAAGCATTGAGCTGTCTTATTAATACACACAGGATGAGTAGAGGATAGTTTTCTATATTTCTCTGAAGTCCTTTTTCAAATTCCCATTCATTTGCTGCTTCTGTATCTCCTTCGGCTGCTTTAGAGCATCCCAGGTAGAAACCTTGCCTAATGTCAATTCCAGTTCTTCCTTTTGTAGTCTTCGTTTTAAGCATGATCTCTTTTTTTTCCCTCTAAAGAAAGCTTCTCAAACTTTGAAATGAAAACAAATGAAAGGAAAGGGAAAAGATTCAGAAATTATTGATAGATTGCTAAAAGCAAATGCTATGATAATTTTGGGTCGGAGCATCTGTCGTTTTACAGCACAACACATTTAGCTTCTTAATGATGTTTGTGTATTTTTCCTCAAAAGTTTATTGACTAGGTAGGAGTTCAGCCAGGCCTTGAATGAATCATTTCCTGCCAAATTCAATAGACTAAGCAAATCCTCGGAGAAATGACCATATTTCTCTAACACTGGGTCCTTTCAGAGCTCAAGATGCCATTTTCTGTCAATATTTTGCTCCTATAGACTAAGAGTTCTCTTCATGCTACAGGGTGCAGTGTGCGCAGAAACTGTGAATGGAGAAGCAGTCATTCTTGCTGCCGTTTCTTTCAGAAGGTGGCTCCAGGTGGATGACTTTCACTCTGAACTCAGTGTCACTGGGCATGTGCGTAGCCACACATTGCTAGTTTAAGCTGTGGACAAACAGAACGGATATTCTCTCACCAAAATAAACATACAAGCAAAGCACTCTGTCCTTATGCAGCATCATTTGCATCTTGCAAAATAATAGCTTCTCCTTAATGCCAATCTGTCTTATGGGTGGTTCTTAATTAGTTCCAAACAGAACTTAACGTGGCCATAATATTCCACTTGCTAAAACAAGGACAGTGGAGTGTGTTCGATTTGCCATCATTGATTAGATGCATGCAGTCACCCAATGCTGTTTGCCCAAGCATCTGGAGGCGTGGATTCCCCAGTACTGATTCCCCAATGCTTGAAAGGGGCAGGACTTAATTAAATCTTAAAGTGACAGCTGAAAATTTAAGGGTCAGGAAGTCATGTCTAAAAGGGGATTTAGTATAACAATAATAACAGCAGTGACTAAGACTAATCCTGGCTCAGGCATTTTGTTTGGGGTCACCTGCTCTTAATTAGCAGCACTCTGGGATTTGAGTGGCGCTGTGCTGTTGCTCACAAAGCCCATTAGTGGCACCATTGCCTGTGTCCTTTGGGGCAGTCTGTTAGGGAGGGCGGCACAGGTGTTGGCATGGCCATCCCCATTTTATAAATGAGGGAACCTCAGCCAGGTGGGATCCTTAACCGGATCCTCTGTGGGGAGCCTTGAGAGCTTGTAACCCTCCATGCAGCCTGCCAGGTCAGCGGCCCCAAAATTGAGAGATGCAGAAGGCACCAATGTGTAAGGCAGGCTGTTGGCTAGTGACACAAGCTGCCTTTCAATCGCCTGGGCATTATGAGGCCCACAAACATTCACCTGGACCTGGGTCAGGTGTCTCACAGAACCTACAGTAACTCATTCTATTAAGAATAACTTCAGCCGGGTGCGGTGGCTCACGCCTGTAATCCCAGTACTTTGGGAGGCCAAGGCGGGTGGATCACGAGGTCAACAGATCGAGACCATCCTGGTCAACACGGTGAAACCCCGTCTCTACTAAAACTACAAAAAAAAAAATTAGCTGGGCATGGTGGCGCGTGCCTGTAATCCCAGCTACTCAGGAGGCTGAGGCAGGAGAATTGCCTGAACCCAGGAGGCGGAGGTTGCGGTGAGCCGAGATCGCGCCATTGCACTCCAGCCTGGGTAACAAGAGCGAAACTCCGTCTCAAAAAAAAAAAAAAAGAATAACTTCAAACACAGAAAATCACTTTTTGTTTCCTAGAGAAGGCTAGTCTTCAACTTGTGATTTTTAATGTGTTTCACACTGGTCAAGGGAGAAATAAAAGATGTTATGGGCATATAATTAAAAATTTGTAGGCAGATACAATTACAGGAGGAATCACATGGCCTAAAAATCTGAAAGCCTCCATATGCCTCTTCATCCTGCCAGCTACAATCCACAAACTGTAGAGCCTGCGGGCACTGTGGAAGCCAGCTAGATTTGCTCTCTCCGGTAGCAACAGATTGGGGCCACACATGGAATATATACTTTCCTAGCAGCCACAGGAAAAGAGTAAAATTAAGCAGGTGAAATTTATGCCACAACATCTATTTTACTGTGTATTAAATTAATATTGTAATACCTATTTTAATATATAATAATGCCATAATATATTTTCTTTAACCCAATATATTCAAAATAGTATCATTTCTAAAAGCAATTCCTATTTTAAAAATTATCCACAAGATAGTTTATATTCTTTTTGTACAGAGTCTGCAAAATCCAATGTGTTCTTTAGTCAGTAACGTCTGAGATCCCAATCTCCAGTGTCTGTCTGAAATTATGAAAATCAAGTCATAACATGAAAAATAACTTTTAAGCTGAAAGTTATACTATTTTTAGGAGTTTCAAACTAGGATAGTTTGTGGTTATTAACCTGCTTGGAATTGGTCCAGAAAAAAACGTTGTGGATCAATAACTTGAAAATATGCATGTGGACCGTTTACAGAGGAATCGTGTAGCCTAAAAAGTCTCCTTTATCCCTCCACCCTGCAGACTCCAATAGGAGAATCTCAGCTGCTGCAGACTTACCTTGGTGGCCAAGCTGCCCAGTGCTCTCCCATCCCACCCACGGTGTGGCTCATGTCACTGAGGAACAGACCTTACCATTTCATTTCCTTTTAATTAATTTAAATTTAAAAATCAACACTTGCTTAGTTACTGGAAAATTTTCGAGATGCACAAGTGGGTATGTGCATCGATATTTTCCAGGGTCTATTTTATAAACTATAATACCAGTCATGTATTTCCAATGAAAATTTCACTTGTGAATTGAGGTGTAGTAAGAGTATAAAATACATACACTGTGATGATTTGGGAAATTTAGTAGGAAAAAGAAATGTAAAATATCTCAGTAACTTTTTAAATAGAATGCCAGTTGAAATGATTCTATTTTGGATACACTGAGTAAATTAAAATATATCATGAAAATTAAGGCCAGGCATGGTGGCTCACGCCTATAATCCCAGCACTTAGGGAGGCCGAGACAGGCAGAGCACCTGAGGTCAGGAGTTCAAGACCAGCCTGACCAACATGATGAAACCCTGTCTCTTCTAAAAATACAAAAATTAGCCAGGCATGGTGGCTCATGCCTGTAGTCCCAGCCACTCGGGAGGCTGAGGCAGGAGAATTGCTTGAACTCGGGAGGTGGAGGTTGCAGTGAGCTGAGATCATACCACTGCACTCTAGCCTGGGCGACAGAGTGAGACTCAATCTCAAAAAAAGGAAAAAAGAGAAAAGAAAAAGAAAATTAATTGAAAATTGTATGTAAGTCTTGCCTTAGATTTCTGTTGGCTCATGCAGATCTAGACCACAGTTGTCATGTAACAAATAAAGGAAGGAGAGTTACAAATCACAGACTCACAGTTAGTGATAAAACTCCAACCTGAACCCAAGACCAGACATTTCAAACACTCAAGTGAGTAAATGTGATGATTTATAAGGCCTAATGTTGAGCCGTCTTCAAATGTGACGGCCTCATCTTAACTCTTTTCCAAGCTCCCTTTTTGAGTGTATCAACAAGCTGAGTTTGGTGGCTCACGTCTGTAATCCCAGCACTTTCCGAGGCTGAGGCAGGAGGATTGCTTGAGGCCAGGCATTTGAGACTAGCCTGGGCAACACAGGAAGACCCCATCTCTACAAAATTGTTTTTTTGATTAGCCGGATGTGGTGGTACACACCTGTAGTCCTGGCTACTCAGGAGGCTTAGGTTGGAGGATCACTGAGCCTGGGAGTTTGAGGGTGCAGTGAGCCAGGATCTTGCCACTGCACTCTAGCCTGGGGGACAGAGCAAGACCTTGTCTTGAAAAACAAAACAAAACCTGAATTGGCCAAGAGAAGTCAAGGCTCATCTGGCTTGGAAGGGAGCCAGGTCCTCAGTCTATACTGTTTTTCTCATCCTCACAGCATCCCCATGAGATAAAAATGATTATTCCCATTGTACACTTAAGGTAAAAGATCTCAAACAGATGAAATAATTGCACCATGACTATAGAAACTAGTAAGAGTCACTGCCTGGAATTAAGCCCAGGGCTGCCTCCTTTGACACTGGCCAAAGAGCAGAAACCTCCTTTGATGAAGGGGCTTACTTCAGGCTTTGTTTATGTAGTGAAAACACCCCAGGGCTCCAGAAACTTAACATTTAGTTCCACATCCAGAAAAGCAAATTTACAAACTGGTATTTCAAGTGATGATCCTCCTTCATTCAGTCTCTGGGATTGACAGGGTGTAAGCATTCTGGGAATACCTGGGTTTCTGACCAGGAAATCACTCGCAGGTATAGATCGAATGCTTTACCCCTTCCCCCTGTGTTATATGACGTTGGTTAGCACATTTTAACCTTTTTAGAAGATAGGTTGGAAGTTGAGTTAGATAAATCAACCAGTAGCTGATAGCCTAGAATACACCTTTCTGTAGCTTTCAAGGTGAGGATGAGGGACGTCTTGTCCCCTAAACTGCTGTTTCATCATGGGGGAACCGCAGCATTGTCTTGTCTTGTGTCTGAGTACCCATGTAAAATTCAGTATTTCGTTCTTAAAAGATAAAGAGAAAGAAGGGATAACAATAGACGAAGATTCCGCCCTAGTCCCTATTCTCATTCTGGTGAAAAGTTGGCATTACTGAAGCAATCACATGCTCGATGCAGAATTATAGACTGTGGGCAACAGAGCCATAGATGGTGTAGCAAGAGCCGCTGCAAAGGATGCCTCTGTCCTACCTTGCATGCCCAGCTTTGAGTATATCCTGTCTCTTGCTCATTACTGACTCTGAGTTTTAGCCACATGACCAGAGGCCTCTTTCTTTGTCCATAGATGGGACTGTGAACTGTGTTTTAATGATTAGATGGAGTAATGAAGATTGTGACTGTGAGCATTTTCACTCCCTTTCCCATCCTTGGCCAGAGATGATCTCATGTGGTGTTGGGAGGTATCTTTTTACAGGAGTGCATGTTGTTTATCTTGGGAGCTTTCTGCACAGGGAAGGCCTTTGTCTTCCAGCTCTGTGAATTCTTCTTCTCTGCGTAGCACCTTGCAGAACATTTGCACATATTAGGCTCTTGGTGAACACTTAGGTTCCTCAGTCATCTGCATTCACATCATGTCTCAATAACACATTCAGTGAACCAGCAAGCACTTATTGAACATCTACTATGTGAAACATAGGGAAGACAGCCATGAACAGACCAGACACAAATCTTACATGCTAGTGGATAAAAATGTACCCCTTGGATGATATTTTGGGTATTATGATGCCAAGAATGAGAATATATTAAATCACTTTGATATTTGCATTAGATTGTGCCCTGTAAATTTCAGATTGTTGTTACACAATTGTATGTACCCCCTACCCACCAGAGAAGAATACAGTAAAAGTGCTAAAATATTGAATATTTTAAAATGTTATTATATTTGAAAAATTTGTTTGTGATTTTGAGCCATGTTATTAGAAAACTAAGGTTCATTTAAATTCTTGTTTGTTTTAGAGAAATATGTAAAGCCACATTTCCTTTTATATAATAGCACTTGGTTAGGGGAAAAAAACCTTTTTCTAAAGAAAATAACACTCTTTAGCGTACCTTTGCCAATTAAAAGACAGTACAGAGAAATTCATTCCTCCTGGAATTTTTGTAGAAATTAGCAAACGTAATGCTCTTCCCTAGGCATGAACTCATAACTACTGAGAAGCTTATAATCATGTAGGTTGAATGGAGTGAATAGTGGTTTAGAGAATTGAGCTGATTAATAAGAAGTCCCTGATTTTGTTTTAATAACATGTTCTGACCCAATAAGGAAAATTTGCACTATGTTTTCCTACAGCAATGGTGCTGTTAAAAGTTATGCAAATGGGACACATTTATTATTACTAAGCCTTTTAGAGTATTTTGCTTTCCAGGGAGCTTTGTAAATCATTATAATTATGTTTCCCCAATGTATGGATTCTGAATGTTCCTGTTGACCTGTGAGGTAAATTTCCATTTGGTGAAGATGATACTGTTAAATGAAGGTGTCTACCCCATAGAAATTAAGAATAGATACATGCAGATAGACCCAACCCTTGGAAATTCTGCTTTGTGATGAATGATTATCTTACACTTATGGTGAACTTTAAGTACCTGTGATGTGCATGGAGGTGCAGAATAATATACGACAAGTCCTTCCATTTGGACTCCATCTATATGACACCACATTCACCAGTTGGAGCCTTGGAAATCTAGTGGGAAAGATGTGATGGTGGAGATGGGATGAGCAGCTCCAAGGCAGCATGTTTTTAATGTAACCCATTCATTTCTGGCTGAATAGGCTGCACACTATGTGGTGCGCACTATGAGGTAGTGTTAGCGGTTGGACCACTGCATTTCAAAGAGGTGCCTTATAAGTCCTGAGTCCATTGTGCGTCTTTGATCATTTGGTCTTCTTTTTATCCCCTTCCCCACCATCCCTCCATGGAGGATTCTCTGGAAGTCCTCAGGAAGCAGAACAGGGCAGGCCCACGTGGAATATGCTCTCTCAAGAGTTAGAAAGTCAGGTTCACTGAGATCTCTGACTCAGATCACCTGCACCCGTGCTTTTTGTTGTGATGAAGAAGGTGTTGTCATATATAAATACACATTTGTGTAGTGATTATTGCATATCAATAGCAGTGTTACTGCACCTGTCAATTAATATAACCATTTGGCATAGCTACAGTGTTTTATTCTAGTAAAATTTAGGAGAGTATATTTGTTCTCAATGGGAATTGATCTGGGGAGACCCACAGAGTGGGGGCATGAGGGTTACTTGTAGAGGGGTTAACACAGTTGCTTCAGAAAACAGAAACATTAATGCATTAGACTGCTGGCCTGTGGGGGTCACGCTTCCTGCAGTGATGCTCAAAGACCCTTGGAGTGCTGGAAAGTATAAGCAACACTGAGTTCCTGCCAGTATCACCAAGGTGTCTTTTGGATAAGAGAGGAGCCAGAAAGATTAAACTTGCATAAAAAGTGAAAACTGAGTTTGAGGGAGTAGACACATTCTCGTGGCAATAAGGTGGATAGAATGGGCCACTCAGCTCTGCACTGTGGTCAGCTGCAGCTGGAAGATGCTTGTGATGGGGCTGTCATGTGCACTGTAGGAGGTTTAGCAGCATCCCAGGACCCAGGAGATACCAATAGCCCCCCCTCCCCAAGTTGGGGCAACTAAAAATGTCTCCAGGTATTGCCAGATGTCCCAGGAAGCCACGAGGGCAGCATGCAGTATCGCTGCCTATTGAGAACCTCTGGAATAGATAGGTAAATGCATATATGTAGAAGGATCTTAGTCTTGCATTGGGAGGTGACATCTGAAATGTAAAGATGCCACCAGAGCACATTGAAGTAGGTTCTTTCAGAGCACTGCATGCATGATGCCCTGGAGCCCAAGGAGACAATAATCAGGCTGTGCCTCCTAGAATCAAGAAGGCTTGACTTCACGATCTGGAGGAGATATGTTTTAAACTGACCCTTGAAGGCGGAGGTAGGTGAGGAACTAGAATGAAAGGATCAGTATTAGGTGGGCTTTTGAAATATTTTCTGGCCAGGTGTGGTGGATCATGCCTATAAAACCAGCACTTTGGGAGGCCGAGGCAGGCGGATCACCTGAGGTCAGGAGTTTGAGACCAGCCTAGCCAACATGGCAAAACCCCATCTCTACTAAAATGGAAAAAAAAAAAAAAATAGCTGGGCATGGTGGCGCATGCCTGAATCCCAGCTACTTGGGAGGCTGAGGCAGAAGAATCACTTGAACCTGGGAGGCGGAAGTTGAAGTGAGCCAAGATCGTGCCACTGCACTCTAGCCTGGATGACAGAGTGAGACTCTGTCTCAAAAAATATATAACAAATAAATAAAATAAAATTTATCTGAGTATTGTGTGTGCTATTTAAAAATTTATCATATTTCATAACTATATCTCACTGTCTATATCTAAGAAGAAACTATGTGCATAAATGAATTTTTTTTAGCTAGTTAATATAGTCAGTGGATTAGAATATTATTTCTAGAGTTCCGCTTTATATTCCTTTGTAATATTGCGACACTGGTTGTAGTGAAAATACTCTTTTTTTTTTTTTCAGTGGAACTCACTTTAATGTTAGAATTTGTTAACAATTTTTTTTTCTTTTTTTTTTTCTTTTTTTTTTTCCCCTTTATTTATTTTATTGCATTTTAGGTTTTGGGGTACATGTGAAGAACATGCAAAATTGTTGCATAGGAACACACATGGCAGTGTGATTTGCTGCCTTCCTCCCCATCACCTACATCTGGCATTTCTCCCCTTGCTATCTCTCCCCAGCTTCCCACCCCCCACCCTCCCTCCCCTATTTCCCCCCAACTGACCCCAGTGTGTAGTGCTCCCCTCCCTGTGTCCATGTGTTCTCATTGTTCAACACCCGCCTATGAGTGAGAACATGCGGTGTTTGATCTTCTGCTCTTCTGTCAGTTTGCTGAGAATGATGGTTTCCAGGTTCATCCATGTCCCTACAAAGGACCCTAACTCATCGTTTTTGATGGCTGCATAAGGTTCAGAATTTAGATGCCTGAATTTCATAAAGGGTCTTCAAAGCATTGGGGGTGCTTGGTGTACGGTAGTGATTTTCTTGCATTCATTTGACATTTTAAAGTGATAGCCCTTTAACCTTGAGCTGTCTCAGTACTCTGAAATATGAGTAATCACTGTTAACTATTTAGAAACTCATGATGTAAGCCTGTGTGACTTAGGATTTATGCATGTTCTAAGCAGGTAAGCATCACACAAATATAACTTGAGTTTTCTATGAAAGGACAGTGGGACCCCCGCAAGTCTGGCCCGAGCATTGGTGTTCATTGAAAAAGTCAGTAAAAGCTGACTGGGAATCATAAAAACTGATACCTACATGTCTTACTTTGTGTTTGTTTGTTTGTTTGAAGTGAAAGCATGCGAATATGCAGTCATCTGCTAATACTTTGCGAGCCAGCCCAGGCCTCTGCTCTGAGGATGGCCCCCAGCCTGGAATCCCCCAGTGATCCCGGCACCGTCCACACCTGGGTGCATCCATCCTGGCTCCCAGTTGCCAGTTAACTTAAGCAAAGCTGCACAGACATCTCACTGCACATCTCTCTAGATTTACACCTCCCCTCTCTACCTTCCCGGTCTTGCTGCCCACACCTATCCTCAAGGCATTTTTAAAAACTACTTCACACTTACCCTGTCTCTCATACATTCAATGTTATTTTCATTCTGAAAAAAGGCTGTGACCCTGTGTGCACTCGTACTTCATCCATCTGTGTAATATTTAAAGTTTGTAGTTACAATAGAGAGGACAGTGACTGAAATGGGGCTGGGAGCAGACTTAGATCAGCTTTGGGAGATGATGTAGGCAGCGATGGAGACAGAGGTGCGGTGAGGCCCAGAGTGCCACCTTCCAGCTGCAACTTACATCCCTGTGCTTGGATGTCTGTCCTTCAGTTTCTTCTCCAGTACCACGTCAGCCACCTGAGCTCGGGTTTGCTCCCTGCTGCTGTGCACAAGTAAATCAGTGCCTGGCAGTAATCAGGCAGGAGCCTTCACGAGAACTAGTTGCCATTTATCTTTTTATTGTTAGACCTCCCAGTAATGTGTGAAGTCTAGTAATTGCATGTGTGTCAGACTAGCTCAGTTGTAAGCTCTACATTATGATGCTTTCAATCTCTTAAATGTAGGCAAAATGGGGACGATGGCTCCCCCAGTGAGCCCATCTGCTCTACCCATTAAGTTGGGAGGGATGTGGTACCATGTGGCTTCTACTTTCCCGTCCACTTTACGGTTGGCGTTCATGCTCATTATAAAAGCCCTGCAAGACCTAGAGATGCCGTGAGCCCTCAAGAAGAAAAATGTACTGTTCCATGGAGTTGTGGTGTCCACTACGGGTGCCTGGGTTCTGAACTTTCTTAAGTTCATATATTTATCCGGGAATTCATACTTACCTAGCTGTTTGTTAAATTTCTTCCCTGAGTCAGGCACCCTCGAAGCTAAGTGCTGTGGCCGCAGAGGCCCCTGCCCTGATGGAGCTTGCCTGTTATTTTGGAGACCAGTAACAAACAGAGGAACAAAGAAACAAAATAATTTGATGACAGTAACACATCCTGTGACAGTAACCCGTAAACGGGGTGACATGGGTTGGAGGGCATTCCACATTAGCAGTAAGAAGGCTTCTGTGAGCAAGAGATGGATGAACTGAAGTCTATAAAATGCAGCTGGAAGAGCCAAGAGAAGAGCATTTCAGGTGGAGAGATCAGCACATGCAAAGGCCAGGCACCCAGGAGCCTGAGGGAAAAGGCGAGCCAGGCCAGCACAGGGAAGCGAGTGACTAACAGGGAGCTGAGGTCAGAGGTGTGCGCAGTGAGCAAACCCTACAGTGCTTTGCAGGCTGTAATAATACTAACAGGTTGAGTGTGGACGGGAGACTCCACAGCAGCTTCCTCCCACACTAACCAGTGGCTGGCGGCTGGCTGAGGGATGGACTGTGATGGCTCCAGCTGGGTCCCAGGCAGGGAGATAACGTCACCTTCCACTAGCATAGCTCAGTGAAGCCAAGAAGGGGAGAGGACAGATTGAGGACAGTCTTCAGCACAGAACGTCAGTGAACATGCATGTGTCCTGGCCAGGGGAATGAAGGTGTGGCATGTGAGCATGGAGTGGGAGGGACATGTGACTTATGGAGACCACAGGCTAGAAGAGGGGCAAGATGCCATGAATGGGTGGATGGAGGTCTCTGCTGTGGGCATGTGGCGCTTGAGAGGCTGGTTGGACCTTCAAGTGGCCGAGTCATGCAGGCCATGCAGGGATGAATGAGGAGCTCTGGAGGGCAGGGGCTGGAGACATCTGGGATGTGGAGTTGGAGGCTGGATTTGTTCACTAGGGAGACAGGTGGTGGTGCAGTCAGCGAGGGGTACCCAAAGGTCAGAAAGATGCCTTTCAGAAACTCAAGGTGCTCAAAGCATTTCCAAAGTTGGTTAATACCTCCTTGCATTTTCATAGGGACTTGGAAGCTCTTAGGAGATAAGAATATAGGGAACCAGCCATCTAGAGACTTCTGCAGAGAAGATACATTAATATCACTGTTGTATTCTTACTGACTCCCCGCTTTTTAAAATAAGGAAAATGGCCTAGACTAGGAATTTTGCTTAAATTCTGTCCCCCTCCCCTTTTTTCTGACTCTGCAGTTTTCATCTGAGGTACAAAGAAATGATACACACAGCTAATTAGACCTGAATATCTGTTGTTTTTCTTAGACTTTTGAAGTTTTTGCTAACGACCATAAGCACAGTTCTGAACATCGTACAACAGCATAATTTGTTAATTTTTTGAATGAATTTTGTGATTCACCTTGATTTAACAAGAACACCCAGCCCATTTCCCATCCACACAGATTAATCCAAATTTAATGAACTGAAGTGTGCCCTTCTGCTGCCACATAGCCCAATTCTCCAGGCATGAAAGCAGTCCTGAGAATTTCTAAGTTTGACGAACATTCAGATGTTCCAGAAACTATCAAGATTCTGAGACTGTTTCTAGGAAAGGCCCCAACTCTACTGGGAAGTATATCAGAATGACATTTTTGAATCTGAAAAGAACTGAGTCCTGTACATTTTTAATTTTAGTTAAGAGTTTGAATCTGGATTAAAATATATTCTTGACTTGCTGGTTTGAAAACAAACTGGTTGATGTTCATTTTCACTCTCATAACCATTTTGATCTTTCAGATTTTTTCTTTAACCAACAGAGGGGTCTTTGGAAGACATATGTGCATTGAGGTTTCAATTTTCATTGCAATTCTGTGTGTGGTAAAATGCACATAACATGAAATTTACCTTTTTAAGCATACGGTTCAGTGGCATTAAGTACAGTCACCATCCACCTCCAGAACTTTTTCATCTTCCCACACTGATTCCCCATTCCCCCTTTCCATGGCCCCCGAAAACTACCATCCCACTTTCTGTCTCTTGTTTTGACTACTCTGGTGACTTCTTATAGTGGAATCATATATTAATTGTCCTTTCCTGTTGGGCATATTTCGCTTAGTGTAGTGTCTTCAAGGTTCACACACCTGTATCAGAATTTCAATTTTTTTTTTTTGAGGTGGAGTCTTGCTCTGTCACCAGGCTGGAGTGCAGTGGCTTGATCTCAGCTCACTGTAGCCTCCATCTCTCAGGTTCAAGAAATTCTCCTACTTCAGCCTCCTGAATAACTAGGGTTACAGGTGCATGCCACCACACTGGCTAATTTTTTTTTTTTTTGTAGAGATGGGGTTTCACTCTGTTGGCCAGGCTGTGTTGAACTCCTGGTCTCAAATGATCCGTGCACCTCGGCCTCCCAAAGTGCTAGGGGTTCAGGCATGAGCCACTGCGCCTGGCCAGAATTTCGTTCTATTTAAAGGCTGAATATGTCAGTGGTTCATGTAAACAGCATGTCATTTATCCGCTCACCCATTCATAGACATTTGGGTTGCTTCCACCTTTTGGCTATTATGAATAATGCTGCTGTGAACATTGAGGTACAAATGTCTGTTTGAGTCTCTGCTTCCAGTTCCTTTGCATATACCTGGAAGTGGACTTGCTGGATTGCATGGTAATTCTGTTTACTCTTTTGAGGGCCTGCCATACTGCTTTTCTGAAGGTTTAGGTTTTTGTGAGATGTGATCAAAGTAGGGTCCGACTGTGACTCCTGTGATCTTATGCACAGGTTAACCCACTATATCCTGCAAGCCAAATTTAGACCTTGCTAATTCTGTATAGGCAACACGCTAAGAATATTTTTAATATTTTTAGATGGCTAAAAAAATTGAGAGATAATATGTTATTATCCATGAAAATTCAATGAAATTCAGATTTCACTGTACATAGTTGAAGTTTCATTGGAACACGGCTATACCCATTGTCCGTTGTCCATGAAACAGACTCTGTGTGGCCCATGGAGAGGGATTTGCTATGGCCCTTCAAGAACAAATTTATAGGCCTGGCATGGTGCCCCATGCCTGTAATCCCAGCACTTTGGGAGCCTGAAGTAGAAGGATCGTTTGAACCCAGGAATTCGAGAACAGCCCAGGCAACATGGCAAAACCCTGTTTCTACAAATAAAGTACAAAAATTAGCCGGGCTTGATGGTGCATGCCTGTAGTCCCAGCTACTTGGGAGGGTGAGGTGGCAGGTTCACTTGAGCTTGGGGGATGGAGGCTGCAGTGAGCCATGATTGCGCCACTGCACTCCAGCCTAGGCAACAGAGTGAGACCCTGTCTCAAAAAAAAAAAAAAAAATCACATTTGCAAATCTGGTTAAAATGGTAAGGAGTCCGACAAGCTTACTTAAATCTACTGATGCTCTGCCCAACTCCGTGGGCTTTTCCAGGGGTCTGAGTAGGTGCATCAAGCTGTCCACCTAATTAATCACACCGTCCTACACATTATTTGTCACTATTTTGCTTGTAAGCACCAATCCCAGTTGCTTAAGCCCTCAGGGGGCATTTCCTCAATAGGAGATGCAGAGTGTAAAAACTCCAACCCATTTGTATCTTGCTTATTTCAGGTACATTTCCTTTCCGGTTTGTAATTCCAAAGTGTGGCTTCCTATCATGCCTTTTAAGGAACTATCTGTTCCTATTGACTAGGAGGTAAATCTCTGTATAATGGAGGAACCAAACTGAGGAAGACTTCTCAAAATTGTTCTTTTTTCTATACTTTTTTGGGACAAGGTTTATAGCCAACTAAGAGGCAGTCTTCTATTTTTAATCTGTGATATTTCTGTAAAGTCATGTAAATGTCATACTTATAACTGCAGTGTTTTCAAGTTGTTGTTGTTGTTGTTTTTGCAAAGATCTGTTCTCTGCAGTGAGGGCTGAGTGTGACTTGTTAAAAGTTAAATTCACATAGCATCCGTTTCCTCCATTAGCTTCTTTCATTTAAAGGACATCTTCTTCACCATATCATTTAAGGGCAACACATTGTTCATAGTGTTTAATTTGTTGTCAGGATGATCAGTCTCAGAACTTCTTTTTTTTTTTCCTTTCTTTTTGAGAGTCTCACTCTGTCATTCAGGCTGGAGTGCAGTGGCGTGATCTCAGTTCACTGCATCCTCCGCCTCCCAGGTTCAAGCGATTCTCCTGCCTCAGCCTCCTGGGTAGCTGGGATTACAGGCGCCTGCCACAGTGCCCAGCTAAGTTTTCTATTTTTAATAGAGATGGGGTTTCACCATATTGGCCAGGCTGGTCTCGAACTCCTGACCTTGTGATCCACCTGCCTTGGCCACCCAAAGTGCTGGGATTACTGGCATGAGCCACCCCGCCCAGCCCAGAACTTCTGAATGTATGCACCCAACGCTACTGTAGGTATCTATGTAATTTACATTTAACCTATTTTGTTTTATTCGTTAGGGTGATCTTAGGACCCGAGATAAATTTGAACAGGCTCAATACAAAGCAGGCTGTGTTTAAACCAGGAGGCAGACTTAAATTATATTTTTCTTGTATTTGGGTTTTGTAGGAAATGGGGCATCGTGTTTTCTCTTTGGAAATTGTGTTTGAAGTGATATTTGCATTAAGAAGCAGCCTGCTTCCTATTGAAGTGGGAATAGTAGAAAAGAGAAAGGTGGGATTTGGGAAATATGACATGAAGATGTTGTTAAATAAGGTATGCATATAACTAAATGTGGCAAGAACAATGCCACTTAGATGTGGAAGCTGCTAACATATTTTAATGTTCTCTTTACAAAAACAAAAACTTGAAGAATTTTAACATCTGCTAGAGCTCAATCTAGTCTGAATTTCTTTCTCATCTGACCTTTTTCATTTTTCCTTTCTCAAACACACTTTTGCTCATTTAAAAAATTCAGTTTTAGAACCAAGTAATATGGTTTCCGTTTAAGAAAGCCACAGATAAATATTATGTTCCATTTGAAACTACGGCTTTACTCACTTGAAACTTTTACTTGTATGATTATTTTAAGTTCCTTTTAAAGAAATGGCTCAAATTTATCCTTTTGGGAGGGACTGGTGAAAATGTCTACAGGCTCATCTTGGTTTTTAAATTTTTATATGTTAAATTGTGGTAAAAATACATAAAAGTTTCATCTTGCTTTTAAGTTTGCTTTTAAGGTCTGAGAATATTAATAGAACAAAAGGAACACAGCAACATTCCAAAGACCAGTGAGTTTAGCTATTCTCGCTGTATGATTATATTGCTTTTTACAAGCCTATATATATGGCTTTACCTGTATTTGAATATGTGAATTCATACAGTGTAACTATATAGCACTGTGCTCACTTAGTGGCACAGAGAGGTTAAGTTATTGACTGGGGACACACAGCGCTCAGCAAGAAATTCTGGGATTTAGCCGAGGACAGCCTCATTCCAGCATCATGCTGCTTCACAGAGTTTGCTAGCTTGCATTGTTAGAATATAATTTCTGGAAAACAAGGCCATACTGGAATCTGGAGAAGAGAAAGATGACTTACACTGCATATGAGCACAGTGTGGTTGAGATGTGCAAACAAGATATAGGTGAGATAAAAGAAAATGCAAACTAGTAGAAGAGTAAGTTGCCTTTTGTGGGTTGTGTGTATTTTTAATTTTAAGATAGGTCATGTGGTGTAAGAGGAAGCTGATGGGACTTAGGGTCAGAACACCTGGATCATTCCTGGATTCCAGTCCCCCTGGCACTGTATCGAAAGGTCTCCTTGTCTTTGAGATGTCAGGGGATGGTGATGCAGGGGGGTCAGGGTGTTAGGGAAGGCTAAATTCCTGTAACATGAAGCATGACACACATGTTGCATGTGTCTCTTTGGACCATAATATCCTTGAACATACAAATTTCTCATCTGGTAAGATGAGGTTCCATATGTTTTTTTGTAGCCTCAGCATCCCACGCCCAGACGCTAAAGTCAAAGGGGACCATCGGAGTCCCCTAGTAGTTTGGAAATTCTGATCACCAGTCAGTAAAGATATTTGAAATTTGATTTTTTTTTTCTTGAGACAAAGTCTCATTCTGTGGCCCAGGCTGGAATGCAATGGGCCACAGTAAGTCTCGACTTACTGCAGCCTCCACCTCCCAGGTTCCAGCAATTCTCCTGCCTCAGCCTCCCAAGTAGCTAGGATTACAGATGCCCACCACCATGCCCAGCTAGTTTTTGTATTTTTAGTATAGACGGGGTTTCATCATGTTGGCCAGGCTGGTCTCGAACTCCTGAGCTCATGATCCACCCACCTCAGCCTCCCAAAGTGCTGGGATTATAGGCGAGAACCACCACGCCCGGCCGGAAATTTTTTAAATGGTGAGCTCGTTATCTGTTTTGAGATTCAGTAGTCCTTTCTGATAGAAGACACAAAAGTCTTATTGACAGAGATAATGCTAGACCCTGCACTGGCTGTCACCCCATGTGGTGTACTGTCCCTGCATAGCCTGCGCTGTTAGTTTACAGAGGTCAGTAATACCTGCCCATCTCACAGGGTTTGTGTCCAAGGGCTTCATCATGGTAGAAGTGGTTTTTAATGAAACATAGATTTATTGGTCTTGCTTCAAGTGAAATGCCTGAAGTGTTTACTTTCCTGATGATTTCATGCTCTAAACTGCCTTTTTGTGGCCATGGTCCATGGGCATAAAAGCAGCATCATTGCTATTCAGCCACATAAAAGCCAGATAGAAGAAACCCTCACGATTTAGCTGTCATGTCAGAGAGAGCCAAACTGCATGTCTTCCCGGGCCCTGGTTTTTAGGGAATTGAACGTCACCCACACCTTGAGTGTATTCTAGTTAATCAGTGTCGCATAACAAGAAAGGGCACTGAGGAACAGAATTCTTACAAGGGTGGCAACATTTATTTTATGAATTGAAAAATATTCCTATTCAGCAGTTGTAATCACACAAAATGAGGCTTGATGTAAGGTTCCACACTTTTCAAAAGCATTGTATGTGTTTAACTAGGATTCTGTAGTCATTTATATTAGGAATATTGTTGTGAGTTGTTTTGCAAGTTTCTGGTAGCTGTAATGCAACTAGGGAAGCATTAACATATTGAAGGCAGAATCCACCAATAATGAATGGATTTTAACAGTAATCAGGGTATCTGGGAATTGCACAGGTTTCATTCTCGAAAAGTTAACTGAATTCCACAGATCAGAAGTGAAATTCATTCACTCATCTGACCATGCAGTCTGTTGCTTTCTTGATGAGAGGAATGACCAACACACTTGGTCTTCATGGAGCTTGGTCTCCTCATCTATAAATAAGATATTAAGTGTTGATCTAAGAATCTATGAATCTGAATTTTACATAGTGAGAGAGATGTACATGTGAGTGAAAAGCAAAACCCTGTAATGACTCACTTTTGTTCCAGCTTCAGTATTGTAGACACTGTGGACTAGCTATAGCCAAGACTTACCTGAGTCAGGAAAAAAGCATCATAGAAAATCCAAAAATTAATTGAAGGCAGTTGTTTGTAGGTACAATCCAAGTGACTGCATAAATTTCACACCAACTAAAAGTGTTAAAGGATACCAGAATGAAAGGGTTAGAATGATTTATGATGGGTACATTATACATACGCAAATTGTTTCTAAGACTTCCCCAATAATTGTGTTTCGGTTGCCCTATTCCTGTTTATTCTCATTGTGCAGAAGTAAGTTACTACCCACTTCAATCTAAATTAGTGTAAATTGTGAATTGCTTTTATCTAAAACAATGAGAGCACTCAACATGAAGCCAGAACTCGGGGTTCAAATCCTAGCACTTGTTAGCGGTGAAGCCAGTTCATTTATACTCTTCAGAAAGCAGTCTTTTTATCTACAAAATGAGAACAAGTGGGGCTGATGTGATGGTTCAGTTATATAATGGACATAACATTCAATAGACACTTTCTTTTTGAATGAGAAGGTGAGGAGTTATTGTATTTAGATGAAGCCTAACCAGCCTTGCTGTTCAAGAATTTTAGTAATGAAAACAGTTGATATGTGCTTCTCATGACTCAATTGAAAGATGCTACGTTTGTGTTAAAAGTCAGAATACACCTATACCAAACTTAACAGGCTGCCTGTGCATTAAGACTGACAGGACTTGGAAATAGTTAGGAGACTTTTCACTCTTTCCTTTTACACTAGGGTTTCTTAACTGTGGCACTGTTGACAGGCAGGGCTGGAGTACGATCTGTGGTAGGCCCATCCTGGGCACCTTAGGAGGTTCAGCGGCATCCCTGGGCATCCCCCACTGGATGCCAGCAGCACCCTCTCCGTATGGTGACCATCAAAAGTGTCTCCAGACATCGCACAATGCCCCCTTGGGGGCAAAATCACCCCTGCTTGAGAACCACTTAAAATTTCCCCAATGTACATGTATAACTTCTATAATTTTAATAGCAACTTTAAAAAATTAAAAGTGTCATTTCCAAACTAATAACACTAGTCTGTCCAACTTCACATAATGAACACTCAGAAGAGTTGGACTTTTTTTTTTTTTTTTTGAGACGGAGTCTTGCTTTGTTGCCCAAGCTGGTGCAATGGCGTGATCTCGGCTCACTGCAACCTCCGCCTCCCGGGTTCAAGCAGTTCTCCTGCCCCAGCCTCCCGAGTAGCTGGGATTATAGGCATACGCCACCACACCCGGCTAATTTTTGTATCTTTAGTAGAGACTGGGTTTCTCCATGTTGGCCAAGCTGGTCTCAGACTCCTGACCTCAGGTGATCCACCGGCCTCAGCCTCCCAAAGTGCTGGGATTACAGGCATGACCCACTCTACCTGGCAGACTTGGACGTTTTTATGAGGCGTTTTGCGCTTGTGTTCTTAAAGCATCAGCTTAACAAAAAGTGATGTTGCATGCCCCAAGGACTCCTGGTGGCAGCTGTGAGAGCATCCAGGGACCAAAACGTGTGCCAAGCTTGCCCTTAGGCACCTGTGGGCCTGTCAGCATGGCCATTGTAAGTAACCAAGTCAGACCTGCTGTACTTCTGGAATAAGGCACTTCTGCTGCATGTTAGTTGTCTGGGGTTACATTGATGATATTGGTTATCTGCTCTACTTTAGTAATGTGTTAGGGATGCACTGCTTAATCGATGTAATATGATATTGCTCGGAGGCAGAGCTTAGCAGACTACTGCACATAGGCCAGCTGGCTGGCAGCCTGCTTTTGTAGACAGTTTTACTGGGACACATACACTGTTTGCATAAACATACCCATTTGTTTACAGCTTGCCAGTGCCTTCCAGGTACACGTGACCACAATGGCTGCAAAGTCCAAGATCCTTGTTATTTGGCCCCTTAGAGAAAACGTGTGCCTACCACCGCTCCATGGTTCTGGAACTTTCTCCCCTTCTGTTGCCATATCTAGGTATATCTCCCATCTGTTAAGCTCAGTTTCAGAAAGGGGGAGGATAGTAAACAGCATAGCCAAACAAGACAAATTGGTATAGAGAGCACTGTGAATATTTCAACTTTATTCAGTGCTTTTAGGGAGTATCTCTGTGTTTCTCTGCACATCAGATGCATGTAATGTGTACCAGTGTGTATTTATTAAAATGCCTGGCTCATGTACTTGTTTGTGAAAGATGCAAAACACCATGGTTTTCTTTGATTAAAAAAATGGTAGCAGCATTCATGTTGGAGAAATTTGATAGAATGTGGCTGTTGCATGTAGGCTATTGGACCAGACAGGCTGTTGGGGCCAGAGTTTTAAGAGGGTTCCTCAAGAAACAGATTGTACTAGGATTACATGGGAAGGGAGTGTGGAGTGCATTGGGATCGCTGATCGCTGGTTGCATGGGAGTGAGGGGTAGGACGGGGCTGAGTGGGGAGCCTTCTGGAAAGCCAGTCCCACCCTTCCCTGCATGTCTACTACGCCCGTCTAAGCACTTCCTTGGCTCTAACATGTCCTCATGAGCAGGGCCCATTACTTCCTGGTGTTATCTTTTAGAGAATTTCATATAGGGTTCAGCGTATCCCGAAGTCCCATAAAGGTGTTAAGTGAACTGCTGAACAGCAACCTCAGTTTGATGATGCTCTATCTCCTGGAGGGGCCTCATGTCTGGCTGTCTCCAGTCTCCTTCCAACAGACCAGCATCATCATGTGGTGTTGAGTTCACTTATGAATTCTCTACCAAAGGCATCTGCACTTAGTGTCCAGGAATTACTCAGTGTTTTGTTTCTTCTTTTATGTTTTCTTTATCTTCGAAATACCTTCCGTAGATTCCCTGAGGAGGTAAGGAATGGGGGAAGTTGCAAAGGAAGAGAACTGTAAGCTGAATAGAATACAGTCATCCCTCAGTATCCATGGGGGATTGTTTCCATGACCCCTGCAGATACCAAAATCCAGGGAGGCACAAGTCTCTGATATAAAATAGTGTCCTATTTGCATATAAACTACTATAAACTACGCACATCCTCCTGTAAACTTTAAAGCATAGATTACGTGGAATACTTAATACAATGTAAATACTATGTAAATAATTATTATATTGTTTTTAAAATAATGTTTATTGTATTTTTTAATATTTTTCTTTCTTTCCTTTTTTCTTCTTTTGACACAGGGTCTTGCTCGGCTCACTGCAGCCTCTACCTCCCAGGCTCAGGCAATCCTCCCACCTCAGCCTCCCAAGCAGCTGGGACTACAGGTGTGAGCCACCATGCCCAGTTAATTTTTATATTTCTTGTAGACACTGGGTTTCATCATGTTGCCCAGGCTGGTCTCGAACTCCAGGCCTCAAGCAGTCCTCACACCGCGGCCTCGCAAAGTGCTGGGATTAGAGGCATGAGCCACCACACCTGGCCTTAAAAATATTTTCAATCCTTAGATGCAGAACTTGTGGATACAGAGGACTGACTGTTTGTATTTTCAAAAACTATATATCATAACATATAATCAATATATAACATATACGAGATATATGGATAATATACATACATATATTCAGTAACAGAATATAAGTGTATTCAAAGTAGTAGGTTTGTTACAGACAGCGTAGAGAAGACTCTGGCTTTTTAAATCCAGTTTCACACTCTCAGCCTTTTATTTATTTTGCTTTTATTTATTTACTTATTTTGAACTTTTAGGTTCAGGGGTACATGTGCAGGTTTGTAATGTCGGTAAACTCATATCATGGGAGGTTTGTTGTACAGATTGTTTTGTCACCCTGGTATTCAGCCTAGTAGGCAATAGTTACCTTTTCTGCTCCTCTGCCTCCTTGCGCTCTCCACCCTCCAGTAGACCGCAGTGGCTTCTGTTCCTGTCTCAGCCTTTTTGCTGGAGTGGTTTTACCATTTGCCACCTGCTATCTGTTTACTCTTTGTACCACTTACTCTGTGTCTCCTTTTTTCTCTGTTCCTGTGTGCTTTTGCATAAATTAGGGCTTTTTCGTGACTATGCTTTTCAGTAAGCTTATTAGCAGTAACTCACTGCTTTATATTTTAGGATGTTGCTCTATGCTGACAATTTTCATGTTTAACCTTATCACAATCTAAGTTTGAAAGGTATTTTACTTCACATAAAAGAACCTTACAACAATGTGCTTTCATTCTCCTCCATTCTTAGTTCTTTGTGCTACATTTTATACGTGTTAAAAATACCATAATACATAGTTATTAATCTTATACTAAGTAATCACATGGAAAATAATTCTTTTAAAGAGAATAAAATATTTTTATATTTATCTTTGTATTTACTATTTCTGCTACTCATCATTTCTTGGTGGGAATCTGCATTTTCCATATGAAGTTTTTCTTCCCCTTCATGGACTCCCTTCCGTCTGTTGTAATGCGGGTCTGCAGGCAGTGAATTCTCTTTACTTTTGTTTGTTTGATAAAATCTTTATTTTGCCATCATTTATTGAAAGATATTTCATCCGATTGTAGAATTTTGCACTGATACATCCTCTCAATTCTTTAAAGATTTCATTGTTTTCTGCCTTGCATAGTTTTTGACAAGAAATTTGTGGGTTTTATTATCATTTTTCCTCTGGACATAATTTTTGGAATTTTTTCTAGCTGCTTTTAAGAGTTTCTTTTGTCACTGCTTTTCAAGAAATTGACTGTGTCTTATTGGGGTTTGCTATGCTGTTTATCCTGCTTGGGGTTTGTTTAGCTTTTTGAATCTGTTTTACTTTTCTTAACTAGGAGTTTTGCAACTTTATTTGATCTTGAAATCCTTAAAATGCGTTTTTGGTTTTTGTGGTTTTTTTGAGACAGTCTGACTCTGTTACCCAGGCTGGAATACAGTGGCTGTGATCTTAGCTCACTGCAACCTCCGCCTCCTGAATTCAAGCAGTTCTCATGCCTCAGCCTCCTGAGTTGCTGGGACTGCAGGAGCATGCCACAATGCCCAGCTAATTTTTTTGTATTTTTAGTAGAGATGAGATTTCGCTATGTTTGCCAGGCTGGTCTTGAACTCCTGGCCTCAAGTAATCCACCCACCTCAGCCTCCCAAAGTGCTGGGATTACAGGTGTGAGCCACTGTGCCCAGCCAAAATGTGTTTTAAGTAACATATTTTATATCTCTCAGTACTAGTGTTTTATTAATGAACACTAAACCCAGTTAGGGAAACACTGATGAAAACCAGCGTTTATTATTTTGGCATATTTTTGTAACTCCATGTTGGCTCCTTGGACCTTTTAGAACTGGGTTACCAGAAAGCAAATGGGCATTTGCCTGGTATTGTGTAGAGAGTATGCGAACACGATTAGCTTGTGGAAGGGATATCAGTAATAATTGCCTGCCTAACCACCAGCTTTATGGGCGTGCTCCAGTAGTAACCTTTTTTCCTTGTTTCAGCTATAAAAGCTATTACCACAATCTGTCTCTCTCATTTCGTACAGTAATGATCCATGGACACACTAAAGGGAAATTGATGGCATACCCAGGCTTACCATTTACAGATGGCAGTACTGAAATGTTAACTTCAAAAACATTCAAACTCTAGTTTTCTTCTATAGACATGAGACAAGTAATTTTTATCATTTCATCATGCAGACTTGGTTTTAAAAGAAAACTCTTTTAAGATGTTCTTCGATTTTAATTTATAGCTTTCTAATTTGCTTATAATATATATGCTTATTTTTAAAGAACATTAATGGTTAGGCCTAAGGAATTTGTGTGCAAAATTGGTCATTGATTATTAAGAAAATAATGCAAAACATTTTTTCTATGTCATAAATATAACTTTAAAAGGGAAAGGGATTCTTCGGAGTTCCCTCTGAGGAGCACACATAAAAAAGAAGGGCAGAGGTTTACCACAATGACAAAAAATAATCTACCTAGATAAAGAATATTCCCAGAACTTTGGGAGGCCGCGGCAGGCAGATCACCTGAGGTCAGGAATTTGAGACCAGCCTGACCAACGTGGAGAAATTCCATCTCTACTAAAAATACAAAATTAGCTGGACATGGTGGCACATGCCTGTAGTCCCAGGTACTCAGGAGGCTGAGGCAGGAGAATCGCTTGAACCGGGAGGTGGAGGTTGCGGTGAGCCAATATCATGCCATTGCACTCCAGCCTGGTCAACGAGAGCAAAACTCTATCTCAAAAAAAAAAAAAAAGAATATTCTAAAAGTGAATTTAAAAAGAAAAAAGATGAGATGGTAAGCTATGAGGAAATAATGAGTGCATTGTGACTTCCTGCCTCCCCATACCCATCTTCATAGTTTTGTGAGTAGAAAGATAAATGAGGATGCTGGCCCGATTTTGTTCCCAGTGGATGAGGCTCACGCAGAACTGCCCTGCTTCTTGACACTATTATGATATTAAAAGTAACATGTATTTTTATAAGTCATCACCATCTTGGCACACTTGCATTTATTTTAGTCAAGTACTGTCATCTTTAGATTTCAAGCTTGCAGAGTCTTTTAAAAATACACATTGGAGAACACATAGTCTTCTAACAGTAAAATCTCAGATTATTAGAATGTTTAGTGACTGGGGTATTCAGAGTCAGTGGGAAAAGTATCTTTAGGATTTCCACATGTGGAGATGCCTTTCATAGAGAAATCTGGGATTGTCGGGCAAGCCCTAGCATGTTGAGCCTGGAGTATCCTCATCTGCATGGGCACTTAGACCGCTGGACAAGTCCATTAGCAGTAAGGTGGGGCGGAGGGGGTCACAGGATGCGTGCTGCCCAGGATACGTGCAGCCCAGAGCTGTGAGGAAATCATGAGGACCGACTGGACATTTATTGCACAGATGCGCAACTGGCTGGTACAGCCTGGGATAAGGCAGTGAAGATGCACTGTGAGGTTGTGGGAGGGGGATTCACAATCAATCCTAAATTCTTCATCTTTGCACTCATGCCTCACAATAGCTTGTCAAAGCTTTTAGCAAACTCTGCAGCAAATTAAAAGGCAGCAGAACCTCACGGTGACGACTGTAGACTCTGGAGCTGGTCTGCAAGCATTCACACCGCAGCTACACCAATCCCCAGCCCTGGGACCTGGACAGGCAGCTGCGTGTCAGTGCCTCTGTTCCCTCTGTGTGAGAACAGGATGGTAACAGCGCTCCCTCACACGCTTCTGTACGCATGGAAACCCCCACTGTCTTTGGACACAGTACGTGCTGTAGAAGCACTTATTTGTGCTAAGCACATTAATTATTTAAAATTATTATTTAGATGGATCAAACAAGCTCAGAGTTCTCAGAAGAGAGCCAGGCATGGAACAGGTAGTTGCAATATACGTGTTAGCTATTATTATTATTTCATAGAGACAGGGTCTTGCTATGTTACCCAGACTGGTCCTGTACTCCTGGCCTCAAGTGATCCTCCCACCCCGGCCTCCCAAAGTGCTGCAGTTACAGGCATGAGCCACTGCGCCCAGCCTGTTATTTTCTAATAACTTTATTTAATCCAGTGTTACTAATTGTTGTGAAGTGTGGAGCCATTTTTCAGATGACACATTCTAAATATCTACTAAACAGCCTGAGAAGCGGTGCTCTGAAAAGCATGTCTTGGCAAACACTCCCCTACTTACTTTAAACCTCTGGTTGCTTGGCTTCCAAGTTCAGTCACTTGGTTTTCATTTTTCCTGGCAACAGCTCTGCGAATTATTACCCCATTTGATGAGGCACTGGCTGAGAAGGTCCCATGCCCAGGTATGTTTCCCGCCTGCCTATGACAAGGTGTTAGATTCTGAAGGCCAGGAGTGCTGACCTCAGTTAGCTGAGTGATACCAGTGTGGGGTCTCTCGAGGCTGCAGGCAAGGTGTCCGCCCACCTGAAGGCGGGACAGGGGCTGGAGGGGCCGTGTCCCGGCACCTCTCTCCCGTGGCTGCTGAGTTGGTATGGCTGTAGGCAGGGGGCCTCAGTGCTGTACCATGCTGGCCTCTCCATGAGCACCTGAAGGAATTTTTAAAAACAATTTTGATTCTGTTTTATCAAGAGATGCCAGTATCACCTCCACTTCTAGTTGGGACACTGCAAAATATCTCCAGACATAGCCTAATATCTCCTGGGAGATGGGGGTGGGGGCGGGCACCGTCACCCTGCTCCAAAACACTGTATGAAAATACAGAAACGTGATGTCAATCACATGCTTTTATTTGGGATTACATGTGTAATACATGTGCTTCTGAGTGGGAAGGTAGCTTTGTTTGCTCCAAGCAGAAAATGGCACATCCTTTGTTGTCACTGGGCAAATGGTTGGTAGAGATTTGATCTATGTGGAGGAATGCTCAGTCTGCAGTGGCAGCCAGGGAGTAGTGAGCGTGTGCACCCCTGCACACAGCATGAGCTTGTCAAGCAGACAGTGCTGGCCAAGCAGGGCTCTGGCATGCAGCCGTTGCTGGCTATGGCTCTTACATGGGCAGGCTCCAGGCTCCTCCTTGTGCGACCATCCCCTTTGTTGGCCACCCTGCCTGCTGGCCCTAGGCCATCTGCTCCTTTCCCCAGGTCCTGGCTCACTGCAGCTTGGCATCCCTCCGCCCGTCCTGTGCACCTTTCATTCCTGGAGAAGAGGAGACTCAGGTAAAGAAGAATAAAGGCAGAACGATGCCAGGCAATTCCACTGCTAGCCAGATGCCCCAAGGACACGAATGTTCACAGCAGCATGGTTGACCAGAGCCAGGTGCCTGTCAGCTGCTTCCTGGAAAAACACAATGTTGTCCAGCCCCATGCAGTAGCATAGTGTGAAGCCCTGGGACGTGCTACAACATGGATGCATGAAAGAAGCCAGATGTGGAAGGTCACAGATTGTATGATCTCATTTAGTGCCCCAAATAGGGAGATTCATAGAGCCAGAAAGCATTCTGTGGTCCCCTGGCCTGGGGGTGGAGGGAATGGGAGTGACTGCTTAGTGGGCACCAGAATTGCTTTCCAGGTGATTGAAAACGGTTTGGAACTTGACATAGGTGGTGGTTGCTTAACATCTGCACGTACCACTAATTTGTCCAGACTCAGTGGCTAACACCTGTAATCCCAGCACTTTGGGAGGCTGAGGCAGGAGCATCACTTGAAGCCAGGCGTTCGAGACCAGCCAGGGCAACATACGAAGACCCCCATCTCTATTTTAAAAAATAAATTTTTTAAAAGAAATAATAAAATGGTTAATTTTATGTTGTTATTTTTATCCCAACTGAAAACAAACAAACAAACAAAACAACCACGTAGGGTCCAGGGGAATGTCTATGTTGGGCCTGAGGTTTGATGTTCTGATTTTTCTTAGGTGAATGGGTTCTGAAGGCTCCATGAAAACGGGAGTCTTTAAAGTTGCTAATTCTTTCCTGAAAGGAAAAGAATATAATTTCTCAAAATGACTGCTTTCCAGGAATGCCGGTTTCTAAATTTGAAAACATAGTATTTAAAAGAAGAGTCTCTCAGTGCTTTAGATCATTATTTCTTATATTCAATTTAAAAATCCCTTACAGTGGTTTTACAAATCTGCAGAGAAATTCACAAAGCACAATTGAAAGATGATGTACAGGATTTATAATTGAATGAGAACAAACCAGTTAATTTGCATACAGGGTGAAACTTAGCTGAGGGTGCTGCTGAATTTGGACAACATTTGGCGGGAACTTTGTAACCCTTCGACTCTATGAAACAATAGTTGTATGAAGAATTAAAAGGTGGAAAATGAACTGTATGTGACTGGCTTACATATGCCTAGGTCTATTTCCAGACACATTGAGCATTGAAATGACACTGTTGGTGAGGCACCAGTTCAAGGAAATATACAAAGACTTTCTACTCATAAATGCAGACACCAATGAAGTGATAACTGGTGCTTGCACTTGGAGATAATAGCATTGGAAAACAGTAACAGACCATTCTGTGTCCTTTTCTTTTAAACTATCTCTTGAAATTTCCATGCTTCCCCCAAGAACATCCTCAAAGATGCCAATAAAAATAACTCCACAGGAACTTTTCTGAATTCCAATATCCATGTGAAAATGTTGCATTTTCTTCTGAATTTTCACAACAGAATTAAGGCAGACATCATGAAGAAATGAATGTGTAGAGGACTTCCGAAATCTGTATTAATGTTTGTGATCAGCTACTCTAATGTTTTGATTGGTTATGTATGGTACATCATTCATTAAGCTAACGTTTATGAAGTATATGTTACCTGTCAGGCCTGGACTGTAGAAGTGAACTTGAAGAAGACAGGACTCTTCCTCCTGTTCAGGTAGGAAAGCTGTAATGTGTGTTACGGATGATGTGATGGAAGGAAACACAAGATGCCATGAGGAAAATGGATATCGTCGCCCAGGGATTCTGTATTCTACTTAGGGAATAGGCTAAACGTCAAAATACAGAAAATCGAGACAAAGGCAGGCAGTAGTCCTAGAAGGTAGGTGTCAAATCCCCAAGAGCACCAGGGAATCAAGGTTCCTTTAGCATTACGATCCTGCCTTGCTAAGGGCCAGATGGTCTGTCAGACAACCCCATGACCACAAGTTGTGCACGTCCTTTCCCAGCTCTCCTCACCTACCATTGGCAAGAACCTAGTAGTGGAACACCTGGGGTCTCTAAATGAGGTGTGCTTGTGCAACTGAAAGAAAAAGAGAAGTGTTTTGGGGAGGAGCAGAACTGGTGGATTTGCAGTTTCTAAATTATCTTGCATTTTATTTGATTACAGTGTTTGAATTCTGTTTCTTGAAGAAATGTACGTAGCACCACAAGCTCTATTCTAACCTAATGTCTATGGAGAAGCAGGTCCATGCTGTGTTGTATCAGCTTAGCCCCTTCAAAACCTCTCCATGTTCAATGTGAAGGGACTGTCACTATACATGCATGGCACATCACGCCAAGAGCAGAGGACTACCAGAAAATTAGAATCCCTTTTATATTTGTCACATATCAGCATTTATTTAGCTGTAAAAACAAAGAGCATATGGCATTTGTTAAAATCGTTTGCATTTCACACAAATATTTGGCAATATGTAAACTTTCTTGCCAGGGCTGTTTATTGTGGTTCTATTTGTGTACTGATAATGGGAAAATCAGTAATGACCAGGTGTTGGAAGGTCTGATTTCTCATTTAAATTTATTGTTTCTAGCAATCAACTAATTATTTTTGACATGTTGCATAAGCAGAAGAATGTTATTAACCAGAGTCATAATTCCGATTTTTGTGCTGATCACACACAGATTATAAGTTAATTATACTTATTGAATTTAACAACATATATAAGAGATAATCTCAAATTTCAAGACTCTCATTTGTGGGTTACCATCTGTTTTGGACCAAAGAATAGGAATTTGATTGCAAGCTCTCTTCTGAACAGCTTGTAATAAGAGCTGTTTGTATATTAATTACTTATTGAATTATTGTGGGTTTTAATGTTTTAATTTACAAGCAATTTGGAACTTATTGTGGTGACATCTGCTCATATTTTGATACTTTATGATATTTAGCAATTTCATCATAAGCCTATTTTTTCCCCTGGTAACTTATAACCCAATCCTGAAAACAGTAATTTGGTCTCTCCAGCTCACTATAAGGAGTGGTGTCCTGTTTCATCTCCACTGCATATTTTTTTCATAATTAAAAGTATATTTTATAAGCAAAATCAAGATTCCTTTGTGCCTGCTTCCCTGGTCCCCTTTCATTTCTATTCAGAGTTACAGATGAATTTAGTTTCACTCTCATTATTTTACTTCAGTGGTAGATTTTTTACAAATTGCCCTGGTTATTACTTTGATCTTGAATATCCTTATGGTTTTTGTTTTCAATGTACTGTAATGCAATTTAGGGGCCTGTGAACCTGCTTGTAGAATTTTGTAATCTCCTTTCTTTAAACAACATAACTATAAGCATGACTCAGTGGGAATAATTTATTTACTTGAATTTCCTTAAAACACTTGAGCTTCTATATAAACTCCCTAATAAGAAACACCTTCACTCATAGCTTCGCTTGTGGACTTCAATTATATTAATCCTGGTACCTTTTTATTATCACTTAAGACTATTAAATAAGAATTTAGAGAAAATGGTGGGCATTTAATTTCCTTAGTTCTTGAATTTGTAGATGGTAGAGGATAATCGATACTCTCTAGGAAGCTGCAGTCATTCACAACCAAAGAAATTTTATAAGCTAAATATCGTTAGGTAAATGGATGGCTGTATTTATAGGGACTGAAAAATGAAAACAATTTTTGATATAAAGGATTATCATTTCATGAGCTATAAACCTGGCTTCCTCATAAATCAGTGCAAACGGAACCCTTGTGAAACAGAAATGTCTGCGAAGAGTAAATGAAAAGTTGAGACGTCAGTAGGTGCTCTTGGTTTTCTTGATTTTAGGGGAGCCGAAGGAGACAGGATTCTGCCCCATTTCTGTGTTTTTCTAAGCACACGAGACTGGGTATATGTACAAGACCTGGCTGCCAGAGTTACTGGAAAGCTAGCCCAGGCGATGGGGAATGTTTCTCTAAAGCATGTTGTCTTCTCCCAAGGGTGTGCACAGGTTCGTGTATCAGCTGCATAAGGCTCCGTTCCAAAAACAACGATATTTCAAGGGAACCTTTATTTATCTTTAAATTTAATTTAATTTAATTTAAAATTAATTTAAATCTTTAAATTATCATTAAGTAATAGCAGTAGCAATAGCTGAGCTAATTAATATTAATTTTATCTATTTTCAGACTCTTTTATTTCAGAACTTCTACATGCACAATAATGCCTGACTGGCCATTTTTAATTTCTCCTTTTTTCACTTTGCAAACAAAACCCTACAATATCTGCTATCAACTAAGGCAGAAATTAAGAACCAATAAAATGTGTTAAGTTTGAGTTAGAATGAAGAAAAAACCTAAAGGAACCAGAGGGGTGAGAGGTAAACACACCCCAGTGATTTTTTTTAAGTCTTTTATTTAAACCTTTCTTCCTAGGCTGGTGCCCACAGACACCTTGCTCTTTCTGTGACCGGATGCTGGGAAGCCTGCTGGTCCACAGGTCCACACATGAAATCAGCATAAGGTAAGCAGCCCAACGTGCCATTGGATCCTTGTCCTTGTACCCAAAACCCATTTGAGGAGCAGAGCTGCATTTTGCCAAACAAGAACCCCTTGTTTTAAGTGATATTTTCAGGGGGAGTGGCAGGTCTTTCTCCTTGCTAAAGGTTGAAGGTAGTAGACAGGCCACCATTCAATCATTATGAGCGGCGTAGTCAATTTCAGTTGAGGAATTGACTAATGCCTTCTGAGAATTTTGGGGTTTTTTTGTTTGTTTGTTTGTTTTTGAGACTCTTTGCTCTGTCGCCTAGGCTGGAGTGAGTGCAGTTGTGCGATCTTGGCTTACTGCAACCCCCACCTCCTGGGCTCAAGTGATTCTCCTGCCTCAGGCTCTCAAATAGCTGGGTTTACAGGTGCCCACCACCATGGCTGGTTAATATTTAAAATATTTTTAGTAGGGACAGGGTTTCACCATGTTGGCCAGACTGGTCTCGAACTGAGCTCAAGTGATCCGCCCACCTCGGCCTCCCAAAGTGCTGGGATTACAGGTGTGAGCCACTGCGCCTGGCCTGCCTTCTGAGAATTTTGGATCCTGAATGAGCTGTAACAAGTTTTTCTGGGTCTTACCAGGTGAGGATGACACCTTCTAAAATCAACCTCTCTTGTCAACATTATGAAGTATAATTATGCAGACAACTTAATTATAATTGGGCACATGTGTATCGATTTTATTTGGCTCCTATATCTTAATTCTATGCTTTATTAGTTTCTTAATATAATTTGTGTCTGTCTCCAAATTGATTTGCTAGTTAACTTTGAAACTTATTAGAAGATCATGGAGATGACTGTGTAAATCTGGTGAGATGCTAAGGTTTCCTGACCAGCAAACCAAACAGTTGTATGTGCACAGGTGTGAAGAGTTGAGAAACCCATAGCCCAAACTGAAACAGACCTGTGCCCCCAAGTTATCTTACTACCTTTTGGTACATGGGATTTTAGTTTCATTTTACTTAATTGTTACTTAATTTTCTGTCTCTTTCTCTAATGCCTTTTTAGTTCTAAAGAAAAACCCTATAGAACTTGAGCAATTTTAAAGCATAAAGATGGAATTTTGAGGAAGGTTTTTTATTTACTGTTTTAAGGGAACCAAGTAGAACTAAAATGATAGACTTAAATTTCATTAAAGTAAGCAGCTTACTATTTGAAGTACTTTTGTTTAAAACCAGACATGTGCATATGTAGATTGTTTTAACAAGTTAAACATGTATAAGTATTTTAATATTACTTCACTTAAATATTTGAAAGGTATAATCTGTTAATGAAAACAAAATTTGTAATGTATTAGTGAATTTGAATTTTCTGACTGGCTCTTTCCCTCAATATAATGTTTTCAAGGTTCATGTGCATTATGGCACGAATCATTTCTTTTTATGTCAGAATAATATTCCATTGTGTGGACAGACCATGGATAGAACATGTTTGATCCATGCATCAGTTGATGGAAATTGGGTTGTATTTCCCTTTTGGCTGTTACGAAAAATGATGTCATGAACACACATATACAAGCTTTTGTGTGGACATATGTTTCATTTCTCTGTGGCATTTACTTAGGAGTGGGTCGTATGGTACCTCTGTTGAACATTTTGAGGAACTGAATTTTTCCAAAGTGGCCGTTATATCAGTCAATATTTTTTGAAATGCCATTGAACCATATTCTAAATGTCAGAGGGAAGATGGGAGGGGATCTCTCTCTCATCAGTGTTTTGAACGGGTATTATTTCAGTACTTGGGGAACATAAGTTTCAATTTAACTGAATCCAGCACACATTGAATTTCTCCTGTGCATGAGGTAACTGTGTTTGGCTTTATATTATATATCTGATCCTGGGTAAATGGAGAGAAGTACATGAAAGAAAGCAAGCAACGTAAAATATTTTCATGCATTTCTCTCTAAACTTTTCCTCTGTATGTATTTTCCTATAGTTTGGATCAAACTATAGCCCTGGTGGTCTTTTGTGTTTGTTGTCGTCCCCTGCCACCCAGTTTGGGATGCCTCATAAACATCTTTCCATTAACCTAGCTTTGAAATTTTTAACTTGCAGCGGGAGAGCACAGCTTTAATGTCAAGCAACGTAACTTTAAATTCTGGCTTCACTGGGGTTTAAGGTGGTTACATTCCCTAAGCCTTTATTTGTTAAGCCTATGAAAAGGTAATAATAAGAGTAATGGTCATATTTATCTCTGGGAGTTATGACTGGTGAGATCGATTGTATTGAGCACGTAGCCCTCATGGCTGATCCTAGCTAGCATACAATACATGCCGTGTATTGCTTTCCAAAATCATCTTCATGGCGGCCTGATAGTTTCCGTATGTGTTCACTGCAATTTATTTCATCGTGCTGTCACTGGACAACGAAATTGTTTCAAGAAGCACACATTGGCTTCTTTACCATTACATAGGATGAAAAGACGTGGAAAGTGGGAAAACAAGCCTGTGTCAGCTCCTAAATAAGCTGCTCCCCAAGCAGATGTTAGGAAAGATGTATTAGGATTTATATGTAAACTTCATACATACTTTTAAAAATTTGGTCTTAAGCTGGCTGCTGATTGTGAAATGAAAATAAACTCAGTTTATGTCTGAGCAGAGAAAAAACAAGAGCCGCTGCCTTCAAGTGGGCGGAGAGTTTGCTCATTTCCATGAAGCAACTCGGAGAAAGAGGTGCCCTTTAGAGGCTGAGGTCAGTTCAAGCAGATCTCCCACTGGCCCTGGCTTGGTTCAGTCTGCATGGAGATGAGCCCCAAAGACCTGAGCCTTGTCCAGACCATACCTTCAAGCAATGGATTCTTCTAGCGCAGACGCCAACAGCCTAACAGCAGAAATGACACTCACTTTCTCAGGTCCCTTCAGAAACAGAGGGCTGCTTTTGAAGATCTTAAAGATCTTTACATCATAGGGCAAATGACTGAAAGATAAATCTTCCCCTCCAATGATGTCAGAGGAGCTCCCTGCGTTGCCCTTCCTACAATACACGCCCCCTTCATCAGTGTGTGCTTCCTTCGCTGTTTCAGAACACTGCTGGCCTCTTGGCAAGAAACAAACTTGCCCTTTCTGTCCTTAACTACCAGCACCAGCTCTCCAGCAGGCCCCATGTGATTCTACTTTTTAAGATAATTAAAACAGCAATTAAGATTTTGTTGTTTGGGGCCAGTGTTCTCCCAGAGAATGATGGCATATTGAATGCTCCCACTACATACTCAATGAAATGAAACTCTTAAACAGCCATTTCTCCTGGGACTGAATTCTGAACTGTTTGGTGAAGGGAACTACGAATTAATAGGACTTTTTGTCACCTTGAAACCCAGGCTTAAAAAAAAGAAAGACTATAAATAATTTTCCCTTCAGTTTCTTGACAGCTCTAAACCCCAAATTATCGCTTATATTGAATTACTTATCTTTTGCAGAGAAACTTTAGAAATGTCATCAGCCCATGCTAATTTCTTCTTTGCCTTCTTTAAGCAGCACAGTGAGAGAATGTTGTGGCTTTAACCCGAAGTGGAAGGTGGTTATTTCCTTTTTGTGCAGTCACAACTCCAAGCACCTCAAATCAACCTAATTGAAGGTGTCTTTAATCAAAGCTGGGTCAGGCAAGAAAATAAACACAGTTGCTCTAATTAAGACTCCCCTCTCCTCCCCCTCCTGTTTGGGGCCAAGGAGGAGCTGTGAGTGCTGCCAAAACTCTCCTTTATTTTAGAACTGGAGAAGTTGGAAAACATCCACAGGAGTTCTCAGAACTCAGAGGCTGGAAACGGATGCTGTTCGGGAAACCAGTTAGGTGTTAGAATGCGGGTTGTGTCTCCAGCTGTACGTACTAGAAAAGAATGCCCAAACACAGACCTCTGGTGGTAGTTCTTTTTGGGGGGGCTTTATGTGTGCCACCTTGCCTGCTTGACATTGCTGATGAGCCAGGACAAGTCGAGCCCTGAGTGGTCGTGGGTGAGGCAGGTGTGTTTCCCTGATCCTCTCCTACTGACCTTTCAGGTCACTCTTGGGGAATGGCTGGAGGGACTGAGTAAGACACCAGCTCCCACATACTGGATATTTTCTGTGCATCGGGCTCTCCATAAAAGTATTGACTCCTTACACTCTCCCCCTGACATAAGGACAATTTTATACTCAGTTTAGAGATGAGGAAACAGCCACGTAACTGACCCACAATCCCAGGGCAGGAAAGTGGTGGAGCTCCCCCTAGAAGTTAGGGTGTCTGGCGCTTAGCCAAAGTCTCCCTGACTCCCACATCTTTTCCTGTTCTCTGTGGGTCTCAGGACGTGATCTACCTTATCTCTAGCCAATAAGCCTATAGGGATGGGGACTCTAGCCCTGATTGACCCTAACTTTATTGTAATAAAGTCGTAACTGTCATAAGAAGTAATAGTTGCAATAAAAAGTAGTAATTGTAATAAATCATGAACATTCCAAGCTCCATGTTATTTGCCCACAAAAATTTTCTTGGCACAGAAGACAAAGGCAGACTTCTCCCCACGGAATACATAACTGTCGATGGCACTTCACTTTGAACCTTGGTGCAGAGGGCAGTCCTTAAGCCCTGGGCTGAGGGGCGCATGTGACACATCCTGAAAAGTCAAAAACCATTTTCATAGAGCAGGTCCTCCCCCAGCGCACACACACAGAGCTCCTGCGCTTCTCTCCTCTTTCTCTGACTTCTTCCAGAATCGTGGGTCTTGTCTCCATTAGTCAAGAATTTAACTTCTTTCTTCCAAAACGTCCCTCCTCTTCCATGAAGGAAGGTGCTTGTGGACTGGCCTTAGGAAACGTCATGCAGACAGGAACAGCACACCAGTGTCCAATCACTCAAGCCGGAAATGTGGTTTGCTGTGGCCCTGTCTGCTTGAGAGTTCTGCTAGCCTGTGAATACCACTATCATAGCAGCACATTTACTTGTGAGAAATTAAACAAAGCCTTGGGTAGGGGATCCATAATTTACCATCTTCCTGTGAAATCTAGTTCTGGTTTTGGAAAAAAGAGGAGGAGGAATTTTTATTCCCAGCCTTGTGTGTGGTGAGGTTTATCTGGAACAGTGGTTCTTACAGAGGACTCCTGGCCAGGTAACTCGAGTCAAAAAACTGGAGAAAATCCATGAAAACAGCCACTACCTTCAACTGAGCCGCTTAGAGATAAGTGCAGCGCAACATCCAGACATCCCCCTGATGGACAGTTTCTCTTGATTTTGGTGTGATGAAGCCCACAGAGCTGGAGGACATTAAATTCAGCTGTTAGGGTTAGGGATCCGTTCAGAGAATATTCTCATCCTTGTATCTAATAGTCTAAGAATATATATGTAGATTCTATAATCCTGTTTGGAATTAGGTTTTAAAAGAAAAATAATCATTTAAAAGCAAGCTAAGTAAGTGTGGAGGGAGAAAATTTGATCCAATTATTAAATCAGTTGTAAAAAATTAAAATATGTACTTTAGATGGAGCAGTCCATCTTTCTTACCAAATGACATTACACCCTGGCTCGATTGCAGGCCACGGATAGTTTTTGTTTTGTTTTCTCTGCTGCTTAGAAGTCAAAACCCCTTTGGAAAGTTAACAGTGCATTGGGGAAAGCATTCCAACCTCGAACCCTAACTTAGTGTATACATTTAAAGACAATGAACCTGTGGTCAGAAAGCAGAAAGCCAGAGCTGAAAGCAGAAGTTTTTCTAGTTGAAAGAAAGGAAAATGCATAAAGCAAATTAGGGAAATGGACAACTGAAAATGGCCCATAATCCCCATCTCTTCAGGAGCGTATGCTCTCATTCTCCGTAGTTCCAGATGAACACATGCATACATACCTGTATTTATCACAGACACCTCTGGGGTGGGGAATGTTAACCAGGCTGTGTATACAGGTGTTTCATCTCCACAAATCAGGGTATCTTCTCTTCTTTTGAGGCAAGATCCCACTCTTGTCACCTAAGATCTCACTCCGCGCACTGGAGTGCAGTGGCATAATCATGGTTCATTGCAGCCTCAGCCTCCTGGGCTCAAGAAAACCTCTTGCCTGAGCCTCCCGAGTAGCTGGGATCACAGGCATGTGCCACCACACTTGGCTAATTTTTATTTTACTTTTTGTAGAGAAAGCATCTCCCTATGTTGCCTAAGCTGGACTCTAACTCCCAAGCTCAAGTGATCCTCCCATCTTGGCCATTTAGAGTGCTGGGATTACAGGCATGAGCCATTGCATTCAGCTGGTGCATTTTTAGCAGTCATTTTTAGTAGCTCAGTCAGGTCACCAAGCGGTGTCTGAGCCTACACCAGTTGCCTTACTTTATAAATGGAGTTCATGTCAAACACAAATGTTTATTTTTCCTCTAAAGAGCAATGGTTCTTGGCCAGCTGCAGTCTTGCAATGTGGGACATTTGGCAACGTGTGTAGGCATTTTTGGTTGTCACCACTGCAAGGGGGTGGGGGGAGTCCAGGGATGCTGCAGGACATCCTGCTGTGCCTGGGACAGGCTTTTTATTTTTTTATTTTTTTCCAGAGTAAAAGGGGAAAGGAGCTAGGTGTGGCAAACAAAAAGGGCAGCTGGGAAGCTGGGGTGTTTGCCAGGTCCTGCCAGACACAGTTCCCCCTCTGTGCCTCAGTTTCCTCATCTGTAACATGCAGCGATGAGATGAAACCCTCTCCAAGATCGGTCCTTTCCAACTGCCCTCCCTGGGAGCTGGCACAGTGCCCTGCCTCCCAGGCTGACTCGTCCTTTGTGATTCTCTCTTTCCATGGGACTCCAGATTCATGCCGGTCCCACTAGCCCTGCTGCCCTGTTCCTAAGCCTGTCCAGAAATGCTTGGGGCTAAATGAGGCTGAAACTATAGTGCTCTGCTCTTCCTACCTTTTTAAGAGGACTTACATTTTAAAACTTCCATTTTTCAAACACTCACTGGCTCATAAAAAAAAAATAAAATAAAAAGCTGCAATTGTGAAAATGTAATTGCTCAGCTTCAGCTCATGCTCCATATCAGTGATTTTCTTTCTTAGCCAAAGCTCGTTAGAATTATTTCCTGTATTTTTATAATACATTCTTCAAAATTAATTTCAAAATTCCTTATCTACTATCTTTCACAAATGTATGTGTAGCCTAGAGAATTTGGTAATAAATGTTGTAATACATTTATATTGGGATTTGTAGTTGCAAGCCTATTTTTTTTTTTTTTTTTTTTTTTGGAGACAGGGTCTCACTTCTGTTGGCCAGGCTGGAGTGCAATGGCATGATAATGGCTCATTGCAGACTCAACTTCCCAGGCTCAGGTGATTCTCACACCTCAGTCTCCTGAGTAGCTAGGACTACAGGTGGGCACCACCACACTCGGCTAGTCTTTTCATTTTTTTGTTTTGTTTTGTTTTGGTTTTGGTTTTGTAGAGACTGAGTTTTGCCGTGTTACCCAAGCAGGTCTCAAACTCCTGGGCTCAAGTGATCTGCTTGCCTCGGCCTTCCAAAGTGCTGGGATGATAGGTGTGCACCACTGTGCCCGGCCCAAGCCATTTTTCAGTCCATTCTTTTTGCTCCTCCGAGTAACCCTTCATAGCAACCAGCTTTGCATTGTTCAGTCACCAGAAGTTAATGCTATAAAACCAGAGATTTCCAGCCATACAGGATGTAGAGAGAAACCAAAACTCTGTACATTTGCTATTGACGCGATGTTGTCACAGCCACTGCAGCACTCAGCATCACCAAAAGCCTGCACAGAGCTGTGATATTCTTTAGATAGAGTTTTGTTGTTGTTTTCTTTCTTCTCCTTAAATAATATTTAATTTGTCATTAGGTCATACTGTGATTTCATAGCTTATTTCATCTCCGATATTTTCTTCTGTATGTTATCTTTGGAGAGAACTCTCCAGAGTTCAAGCACAAATCCTAGGACAGACTTGCATTTTTGACTGTCACATTTTCATTGCAGTATGTGCAAAAGTACAGAAATGCCACCAAATTAAGCAAAGAAGGTAAGACTTTTTGAATGAAAAAGTTCTGGCAATAATAAAACAAAGCCTATTAAGAGTGTGAAGTGAGAGGTGGAGTGATGCCAGGGCAGCTGCCTTAATTATCTCTTGCTGTGTTACAGACGAACACACGTTTACCAGCTTGAAATGACACATTCTCTCACCGTTGCTGCAGGTCAGGGGTCCAGGCACAGCACAGCTGGGGCCAGTGCCAGCGTCCCACAAGGCTTGGTCCAGGTGTCGGCCAGGCTGCACTCTGCTTTAAACTCAGGGATTTTCTTCCAAGCACAGGTTGTTGGTAGAATTCAGTTCCTGGGGCTGGAGGACTGAGACCCTCAGCTCCCTACAAGGCTTCCTGCCATTGCCTGGACAGATCTTGCAGTGCGTGCGGTGTTAATAATCATGGGAGAGAAATGTGGTCAACCTTGCCATATAATGTATCCTAACCTAGGGAGTGGCGCCCCATCTCCCTGACGTATTCTGGAAGCAGGTGACAGATCTTGCCCATACTCAAGTGTCGGGAGTATACCAGGGCAGGACTTTGTGGGGTGAGGTATGTCCCTGGCAAAAACCATTACTTTTAATCTTCCCATTAAATGTAAAATATCATCCAACTTGAACATATACTTTGTACTTTTTTCCCCTAAACAAACAAAAACTAATCCTCATCCAACAATAAAAGTTTTGCTGCCTGTAAAGATACTTGAAAATGTATGATATAGACACGGAAGACAGTTCCCACGCAGCCTAAAGATGTTTAGTGCTGGCCGGGCGTGGCGGCTCACACCTGTAATCCCAGCACTTTGGAAGTCTGAGGCAGGTGGATTGCTTGAGCTCAAAAGCTCGATACCAGCCTGGGTAAGAGCAAAACCTTGTCCCTACAAAAAGTACCAAAAAATTAGCTGGGTGTGGTGGTGCCCACCTTTGGTCACAGCCACTTGGGAGGCTGAGGTGAGAGGATTGCTTGAGCCTGGGAGGTGGAGGCTGCAGTGATCCCAGGTTGTGCCACTACTCTCCAGCCTGGGCAACACAGCAAGACCCTGTCTCAAAAAAAAAAAAAAAATGTTTAAAGATGTTTAGTGTTGGTGACATCATTGACATTAGTTGCAGCCTTTCTGGGGGTGCCCAGCTCTATGGAATGAGCGGCTTACTGGTTTATGAATTCCGGTTTGTTCATGGACAACAGAGGTTCTTTCCTTGCTTGTTTTTTTGAGCTAGTTTGCTCTCGTGTCTAACCGGGTGGTTTCTAAGAAAACCGGACTCTGTCTTGGCTGTCTCACACAGAAGCCCCTGCAGGTTTTACTGCCCGTCCTCCCTCCCCAGATTTCTGCCTGCCTTCTGGGCACCAGAAGTCTTAGACGGATGCAGCGGGTTCTGTGGTGAAACACAAATGACAGAGGTGCTCCCTGCCTTCCATGTTCTGGCTTTCCACCAGGAGCCCCAGCCGCCTTGCAGAAACATCGAGGTGACTTGTAGCATGACCGAGCTCACTGGCGCGTCTTCGCGGTGCTGCCCCCGCCCTGCAAGAAGAGGGGCCATGCAGTCACCCGTGGACCACGTTCAACGTTTGCGAGGGAGAGGTACCACCGTTCCTCATGTGGCCAGGACCGTGTGGTCACTCTTCGGGGGTGTTGACATGGCTGCAGGTGTACTCAGTCACCTCTCCATGTATACGGAAAAGTGCTCAGTGTTGTATCCAGCCGCATCTGCCTGAGTGCGCTTTGGGATTCCATTTCTGCCAGCTATGGGGCGCGCTGCCGATCTGCATGCACACAGCTTTACTGAACGCGAAGTCAGTTGTTGGTTGTTGTTGGTTGTTGTGCTCTGCTGCCTCCTGCTTCTGGCTCCAGTCATGTGGTTTCTGCTTATCTCTTCCCTGGCCTTAGGAAATAGACCAGCTCTTCTTTTTTTCAAAAACATTTCACCTGGGCATATTTTTTTATCTATAATTATGAACTTTTATGTAATCACATAATTAGAAAATATAACGCAAATCAGATGTTAATTGCCTTCACGTGTATAATTAGTATAGATACTATTTTCTTTATTCATCTCCAAAAAAGAAAAATAGAAGCGGTGTTTCAAAACTCTCTTCTCTTTTTAAACAGAGGGTGGCTCCCACTCCGCCAGCACCTCATCGCAGCGAGGTGAGGCTAAGATGAGCATAACCAGTGACGAGGTGAACTTCCTGGTGTATCGGTATCTCCAGGAGTCAGGTAAGAGGCTTGGTTTTCTGTTGGTAGGAAATTCACCTTCAGCATCTTATGAACAGAATGATCAATGCTTGATTCAAGAGCAGGCTGTAGAAGAAGAAGTAGAGCTAAGAAGGTTCTTAGTGTTGATGGGGTAAAGAGAAGGTTCTGAAGCCCTGCCATTCCTGGGTGGAAAGAGGGAATGTGTTCTTTCTTCCTTTGACACTTCTGTGCAGATGAATCAGGTGGGAATCAAGAGCAGTTGTGGTGAACGTGGAAAGGACGGAAGCAGTGCAGCTCCTGGCCTCCGCCTTGGCGAGGGCATGCATGAGCTGGGGTGTGTGTTTGAACCTCTTTGATTTTGCTCCAGAAATTTAGTCAGCTCCCCAGCTTCTCCTGCTCCACGCCTTCCAAATGGGCCGCTAGGCAATTTTCGACAACTTAGGAATCATCCTACCATCTTCCAGCATTATTGATTACCGTTAAGACAGTACTTTCTGGTTAATAAGTAAACAGCCAATCCCGTGTGTTCCTTGTTGACAAAACAGACCTTGAGCTGAGCAGCTGCCCTCCTCTGCTGGCAGGGAAGTGGCGGGAGGAAGCCATGGAGCCCAGGGCCTGGGTTCTGGCCTGGCTTTGGCCTGGGCTTGCGGGATCCCTCCAACAAGTGATTTGGTTTCTAGCGTGAAAACTTTTTTTTTAATTTTAAAACTTAGAAGATACGTAATTTAAGACCTACAAAATGACATTGGTGAAAAAATGTTCTGATAGCCACCTACCCATTTAACTTAAGAAATAAACCTCTCTGATGCAATGGAAACCCCGCCCAGGTTTGCCTCCCCGCCTTCCTTGATAATAATGACCCTGGTGGACTTACTGTGTGTTATCTGCATGTGGCCATTTTCCTAAGCAATACACAGTGTGGGTGGATTCGTTTCCTAGGGCTGCTATACCTGACGTACCACAAACTGGGGTGGCTTAAAAGGAAATATGTTGTCTCCTGGTTCCTGGGGACAGAAGTCCATGGTGAAGGTGTGGACGGGTTGGTTCCTTCTGAGGGGGAGTCTCTCCTGGGCCCCTGCCTTGGCTCCTGGGGCTTTGCTGGCAATCTTTGGAATCCTTGGCTTCTAGGTGCGTTACCCTCATCTCTGGGTTCACATTTCTTCATATTTCCCCTGGGGTAAAGACAGTCAGATAGGATTCGGAATTTACCCGCCTCCAGGACAGGCTGATTTTAGCTATTATTTTTGAATGCAGCGATAATCACATCTGGAATGACCCTGTTTCCAAATAGCAGTATATAAGGTACACTGTTGCACCTCAGGATGGTCCAATGGAGGGGGCACACTTCGACCCATAACAGTTGGTTTTGGGGTCTTTATAAGCTTCATGCCCTTGACATCAGATTGTATATATTCTGGAACTTGATTATTTGAAAAGGAAACCCCAGTTCCTAGGCCCCCTCCTCCCAGAGATGCATGTATTCGATTTGAGGGAAAACCAGTCTATGATCCTCTGGGCGTGGGTTCTCTCACAGCTGGCCTGGTCGGGTAGCATGCAGGCATTGGAGCCACACAGAATGACTCGAGCTCTGATCCTTGAATGAGTCTGAGTGAGGCCTGTTCATTTGAGCCTCGGTTTCCTTGCCTAGGAAAATGTGATCAAGTACCTCAGGCACATAGCACATTGTAAATAAGTGCCTTCTCTGTCCAAGCCTGGGTCTCTGTCCCTTGCACTCCCAGCTAGTGTTATTCATGGGAAGTACACATTCTTTCTGCATGTTTATCAGACGCCTTCGATTGGTTGTTGCCAGAACATAGTATAAGATAATTGGCATACAAAACAAAACATGTACTGCCTCGCCCCTGGAAATCAGGGGAATGCTAACCACTGTGCTAATACCTCAGCCTTGGCTCTTTGAGGAGCCCAGGTGGCTTCCTGTCTCAGAGCTCAGAGCTTCCAAGAGGTGCCTGCAAATGGAAATCACATGTACCAAACCCTGCTTCCCTGTCGACTTGTGGCATGGAATTTGAGATTCTTCCATTTAGCAACACCTCTGCACAAGGACATGATGAAGGCCAAAGAGACTCACAGCTCTTGTGTAAACAAGTCCCAAACTGGAGCTGTCAGGTGTGAAGGACCACGTGCTCCGTAACCTGGAGACAGAGCCGTGCTGTTGGCTGGTCCCCAGGCCCACGGAGCATGAGCTTTGCTGGCTTCTTGAAATAAACACAGAAACCCCTATCCCTCCCCAGAAAGGTCGGCTTCCTTATTCAGTGTTTGTTTATGAAGCTTCTGTAACCAGGCAGCTGAGAAGGAGAGTCGGAGCACAACAATGTAGAGACCTCGGCAAATGTCAACTTTATGTAACATCTGTGAGTTCCATTCCAGATTCATCAGTGTCACTGAAGTATAATAACACTTCTTAGGCAGAGTTGGTGTTGAAGACAGAGACTATTGCACTTTCTTCAAATCGCTGTGTGCATTGTGGAACTTTTTGGAGCACCCTACCACACTACAAGGTTGTATTCAAAGGAAGAAAGGAGCAAAGAAATGCTTAATGTTGAAATGTTCATTTTGGGGTATTTTCTGTTTGTCTCAAGTCCCAAAGTTTTGGTTAGGTCAATATTCATTGATCCTGCATCAAGAAACAGCACCTTCTCAGTCTATGGCTGTCTCCCTTCTACCTTAAATGAAAAGGAAAACATTTTCGTGATCATGCTTCCTCCTCAAGCACCTGCACTCTCATTCCTGCACCCTACCAAACTTATTAAAAACAGGCTCTGCATCTCAGAAGATGATTCATTCCTCAACTCCCTCCAGTCTGGCTTTCTCCACTAGAAGTTGTCAGTAAATTCTGGGTTCCTGGATCCAGTGATCTTACTGCAACTGGCATTCCTCCTTACCTGTGTGTGACAAGAAGCAGGTGTTGGAGGGAGGTGAGGAAAGGAGTAGGTGTTTCCCTGCAGTGCAGCTGGCTCCCTGGAAGGTATACTTAGAATGCTAAACCCCACCTTCCTGGTGCAGTGATGGACAAGTTTTCCAGAGTCACCAAGCTTGTGGCCTGAGCCCTGCTTCTCTGCCCTGGATCCAGCAGACGAGATGCCGTTCCTGTCCATCTGTTCATCTCCTTCACCAGTGTCTCTCTTCCTCCCCTCTGCCAGTATCCACAGTGTCAGCTATGATTCCTTAGGCTGCAAGAAAGGGAATCCTCAGTGGAGCACTGATGGCCTCAGATAGCAGGGAAGCAGGGTGTTGAAGAAGGATTCAATACACACGTCTTCAAACTGGGGAAAGAACCTCAAAAACAGACGTGTTTTGTTCTTCCACCCACAACAGGCAGAAGTCAGATCATCTGGTTTTTAGCAATCTACATATATTTCCCTACCTATATGGATTAGTGGATTTCCATTGTTGCCCTTGTTAATTGTCCAAAGCGAGGGCTTTGCCCATCAGAAACACTCAATAGATGTTACCCACAGGTGACATCTCACAACAGCAGACTCATGGCAGTCTGAAAGAGGAAACTGGTTAGAAGCAAGAATATTAAGTAGTAGGGAACTTTGGCATTACCAAGCTTTAGTGCCAAAATGGATTTGTTGGCTTTTGCATGTGTTTGGCAGTCTGGCTTTGACAGGGTGATATGGTTTGGCTGTGTCCCCACCCAAATTTCATCTTGAATTGTAGTTCCCATAATTCTCACATATCATGGGGAGGGACCCAGTGGGAAGTACATGAATCATGGGAGCAGATTTTCCCATGCTATTCTTGTGATAATGAATAAGTCTCACAAGATCTGATGATTTTATAAAGGGGAGTTCCCCTGCACACCCTTTCTTGCCTGCCACCATGTAAGACGTGACATTGTTCCTCATTCACCTTCTGCCATGATTGTGAGGCCTCCCCAGCCATGTGGAACTATGAGTCCATTAAGCCTCTTTTTTTTCTTTATAAATTACCCAGTCTTGGGTATGTCTGTATTAGCAGCATGAGAATGGACTAATACAACACGCGAGTCCACTGGCCTCTGTCTTACAAGATCCATTGCCCGGTCGCTTCTGCTACCTGGGCAATTTTTAAGAAGCACATGATGGCCGTGTGCCTTTCCCATGAGCTCATGTTACCATTCCAGGAGGAGAGAAGCAAGGGAGTGAGCCCCTATAAATGTGCACAGCCAGCACCTGCTGTGGTGAGCAGGTCCCCCAAATGCTGGGGGAATCGTGAGTTGTTTGCCCCCGCATATTTCTGAATACAGCAAGGGAAGTGGAAGTCCATTTTCCATTTAGTGGGGAAAGAGAGAAAATTTGGCAAGTGAGTCCCTATAAACATATTATTTCCTCTGGGACTTCATCCCAAATTCAAACTAAAGAAAACATGTTCTCCCAGACCCACATTTTTAGCATAAATTAAATAATTCACAGAAACTTGCAAAATGGTATGAGGAATACAGGGCAACAGAACCACAAATTCAAACTGAATTTAACTGAGAAAGAACTGTGCCTGCAATATAATCAGGTGATAGATGTGGGGGGAAGGGAGGTACTATGAAAACTTTTTTTTTTTTTAATTTTTTGAGACTCACTTATGCTGAGGGTCTCACTCTGTTGCCCAAGCTGGAGTGTGGTGGCACAATCACTGCACTCACTGCAGCCTCTACCTCCCAGGCTCAAGTGATCCTCCCACCTCAGCCACCCGAGCAACTGGGACTACAGGCTTGCACCACTAGAAATTATGCCCAGGTAATTTCTTATTTTCTGTTTTATTTTATTTGTAGAAACAGGGTTTCATTGTGTTGCCCAACTTGGTCTCAAACTCCTGGGTCCAAGAGATCTTCCCACCTTGGCCTCGTAAAACGCTAGGATTATAGGCATGAGCCGCCGCACCACCCAACCAAAAATATTTTTTAAAGGAGAAGATACTGGCTGAAGAGGAAAGAAGGAAGGAATGTGGGGAGCCATCTTGAGCATAATCAACACACAGGACAGTTTTGTCACCCTCAAAATTGCCTTGTGTCCCTTTGTACTTAGCTCCTCTTCCACCCCCACCCTGCCCCTGGCAACCACCACTGTGTTCTGTCCCTAGAGTTTTGCCCTTGCAAGAATAGCATAGAGATGGCGTCATACGTTGTGTAGCCCTGAGAGTGTGACATCTTTCACTCAACCTCATGCACTTGAGATTCATGCATGCTGTTGTGTGCACCAGCCATTCATTCTTTAGCTAAGTGGCATTCCATTTTGAATGCTGTTTCAGCGATTTGTTTATGTATCCTCCTGTGGAGGGACATTTGGGTTCTTTCCAGGTTTTGGTGATTCTAACATAAAGCTATAAAAAAACATTTTCATACAGATCTTTTGTGTGAACGTAGATTTTCATTTCTCTTGGGTAAATATCTAGGAGTGGGGTTGCTGGGTCATGTAGTAAGTGTAGATTTCACTTTATCAGAAACCAGTGCATTCTTTTCCATCTAAGGCAGAGGCAGGACACATCATAAACATGAGTGGTTTTATAGAAATGAGTTGAGTCACAGAACTCCTCTATCTGTCACACAAGGCATATTGGAAAGTATGTAAAAAGATACTAGCCCTGGCGCATATATCTGCAGGACACTCATGAAATCTGATTCTTCCTTTGAGGATTTACAGCTAGCCTTCTGGACTAATTGATGAACCGGTCAGGTCACAGTTTCCATGGGCAGACATGAATGTAGCCCAGGCCTGCTGAGTGACAGAGTATCCTTGTTTGCACACCTTCTCGTCCTTCAGCAGTGCTGTCTAACCTGCTTAAAAATAGAAAACTCTACAGCTTGGTCAGCCCTCTGGTGGATAAGCCCAGGCATCTGAACATGGCAAAGGCCGGGCTTCCAGATGCAGGATTCCGCAGGCTGGGCCCTATGGTGGCCACGAAACCTCTCTGTGCATTTACCCACATACCCACAGTATCAAGTCATTGAAAATCCAGCAAAGTATTTCCCTACCTGGAGCACCATGACTGATGTCCGCACACCACCAGGAACAGGCAGACGAGTAACAAAAACCATGTGATGATGGTGGTGGCGACAGTACCAAAGAAAAAGAAACACAAGTGAGAAATGGAATTTCACTGATGTTGTGTTTAGCACAGGGATGTTACCAAGTTCTGTGTCCATGACGGCTGTAATTTTAAACACCGTAGCTACTAAAAGGAGCTTGAAACCATAATAGATGGTAAAAATTCACTTCTCACACATGCTGAATTCCCAGAATGAGGAATTTCTTGTTTAGCTGTGAAGATTTAACGACCCTGGAGGATGATTGAAAACTCCTTCTTCACTGGAACTTATGTTCTGATTTGTCCTGATTTGTACCTGAGAGGCCAATTTATTCTACATATTTCTTGCCTTCATTAACATCACCAAACATGGGTTTTCAGAGTGAGAGTGTTGCTAGTTATCAAAAGTGAGCGTCTCCACTCTGAGCACTACATTTTACTAAAGAGCCCATTTCTGCACACACAACTAGCTGGGTAGGATTAGGCATGCTTCTTCTGTTTACATAATGTATATATGGCTCTGTGTATTATGGCATCATAAGGAGGACAGTTGCTGTGCTTCCAGTGTTTCTGTCCCCCCAAATTCCTATATTGAAATCCTAACGCCCAAGGGATTGGTATTAGGGGCTGGGGCCTTTCGGAGGTGACGAAGTCATGATGAGTGCCCTTACAAAGGCACCCAGAGAGCTCCTTTGCCCCTTCCACTGTGAGAACACAGCAAGAAGGCGCCATCTGTGAACCAGGAAGCAGGTCCTCATCAGACACCCAATCTGCCACGGGTTGAACGTGGACTCCCAGCCTCCAGAACTGTGAGACACACATGTTGTTTATAAGCCACCTACTCCAGGTATTTTGGTGGAGCAGCCCGAATGGAGTAACATCATAGTGAAATATTACACCCACGTGCCCAGACTTTCAGGGTTGTGAATATAACTTATTGACATTTGTCATTCATTTTGTGAAGCTTCCATGCCAAGAAAGTCATTAATAAGAGCGATTTCTACATGGTATGGTGGTCCATGCCTGTAATCCCAGCACTTTGGGAGGCTGAGGTGGGTGGATTGCTTTGAGCCCAGGAGTTCAAGGCCAGCCTGTGCAATAAATACAAAAATTAGCCAAGTGTGGTGGTGCACGCCTATAGTCCCAATTACTCGGGAGGCTGAGGCAGGAGGATTGCCTGAGCCTGGGAGATCAAGGCTGCAGTGAACCATGATTGTGCTACTGCACTGCAGACTGGGTGACAGAGTAAGACCCTGTCTAAAGAAAAATGAAAGAGTCTTGCTGGGTGACACACTTCACCTGTAGTGCTCTCTGGTGGTGATGCCATTCAGGTGAGTTCGCGTAAGAGGAGTGTGTGGAAGAGTGAGTGAGACCTCAGCGGCCTCCTCTTTCCACAGCAAGCCCAAGCTCAGAGATAAAAGGCTATACTGAGCGCTCAACACACATCGAGGTTATACTGTCCAAAAAGAGTACCCTGTAGATGACCCAGCAAGTTCACAGTGGGTGAGCTGGCATGGGCCTTGGTTAGAGTGAGGTGGGGCGGAGGGGAAGGTTCCCTGTTCTCCAACACTTTCTGCAGAAGCACGAGACTGAGGGTGAAGTGGTCCCCTGGAAAAGCACCAGGTGGCCTGGTGGGGGTGGCGGGTCCTGATGCTGAGGGATGAGTTGTAGCTCATGCCCTGTAAAAGAGAATGCTGTTCAAAGCCAGCCAGTCTGGATTCAAGAGGGCTCCTGGGAGCTTCAGACCATCTGTAGAAGAAGCACTTCCCTGAGTCTTCCCTGTGTTCCAGTGCCCTTCCTATCCTAGGCCTCTGAGCAGGGTGCTGTCAGTCGAGTGGGCAGTTCCCCTCACCTCCTGCTGGCCTGGCTTTTCATCCTTGTGGAGTTTCTGCTGGAGTAGAGATCAAGCTGTGTGCTGGGCTGACCTCCTGTCACATCTGTGAACTGTTATGGTGAGGACCGTGGCATGAGAGAGCCGAACAGAAAGACATGCCCCCTCCTTCCAAGACTGACCTCGCACTTTAGGGGAACAGTACAGTGGCCTTTAGGAAACCTCAGCAGAAGCAACCCAGATGTCCACTGACAGAGGAAATTCCATCAAGAGAATGTGTCCATCCGTGCAGTGGAATATCATGACTCAGCTTTGAAAAGGAAGGAAATTCTGACACAGGCTCCAACACGGTGACACTCGAAGACATTATGCCAAGTGAAATTAGCCAGTCACAAAAGGCAAATACTGTAGGATTCCACTCAGAAGGGATACCTCGAGGAGTCTAATCCAAAAAGACAGGCAGTGGAAGGGTGGTTGCTGGGGGATGGGGAGAAGTGAGGGGTGTGGAGTTGCTGTTTAATGGGTACAGTTTCCATTTTGCAAAACGAATAAAGTTCAGGGGATCGTCGATGGTGATGGTTGCACAACAATGTGATTGCACCTAATGCCACTGAACCATGCATTTAAAAATGGTTACGATGGAGGCCGAGGTGGGAGGATTATTTAAGAGGCCAGGAGTTCAAGACAAGCTTGGGTACCATAGCAAGACCCTGTCTCCACCAAAAAAAAAAAAAAAAAAATTCAAAAATTAGCCAGGCATGGCTCACACCTGCAGTCCCAGCTACTCAAAAGGCTGAGGCACGGGAGTCACTTGAGCCTGGGAAGTGAGAGCTGGAGCGAGTTATGATTGTGCCATCACATTTCAGCCTGGACAACAGAGTGAGACCCTGTCTCTTAAAAAAGTAAAAAAATGGTTAGCATGATAAATTTTATGTTATATATATTTTTCCACGATTTGGGGGGAAAGGTCATGGTATTGTAGGTGAGAAGTTCCATGCATAGATTGTTTTCAGAGTTTGGAAAATTAGTCTCAAAGGGAAGAAAGAACCAACTGTAGTCACAGTAATATTAATATTATCAGTATTATATAAGGGCTTTTTAATAGTCCCATATTAGTGTTTGGGGCAAGTCCCTGGCACAGCCACTATTATTTATGAGCTAGATTGGTGTCCGACAAAATCTGATTATTCAAAAAATTAAACGGAAAATAGTGGCTTATTTATAATAGCAATAATCTGGACATATGTCCAGTGTCCCTCGGTGGGGGTAGATGAAGCAAGCTGTGGCATGTCTGCCATGGAGCACCGCTCAGCTATGAAAAGGAAGGAGAGGTGGGAAGGCACAGCAAGCTATAGGAACCGCCAGAGAAATGCACGGAATAGAACAAGCCGCGTCAGAAGGCTGCAGACTGGGCCAGGTGCGGTGGCTCATGCCTGTAATCCCAGTACTTTAGGAGACGTAGGTGGGCAGATCACTTGAGGTCAGGAGTTTGGGACCAGCCTGGCCAGCATGGTGAAACCCCATCTCTACTGAAAATATAAAAAATTAGCCAGGCGTGGTGGCACATGCCAGCAGTCCTAGCTACTCGGGAAGCTGAGGCAGGAGAAACACTGGAACAGAGGAGGTGGAGTTGCTGTGAGCTGGGATTGTGCCACGGTACTCCAGCCTGGGCGACAGAGCAAGACTCTGTCTCAAAGTAAAAGAAGAAGAAGAAAATTGCAGACTGCATGATTCCATTTATAGGTCATGATTAAAATGCTGAAAATACACAGGTGGACACCAGATCAGTGGCTGCTACAGATCCGGAATAGGGATGGAAGCATGTGCATATAAAAGATGGCTATGGGAGAGTTCTTTTGTGTTGATAGAAGAGTTTGGTACCTTGACCAGGGATGAGGTTCCACACATCCACATGTAGGATCAAACTGCATAAATTACACATATACAACCAGTGAATGCAGTGCAGAAAGGGCGATGATAGTTTGTGTTCCAGCGAGCACTTCCCATCCTGGCACCTACTTAGTGCTGTTGATCCTCTTCGACAGTAGTGTAAGATGCCAAGCTGGGAGAAGACAGGATGAAACGTGCACAGCACTTTACTAGCTACTAGTTTTGCAGTTTCCCCTGAGTCCATAGTAATTGCAGAATTATTTAATTGTAAAAAAGACTATACCAAAAACGTAATTCTACGTTTCTGTTGTCTGCAAAGCGCTGTGTGTGTGATAGACAGTGGTCCATAATACAAAGGCAGCCAGGACGTTTTCATTATATTTCACAGGTCATTAGCCATATTGCAGGCCTAGGGCTGGGTGGGGGTGCTCTCTTGTGTCGTGGATTTGAGTGGCAGCCCTATTAACAGAGAAATGGATGGCCACACAGACACCCTGGGGCCTTTGGAAACAGAAGAATCAGCTAGAAGCAAACAGCAGTTGCCATATGGACATTGCTTGAATTTTTGTGGATTGGGGACTGTGTCTCTGGATGGGCTGCATTTTTACTGGGGGAAAAAGTCTACGAATGGCTTCTCCCCTGCCCCCTTACCAGTGAGTCTTAGAATGCTTTTATAATATGCACTTACAACCTTCAGTGTGGAGGATTCTGTTAGATTTATGTGTTCAGCCTGAGAGAAGTGGGCAGACTTGAGGGTCTTAACTCCTGAAGATGTTGTGAATGGCCCCAACATATATCGTGCATTAACTCAAGGTCTTCAGCCCATTCGTTGAGATCAGGGTTTCCTGGCCTTGGCACTATTGACAATGAGGGCTGGATCGTTCTTCCTCTTGGAACTGTTCAGAACGCTATAGGATGTTCAGCAGGCATCCTTAGTGTCTGCCCACTCTGTTACAATGGAGGGGAGAGAGTAGGCAGACATTTGTCAAATGTCGCCAGTGGGTAAAATCAGTGCCAGTTAAGAACCACTGATTTATATCCTTTAGTTGTAGCATTTTTTTTTCCTTCCAACTAGTTTTTCTTGGGAAATGGAGTTTTGATGGGATTCTGATTTCTTCGCCCTTCATCCTGTGTTCTCCTTGGGCTGCATTTTGATTCATTCACCTGCAGAACTCGAATAGACTTTGATGGCGAGGAAAATGCAGTCCTTGTTATTATTAAAATTTTGCAGGTATTTTTTCCCTTGAGGAAGGGGAAAGTCTGCCAAAAGCATTCTCTGGCAGATGATAAAATAATTGAGAGTAGCAAACTTCAATTTGATTTTTCTTTTTTGGCTTGGCTCCTGGTGAGTAGGTTAGTTAACCAGGAAAAGGGTGTTAACTGAAACTGCCTTTGCAGATATTGTAACGGAAGAAATTATGACAGTGAGAGAAATCTGACGTGGCTGACTCCATCTTGTCTCTAACCTCACAGGCTGGCTGTCTTTGCTCATTCCTGGTTTAAAATCAGCTTAATTAAAAACTAATATCCAAGCTATACATATATGTAAAAGGCCTTGGTGCTTTTTCGCTTCTTAGATCTTACTTAAGAAAAAGTTTTTCTTTGTTTTTCCTCTCAGTCAACTGAATTATTTCCCCAGTCTGTTTTCTTGCCACTCTTGATGCCTACGTGAGAGGACCTAAAGTAATTCCTGACAGCCTGGGACTCTCTGGGAAAAACACAGGAGGTACCACATACCCCATTTTGAGAAAAACCTATGTTTTCCTCATGGAACCCCAGAAATTGAAGGAGGCTAGATCCCTCTCAAAATCTAAGGCTCTGCTCCATGTTACCTGGTGTATTTTGACTTTGGGAGGTATCAGAAATTATTTTGCAGGAAGAAGAGCTTTTAGCCTTGGTGTGTAATAACTAGGTAGGAAATACACTTTAAGGGATGGCTAATGGCAGTTATGGAAGGATACTCAGCTCTTTGCACTTTTGAGTCAGAGAAGCGTGCTCTCAGCCAACTAGAAGGTATGGAAACATTTCTACCCCACACTGAGAAATGAGACTCCCTTGAGGGCTAATTGGCTTTGGATTGCCTTGCAGTAGAATGCAGGGTAGCGGCATTGCACTGTCTTCTCCCATTGCATTCCCCTCTTTTGGGGGATCCAAGATGTGGTATGAAAATGGGACTCATAATTTGGGGGATCTGTTTTTGCCATCCAGCTATAGCTGCTTATTAGGCCCTAGAAACTACATTCTGTCCTGGCCCTGTTCCTGTAAGGGCTCCACCCTGAAGCCAGTAATCCAATTAAGAAACTTAAAAACTGGCAAAAAAAAAAAAAAATTTACAACTACTGGATCCTCCTCTGTCTGTGTATTTATATGTGTTGTGTGTGTGATGTTTATAGGAAAGGCTTCCTATTAGTTGACTTTTAAAGAAAAATGTGCTAAAAATCATTGTGAAAAAAATAGAAACCTTAATGCGTTTAGGTCGAGCAACTCTAATCTTTGAACAATAAATACAATTTATAATATTATTGGTAAAGTAAAATAAAAATGTCTTCAAGGCTTATACATTTGGCCTAAATTAGGCAGGTCAGATACTGTTTGCTAGATGCTTTAAGCTCATAAATTGCTTCTATGATTTTTAATAATTGTTTGACTTGTCTGTTTTACAGCCATTAGATTCTAAATGAGGCCAGGGGACATGTGGAGTTAGCCAGGTGCCCTAGCTAGGCGGGGAAGAGTCAGACATTGTCTGCAGCTCTGTCTTTGTCTTGGGCTCTATTATCTGATACATGGTTAAAATTGCTTACCTGTCAGATATGACATCGTAAATTAAAGCTACTGAGAATTAACATTATAATATGTACTTTAGACTACTGGAAAAACAGTTCTACCCATAAGGTGTACAAGGAAAATAGAATAATTGTTATGTTAAATTGTTGTGTGTCACAGAGATGACCAGATTTTCTTGTTGATTGCATCTTTATCTATGGCTGTCTTGAGACTTTTGTCATCCATAGACAATTACTGTCTTGTGTTGCTCCTTTCATAGACAATTACTGTCTTGTGTTGCTCCTTTTCAGAAGGCAGTTGTTATAATCAGCTATAGGACTCTGGCAGGTACTCTTGAATGCAGGTCTCTGATAACTTTAGAATTTGTGCCATTGGAATAGGGAGCTGATATGTTAAACATTGCTATTCCCTTTGTTATTCAGAATCAAGAAAGTGTTTTCTTTTCAGCCATTTACCACTTTTAGCCATTGAGTGAGGTAAACTTGTGCAGAATTTACTGTGAACAAAATTTGGAGTATGTTGCTTTTTCTCTACCTGATTTCTGCAGAATTTATAGAAACTATTTGAGTATTCTCAACTTATGGCAGTATAGTTATTTGCATAAGTGCAGTAAGAATCTGTTCTCCTTTGTAACAGAACAGAATTAGAAACACTAGTTATTTTACCAAGGCTTTAATTGGAATGGCATGCTTTCAAATATAAACAGACTGCTTTAAAAAATCAAAGTTGACTTATAGAGCAAGTAAAAAGCCCCTCAGGAAAACACCTTATACCTTGTCTGTGCAGTTTCTGTACAGGGTTCCTGACCTGTGGTAAGTAAAAAATGTCATTTTCTGGCAGGCCTAGGAAGCTCCAAGTTATCTTGAGACCTTGGGTGGAGGAAAGAGCCTATTATGGCAAATAATTATTCTTGCTGCACTTTATACAAATAATCAGTCCAAGCATAATAAGACTAAGACTTATTTTGCAAGTAAATTTGTCCTACTATGATTTGTCTTTAATAAAAATGGGGACTGGAGAGAGAAAAAGTATGTTTCAAAAAACTATAAACTTCTTAAGTTTTTATTATTTTCTGTTAACCCTGAATTCTTTGTAGGCTACAAGTCCCCAAACTAATGCTTTCAAATTTTTCTTCCACTTTTCTAACTTGGACTCAATAAAATGCTACTACCTTGTCCCTGAGGGCCTGCAAGTCGAAGCTTATTCCTTATAATACAGGCGACAAAAATGTATCGGATTTTTACTACCTTCCTCATCTATAACTAAAAAGGCCTAACCCATCTGGAATGCCACTTCCTGATATGGGAAACAGTTGTTTAATTAACTGATCTAGTCTCAGGACTAGGAAACTGACCTACAAAGATATGGGACAGTATAATTAAATATGCTCTTTCCTGTCCATCCCAATCTGTCTGTCTAACAACCACTGGCCCTCTCTCTGCTAGCCGCCCCATGTCTGATTGGTTCTCAGAGATGTACACCTGGGTCCCTCAGAGCTTGAGGTCAAGTCTGAAAAGGCTTCGGAAGCTAGTACTTTCACTCTTTAGCCTAGGACATTATAGTTCACTGTTCACTTAAGTGCTGTGCCAAAACTACAGATGAGCATACTAATGCCCTTGTCATGCAGTCTTGAAACCCCAACCAGGCATATGTGAGTACATGTAGACAGCTGTAAAGGGGTTCCGCTCCTTTTGCCTTGGAGTCTACAGCTGTACCCACTCTGCCCACCATCAGCAGGAAGAAGGTAGAGCAATCGTCTCTTCTTCTTCCACCTTCGTAGCCCACACCTTAAGAATAAGGTGTTATAAAACTCAAAGGGAGGGATGGAAACCACCTTTGCAAACATTGCAACTGAGAATATTTTGACAGTGAGAGAAATCTGATATGGCTGACTCTGTCTTGCTTCTAGCTCACAGGCTGGCTGTCTTTGCTCATTCCTGAGCATGGGCCAAGCTAACTTGGGGGAGAAATTTAGTTTATAGTTTAAATAATAGTCCTTCCACAAAACTAAGTGTTGTAAAACTAATGAAAGACCACCAAGTTAGGATGAGAGGGGCTTGAATTGTAAATAATTTACTAGCCATTATGCTGGAAGTCAATGAGATTTGCATCTTCCCCAATTAGTCTTGAAGATAACATCACTATTGTAGAACCTAAGACTGGCCTTTGAGATGTCTTTTCAGGTTTTTGCATTTCTGACAACCAGATTGCCCCACTTGGACCTGCCAACCAGTCCTGTGGCCCCCACCGAGGAACTGACTCAGCACAGGAGGACAGCTACAATTCCCTGTGATTTCATCTCCAACCCAACCAGTCAGCATGCTCCCCACCCTACCACCTGCCCACCAGACTATCTTTAAAAACCCTAATCTCTAAGCCTTGAGAGAGACTGATTTGAGTACTAATAAAACTCCAGTCTCCCGTACAAGCCGGCTCTGCATGAATTAAACTCTTTATTATAATTCCCCTGTCTTGATAAATCAGCTCTGTCTAGGCAGCGAGCAAGGGGAATCCGTTGGGTGGTTACATTACTCTTAATATTTGTGAATAATTGCATCTAGAAAAATGATTAAGTAGCTTTGCCCACTGTAATCCTAGCAGCTGACAAATTACTCCGTAGACTCCACTGTGTTTCCTAGGGCCGCAGAATGCCTTCTTATGCAAGACACGTTTCCATGGATTCAGGAAATCATTTTAATGGTTCAGCTATCTTAATTTAAACAAAAGTTCAGGGCTTATTGTTCAGCTGAGTCTCTAAAAATATTTTTTGACTGCAGTGGCTCTTTTACATTGCTAATGTGTGTCCCTGTTTAAAAAAAGAATCTTTATGAAATAGTGAAGGCCAGCATTTCTTTGAGGTGTTGGCTGTCTTTGCTTTAGGAATAATAAAGGAAAACATTAGTTTTATCAAATAATAAAATAAGGAAGACCTGAATAAAATGTCCACATTAGTAGAGAATGAAAGGACTCTGAAACTCTGAAACAGTAATGGCTCATGCCTTGATGTGATCTCATTAGGTGAGAGCAGCACATTTCGCTGGTGTATTGGGACCCCCAAGACCACCCTCAGGCTCAGTGGTTTGCTGGAAGGACTCAGAGGACTCAGTAGCTGCCACACTCATGGTTTATTACAATGAAAGGATACCGCTGAAAATCAGCAGAGGGAAAAGGCGCAAGGCACGAAGTCCAGGTGAAACTAGGCACAACTTTGTAGGCGGCCACCCCTAGTTACAGAGATGCTCTTAATTCTCCCGGAAGAATATATGATGACCTGCGGGACAGTGGCCAGCCAGGGAAGCTCACCTGAACCTAGGCGCTCCGGGTTTTTATTGGGGGCCATTCCTATGGGCATGCAGCCCATGCTGAAGGGGTCAGAAGGAAAATAGGAGAATACATGACTATCCAAACCACCTCAGGCCCAGGTCACATGGAAAACTGGGTGGGGTTTTATATCTGTAATTTGTGCATTTATGTGTATGTTAGATGTCAGTTTTAAAAAATAACTTCTAAGAGTGTGTAGGAGTGAGTAAGTAGCTGCAGAACGTGATACCCAGGTCTTTTATATAGAAGAGAATAGCACATCACCCTGGCCAGCTGTGTGGCATGAATAATTGATACTCCTCTACCAAGTATGTCCATTCTCCCTTTGCTAAATACAGTGGCATCGGGTTTCAGAGCCTCTGCTCACATGGGAGGTTATGAAGGGGCCTGTATGAAGGGGCTAATTGTTCAGTTACCAACCCTCTCATAACTGTGCTAGTTGCAAACAAACTGTTTGAAAAGACTGTTTTGCTAAACTACTCTTTTGGTGTGATTATAACCACTTACAGTAGCAAAATGCAGGAATCCAGAAGTTCATATATTCCAGATGTTCATAACCATTCCACCTTCCTGGTTCCAGTTCAATTTCACTTGTACGATCTTTTCTGAGTCTATTGTTGTAAATTAAGACTTGCCATTCTTATACTCATTAATTTGTTAGAGGGAGAAAAAGCAATTAGAATGAAAATCAGTTGAGTGTTTATAAATTACAGTTGTTGAAATACACATCTTGCTCAATGTAGTCAAAAAGTCTTTATTGATATTGATACCCACAAAAAAGGTTAGATTGTGTTGAAGATCCACATAAGCCTTCAATTTCACTTCCTACTTTAAAAATTGGTGACGATGGGAAAATGTCTAAGAGAGTCCACCTTTCCTGTTTTAGATAAGATGAAATAGCTACTCACTAAGCTGCCTGTCTTCCGAGTTTATTCACTGTTACATTCAAGACTTGCCTGCTCAGAAATTCTAATGTGACCTTAAAAGTGTCCAGCGTTGATATGTTTTATGCCGAATTCCATTCCCTTTCTTGCTTTCTAGACCAAATAGCAAGCGAGTCGTCTGAACTGTCACACACAGCACTGTCCCTTTTCCCTGAAGTCTCTGTACATTCCTTTGCTGGTGCCTCCTTCTCCATTCACTTCTTAGCTACTACTGTCCCCAAGATGATGTTCTTTTTTCCCCTCCCACATCTTTGCCTGTAGTAACATGCCCCCCCTTCCTCCTCAAGTCTGGGTCCCATCCTCAATCTCTCTACTGATTCCCCAAGTCCAAGTGTCCACTCCCAATCTCTCCAGTGACTCCTCCCTCCCATGTCACGGTGTGTATCCCCAACTTCTCCATTACCATCCATACTGATATTTTGAATGGCACTTTACAGGCACTCCTTAATGTAATCCCACACTGGGCACCATCACCATTTCCCTACCATGGTCTGTCCACTCCAAAGAGAAGCTTCCTCTACCCTATAATTATGTCACTCTTTGTCTTAGTCCATTTGAGCTGCTATGACAAAATACCATAAACAACAGAGATTTCTTTCTCTCATTTCTGCAGGCTGGGAGTCCAAGATCAAGGTGTGGGAGATTCAGCATCTGGTGGGGACCCAATTCCTGGTTCACAGACGCCGCCTTCTCGCTGTGTCCTCACATGGTGGAAGGGGCGAGGGAGCTCTCTGGGGTCTCTTGTATAAGGACGCTAATCCCATTCACGAGGGCTCTACCCTCATCATCTCCCAAAGGCCCACCTCCTGATACCACCCCATTGGGGTTTAGATTTCAATATATGAATTTAGAAGGGTGGAGAGAAGCATTCAGACTTAGCACTGTTTTATAAAAAAACGTCAGGATTGTGTTCAAACATTTTTTTCCCATGGTATCTTTCCTGCTGCCTCCTGGCCTTCAGTTCCCTCCCCGCCACCTGACACCACATATCCCACCCTTGTCAGTGTTAACCTCTATCCCCCATCACTGCTTTGCCATAGTAACAGTATCTCGCATTTATCAAGCACTTGCTGTGTGCCAGGCATGATTCTAAATATTGACAGATGAAACTGTTTATTCCTACCAATCCCTAGGAAGTAGAAATAGCTCCGTCATTTACAGATGAGAAACCCAAGGTGCTGAGAAGGTCCTGGCCTACCCAAGTCACTTCAGGGAGGTCATGCAGCTGCGATTCAGAGCATCATCCATCTGACTTTGTAATCTTTCTCATTTTTTCATTTATTCATCATTCATTGAAAATAATGTAATAAAAATTTTATATACATACACACACATATGTGTATGTAACTATGGTGTACCACATGATGCTTTCAAATACAGTTGGCCCTCCATATCCACAGCTTCCCCATCTACAAATCAACCAACTGTGGATCAAAAATAAATTGGGGGCCCGGTTCAGTGGCTCACGCCTGTAATCCCAGCACTTTGAGAGGCCGAGGTGGGTGGATCACGTGAGGTCAGGAGTAGAGACCAGCCTGACCAACATAATGAAAATCCGTCTCTACCAAAAATATAAAAGTAGCCAGGTATAGTGGCACATGCCTATAATCCCAGCTACTTGGAAGGCTGAGGCAGAAGATTCACTTGAACCCAGGAGGCAGAGGTTGCAGTGAGCCAAGATTGTGCCATCACACTCCAGCCTGGGCGACAAGAGTGAAACTCTTTCTCAAAAAACAAAAAATTATAATAATAATAAATGGGAAAAACAATTAAAAACAACAATACAACAATTAAGATAATACATATATTTTTAATTTTTAAAGAAAGGCAGATTTATTAGAGGAAGTATGAAAATATATTTTAAGGTTGCAATGGGCAGGACAGCAGAGAAGGAGCTGCCTGCCCTCCTCCTCACCCCACCCCCATATATATTTGTTGTGTGAGACAGCACTGCACTGTGTTGCCCAGGTTGGAGTGCAGTGGGATGATCTTGGCTCACTGCAGCCTCAACCTCCTGGGCTCAAACAATCCTCCCACCTCAGTCTCCCAAGTAGCTGGGACCACAGGAATGTGCTACCACACCCGGTTAATCTTTTGTAGAGGCAGTGTTTCACCATGTTGCGCAGACTGGTCTCAAACTCCTGGGCTCAAGCGATTCACCCACCTTGGCCTCCAAAAGTGCTGGGATTGCAAGTGTGAGTCACTGCACCCTACCTATTTATTGTTTTTTAAAGACAGAGTCTCTCTCTCTGTTGCCCAGGCTGGAGTGCATTGGCATGATCATAGCTTACTGTAGCCTCAGCCTCCTGGGCTCAAATGATCCTCCCACCTCAGCCCCCTGAGTAGCTGTAAGTGCAGGCATGTGCTGCCACACTCAACTAATTATTTTTATTTTTTGTAAAGATGGGGTCTCATTCTGTTTCCCAGTATGGTGTTGAACTTCTGGCTTCAAATGATCCTTCCACCTCAACCTCACAAAGTGCTGGGATTACAGGCATAGCCACCACACTTGGTGCCAGTCTCAGTTCTTTGCTCATTATCTGAATTTTCACCATATTTGCATACACCTGGAGTTCTTTTTTTAATATTTTTCTTAATTGAAACAGTTGCTTTTTATTAAATGTACCAGTACCTATTAGTATACTAGTTTCATTTAGTTCTATTGTTTGCATAATATACATTCAAATAGCTATTAAATTTCAAACATTTGCCCTCATGCTACTTAAAATTATTTTGAGTACCACAGAAGTGTGGTGGCTACCAGAGAGTACTTGATGTCCAGAAATACAGCAGTTGCTACCTTTTCTCCAGGAGTCTGAGAAAGAGCATAAAGTGCCATCTGAGCTGGGTGTTTGAACCAGAAGTTTTTAGGCAAAGGGAAAAGAGCACTTCAAGAAAAATAAGGAGCCTGAGTTCAGGCCCTGAGGCATAGCAAACCTGGCATATTTCAGGAGAATGTGCCATCTTGGTGATGGGGATGTAGGATCCATGATGGCAGAAATGAGGAAAAGGTGCTGGCAAGTAGGGTTAGTGGCATATTAACACTAGCCAAGACATGGGAATCTGTCCAGTTAGAAGCCATTGATTCATTGTTGAAAGCTAAAACCGGACATAGTGTGAGTAAAGGATGACTTGCCTGCTTGGTGAAAAATTAATAACCACAGAGGTGTCTATCAAAACCAACCAGCAACCAGGGAAAATACTTACAGTGTGTTAGGCAAAAGAGAACAGGGATACGATATTCTGTGACCATAATGATTATACATAGAAATTAAGATGCATAGGCCGGGTGTGGTGGCTCACGCCTGTAATCCCAGCACTTTGGGAGGCTGAGTCAGGTGGATCACCTGAGGTCAGGAATTCAAGACCAGCTTGGCTTACCTGGCAAAACCCCATCTCTACTAAAAATATAAAAATTGGCCAGACATGGTGGCGTGCGCCTGTAATCCCAGCTACTCGAGAGGCTGAGGCAGGAGAATCGCTTGAATTTGGGAGGCGGAGGCTGCAGTGAGCCGAGATCGCACTATCCGTTGCACTCCCCGCTGGGTGACAAGAGCAAAATTCTGTCTCAAAAAAAAAAAGAAAAATAAATTAAGATGCATAGAGAAGAGGGGCTGGAAGAAATCCCCTGATGTGAGAACAGGAGTTGTGTTGATTGTTTAACAATGTGAGTTATTTTCTTCCTCTTCCAAATTGTTTTCTCTTACATTCCCAAAGTCATATCTTGACTTTTGTTTGACTGTGCTTTGCAATGGTGCTATCCGTTGTAAATCTTAGGTTTAGCATTCATGCTGTCTTCCAATTTCCAAATATTGAATCCAGAATTCATGAGTGTTCTGAACTGGTGGAGACCACGCTGTACGGCTGGAGGACACGAGTGTCTCTGAGCCTAGCTCTTCCTAGTGGCTGACTTGCAGCAAGAGCTGAGGATTCCCCTGGCATCACCTCCACTATGATTCTCTGTGAGCATTTCCAGGAAGCAGCACCCCCTACCCTGGCCTAGGCCCCTCCAAGATTGTCTCGTTGTCCTAGCCCGCCATTGCCCTGAGAGGAAGTAGCCACGTGAGTTTATGGCCTGAATAATGCTTTTCCCTCCTGGATGCTCCCCAACTGTAAAGGATATGAAAATAGTCTTGGCAAGGGTGCCTGGTCTGCATTCGTCAGCGGACTGAGCCGTACTCAGCCGCCACCCTTGGGGTCTAGGCCAGATGTTATGGCGAAACCCTATTTTAACGAGATCCTTCTGGTATTTCTTTTGGATGCCATCCGAGGCAGTTTCACTTTACAGTAAATTCCATGTTATGGTGGGTCATCTCAAACAGGTCTGCAGCACATAAAAATGTTCTCACTGCAGTCTATTTTCTGTAGCAAAATGTTGTCAGGGGTTAGGATGGGAGTTGAGGACTGGGCCTTGAGGATTTTTTTCACATAAACACATTAAAATGGAAAGCTGATATGGACATGTTCAGTGATGTAGACTACAAAAGCAAAAAGAATTCTCCCCAGCATATTTTTTTTTTGCCTTTTACCATGGATATAACTGGAGTTTACATATGATAAGAACTGCTTCTTGGGCAGAAAATGTAATCCTCTGGTGAGACTAATCCATCACCGTTGAAGAGAAGGGAACTGGCAGTGAATTCACTCCACAGATGAAGATAGGATTTCAAATTCTCTCGTCTTTTATGTTTTACTGTTCCTAACTCCGTGAGAATGTGCATGTGTGTCTGTGTTTTCTTCACTGTTTGATGTTTCAACCCGGCTACCACTTCCTCGTCCTTGGCCTCTCTTCCATCTTTATTTTTCTCACACCCTCCCCACCTCTACCACCTTGTCCCAGCACTGTGAGGAAAGTGGGCAACTTTCCAGGCAGCTGTAGTCCTGCTGGAGAAACCTTTATGATCCAGGAAATACTGACTGAGGAGAAGCTGTACTGACTCCACTATGAATAGAGAGGTTGGAAAAATGTCAGCATTTGCTGAAACAAAAGGAAGTGCTCCATGTACGTTTTGGTTTCATAATGACTCTATTGTAAAACCCCTTCTCTTTAGTCCACCGCATTGGACAAGTGTGTTAACCAATGGCTGTTTGGTATCCATTGATCATAGGGCTAGACCAACAATCAAAGTTGTTTATCTCTGATAAGGTGGCTTTCGCAGGCGTGCCAAAATCGTTATAAAACTCCCAGCCACAAAGTCTAACATGTATTTTCACTTCCTATCCAATAAGGGATGTCCCCACCCTTTACTTCCTGACTACTGTAGTCATAAAGGTGCACTCCTAGTTCCTCCCTCTTTCTTAGCTTCCTGGTCCCTGTGTGTGATAAAATTTCTTGTTGCCCTGTGTGGCATGGCATGGCATGCCCCAGCATACTCCCTTCCTTGGGAACTGAGTAATATGTTCTTTCAATGACATTAGCCTCTTTGTGTTGTCACTCAGTCACCTCCATAAATTAAAAACCCTTCAGGTTTTGTTGGGACAGTAAGGTAATTTATTTTCTCTACGTAGAATTTTAGAATTGAAAGGAACCTTGTAGATCATTGAATTCACCTGTCCATTGTTCAGAAAAGGAAGCCAGGGAAGCTGATAAGGGCAGATCCAGGCCTCAGAGCACCTGGTTAAGTGTGTTCTCTCCATAAGCCTAAGAAATGGTACCAAATTCTTATGTCATTGCATCTGATGTGATCCTTCCTTCCTTATTTTCTTCTCTTCTGTTTCTTTCCTTTGCTTTCAAGACTGGTGTCTCACTTTGTCCCCCAGGCTGGAGTAAACTGGTACAGTCATAACTCTCTTCAGCTTCCAGCTTCTGAACTCAAAGAGTCCCTCCACGTCAGCCTCCTGGGTACCTGGGACTACAGGCATGTGCCACCACACCTGGCTAATCTTACTATTTTTATTTTTGTAGAGAGACAAAGTCTCACTGTGTTGCCCAGGTTGGTCTCGAACTCCTGGGCTCAAGTGATCCTCCTACCTCGGCCTCCCAAAGTACTGGGATTATAGGCATGAGCCACCATGCCCACCCCTTTTTTCTTAATTTAGCTGTCTAATATGTGAGCCTTTTTGGAAGATCCAATTTACGTCTGTTTGCTTTCTGTGTTACGGGAAGCATTCAGATTCATTGTTGCAACGTAGACCCTGTTTGCAACTTATTTTTGCTGAAAACTGTAATATAAATGGTGTTACTGATTAAGTGGTTTTCTTCCTCTTTTAAAAGGATGGTATTTTAAACCAAAAGTTTCCAAACACATTTTGGTAGTGTGTGGTGTATGGGTTAAGAGTGTGGAGTCGGGAGTCAGATGGCCACTTGGTACTGTGTGCCCTCATGGAAATCACTTTACTGCTCCATGACTCAGTTTCTTCATCTGTAATATGGATTTATTTGGACTAACTCATAGATTATTGCCAAGTATTTATGGTTTAATTCCTATAAAGGACTCAAAGTAAGCACTCAATGTCATTAACTTTATTGTTGTTACTATTTTTCTTGAATAATGTAATAGCTTTTATTCAGGTATATGTATATATGGTCAAGAGACTTCTTTGACGTTTAGAGACTATCATTTGTATGACAGTCATCTTTGTCTTAAAAACTCAGTTTTTTTTTTTTCCATTTGCTGCTGTGCCTAAATCAATTCTTGTCCTTTTTCTTCCAAGTTCTCGCTTCTAAAAATATTGAGGACTCAGTATTATTCAGTTTCTTATTTCCCTTCGTTGACATCATTCACCAGTTTCTCTGAGCCATTCATCATGAATCTTTTCAGCAATACTAAGGAGGGGTGCTCTGTGTGTTATGACAGGTTTCCTGCCTTCAAAGGGCATCAGTCTTTTCAGAAGCCAGGAGATGCATAGAAACGTGGGACATAGTGCACGGCACCGTGATAAGACAGAAGGATAGGGAGGAGTCCTGAGGGAGCTCGGAGAAGAGGCACTCACATCTGTAGAGAGCACGAGGAAGGCTGCTGTGGAAGAGGGGGGCCTGGCTGCGGTCATAATCACTGAGAAGGTTGGCAGGGGTGGATAAGGGAATTCTAAAGCAGAGTTTCCTGCCCTTGCACTTTGAAATTTGGGGCTGGATTTTTTTTTTTTTTTTTTTTTTTTTTAAAGACAGAGTCTCACTCTGTTGCCTAGGCTGGAGTGCAGTAGCATGACCTTGGCTCACTGCAATCTCCGCCTCCTGGGTTCAAGCGATTCTCCTGCCTTAGCCTCCCGAGTAGCTGGAACCACAGGAGTGTACCACCTGCCCAGCTAATTTTTGTATTTTTAGTAGAGATGGTGTTTCACCATGTTGGCCAGACTGCTTTCCTGGCCTCAAGTGATCACCCTCCTTAGCCTCTCAAAGTGCTTGGATCACAGGCATGAGCCACCATGCCCGGCTGGGGCTGGATCATTTTTTGACGTGGTAGACTGCCTTATGGATGGTAGGATGTTTAACCACATCCTTGGCCTCTACCTGCTCGATGCCTGTAGCACATAGACACCCACCCACCCAGACACTGTCAGATGTCTTCTTCTTGGGCACAAAAACAGCTTCACTTGAGAACTACTGGTCCAGATCAAGAGACCAAAATGAATGAAGTCATCCTATGGGAAGGCAGGCACATGCTTGGAGCACGGTGAGAGCTGGCATGGCTTTAGAATGGGGTACCAGAGGCTTGGAAGGCCTTACTGAGATGAGGGAGCTCATCCAGGCCTGCTGGCCCTCGACTGCTTTGGAAACGGAGAGCAGTAGGTGGCTTGTGATAGGGAAGTTACCTCAGCGGTTTTGTATTGCATCAGACAGCACACGCGAAGCTTATATGCTATTGCCTGACAGCAAGAAAGCGCTCACTAAACACCAGCTATCATTGTTATTGTCAGGCATATTAGAAGGGGAGAGATGAACGAAGGGCTGGGAAAGAGTGAGGGCCCAGGAGCAGAGTGGTAGCAAAGAGAAAAGATAGGTGTATAGCAGAGATGCGGAGAGGACATAGGCAAGGCATCTGGGAGACCATGACATTTGCTTACTGCTACTTTGTGTGTACAGCCGTCCCTGGGTATCCACAAGGGGTCGGTTCCAGGACCCCCTTTAATACCGAAATCCATAGACACTCAAGTCCCTGATATAAAATGGCATAGTAGATTCTTCCCCTCCCCCCCACTCAAAAATAAAATAAAATAAAATAAAATGGCATAGTAGTTACATATAACCTATGCACATCTCCTGTGAACTTTAAATCAGCTCTATATTACTTATAATACCTAATACAATGTAAATGCTGCATTTGTTATATTGCATTGGTTTTTTTATTTGTATTACTCTTGTCACATTGATTTTTGTGTTTCTTTTCTGGATATTTTTGATCTGTGGTTGGTTGCATTGGTGGATGCAGCACTGTCAGATGTGGAGAGTCAACTGTATATGAAATCAGGTCAGCACACTGTTCCTGTAGAGGAGCAGATAGTAAATATCCTCAGGTCTATGAGCCATATGGTCTCTGTTAAACCTACTCAACTTCCTCCATTGTAGTGTGAGAATAGCCATAGACAGCACATCAACTCATGGGTGTGATTGTATCTCAATAAAACTTTATTTACACACACAGGCAGTGAGCAAGACTTGGCCTATGGGCCTCAGTTTTCAAGCCCATGATCTAGGCAGTGTACAAATAGCACATGGTGCCCATCAGCTTTGGATAGCTGTCAGTATTTACAAGTATGTAAGTCTGCTAAATATGTAATAAAAATTCCAGTTTTAAGGCTACAAATTAACACCCTTGGTATTTGTTTCAGCTGAAGATGCAAAACCAACCCCACAGCTGCCTGAGTATTAAATGTCTACTTTTCTCTGCCAAATAAGCGGTATTCCTAAAGGCCAGTGACTGATAACTCAGCAGATTTTGCTGACGAATCAGGCCAACATTAGCTGGGCATAGTAGTTCACTGTACAACTCAAATGGTTTGTGCAGCCACTTGTGAGGGGTATGGTTTGGCAGTGTCATAGTTGCAAGAAACACAATACCTGTACTTGGTTTGTTTTAAATCCATTTATATTGCCTAGTTAGATGAGACAGATTCTTGTACAGACTGTTTCCTCTCTTGTGAGACTATTGCACCATTCATTCCAAATGGACAGGACTCTACATGGAAAATCCTAGCATCATTTTAAAAATGTGGTCTTTTGTGTAAGCCTTTCAGTTTATCATGGTTATATTCTTTTTTTCTGCTTGGGAGTAATTTTACTTCATCTGATTATTCTCTCTTACTATGTGTTATCTAAGGTCTATGACCAATTGCATGTAGAGAGTAGCTTGCTTTTTCAATAGCAACAACCAAGAATCAAGCAGAAACTTGAGGAGAGTAGAGCTGGGGGTGGTATCCTTTCAGGGTGTAAATTCCTCAACCGTGGTAGGGTTGATGGGAGTATATCTGAAACATTTTTGGTTGTTACAATGGGAGTGTGCTACTGACATCTTGTGGGTAGAGGCCAGGGGTGCTTCTCAGCATCGTACAATGCATGGGACTATGTCCCCCACAGCAAAGAAGGATTCAGCCTAAAAGTCAGCCATACTGTGGTTGAGAAACCCTGCTGTCAAGAGATTCATCAGGGATATACCTCCTAAGTAAGTGGCAAGCCTGCTGTCTTCAGGAATGTCTCTAGGCTAGCCTACTGATGACACCAAGGACACTAACCCATCACCCTCACACAATCTTTCATCGAGGTACCACCAAGCTCTGTATTCTCCTGCCCGTTAGCTACTTCTGCACCTGCTGCTGGGGCAGCCCTGGGTGCTTCGTTTATCATTGACATTCTGGTCTTTGTTCCTACGAATGTCTTGTTGGGTAGAAGAGATGTGTTCAGAGATGCAGGAAAGCTGAGGAGGCACAAGGCACTGAAGTCTTACCACTCTGGCAGACTGCAAATGAATGCATCCGTTAGCCCTGGAGTCCAGGTGGGAGGGGTGGGATGCTGGCAGGTGTGGAGGCAGGGATGGCCCTAGAAGAGAAACATCTTCCTTGGACGTACCATATCTTCCAAGACATTACCTTCCACAGCACCCTGGCACCTGGTTCCAGCAACTGTGGCCTAGGAGGAAGTGGTCAGGCCTAAGAGAAAGTGGTCAAGCAGCCTCTATTACATAGTCCTTGGGCATTGTATTAGTTCGTATGGGCTGTAACCAATACTTTAGACTGGGTAATTTATACACAACCAAAATGTTTTGCTCATAGTTCTGGAGGCTGGGAAGTCCAAGATCAAGATGCCAGCTGATTTGGTGTCCAGTGAAGTCCTGTTCCTCGTGGATGGCTCCTCCTGTGTTTTCACATGGTGAAAGGGATGGGGTAGCTTGCTTGAGCCTCTTTTATAGGGGCACTAGTCCCATTCACGAGAGTGGAGCCGTCGTGACTTAATCACTTCATGAAGGCCTCACCTCTTAACAGCATCACTTTGGGGATTTGTTTCCCACATACCAATCTGGAGGGGACACAAACATTCAGAACATAGCACACATCTTCCTGTCCCAGAACAAGTATCAGAACTAGAAAATATCCTAGTAGCCATTTCATCTGCCATCCTCATTGTTCCAACAAGGAAAGCTGGGACAGGGACCTTTTGACTCACTGTGTCTTCTCTCCTTCAAATGTGTCACGGGTCTGGCTGCTGTCCCATCTGTGTGTCTCATCAGCACTTCAAGGTACTTTTTATCCCTGCACCGCAGAGGAGGAAATGCAGGCCCAGCCAAATGAAGTGGCATGGGCCAGGCACCCAGTGGCGGATGGAGGACAGAACCCAGCCCTCCTCCTTGCCTTCACGAGATCACATGATCAGAAATCAGTAAGAAAATCTTAGAAGAAACGGACTGAAAAACCGTTGCTCTAGAGCCCATGTAGAGATCCATTCAAAGAAATGCAGCTAATGAAAAGTTCAGCAAATAGGAAGACTTCTGTTAACCGTGGTATGGAATGTACATCTCGCAGGTCTTTATGAAAGTGCCTAACTTCCAGTCATGACACCCTACCCTCTCCATAAGAGGACCCAAGCTAATGAAAGACCTTCAAGGTACCCCTGTAGAACTATTCTGCACTTTTGTCATTGTGCATCTGCATAGGATATGCCTTCCAGCAGACAACTTTCAGCTCTCTGCAGAAGTCTGAAACTCCGCACCCTTCATCCATCTTTACTGGTTCATCTCCTTGTTCCAAGAAGGCTTAATCGAATGTGAATACCGTTGTCCACATGGTCTAGAAATGAAATCGATGTTGGAGAGCATAGTCACGTAGAGAAATGAAGTTATGAATTTCTCTACAGCCAAACCATGTTCTTAACATTAAAAACCCAGATGAGAGAGAAATCAAGGGCACACTCCCACCGTGGGTTAGACTGAGCTCTGCACACCATTCTTTGCGAGTTGCCTGAGCTGCACCCAAGCTGGCTGTTGTTCAGAGCTGTCGGTGGTCTAGCTGAGCAGCCAGTTGGAAATGGAGTCTGTGTCCATGCAGATAATTCAAGAATTTTGGTTTCTGTGCCTGTGGGTCTTGGAGGGTAAAGTAAAAAGCAGAATTTCAAAGTCACATGGTCTATATGGTTCACAGTTAGTTCAGCCCCTTATCACATAAACTGTGGGCGAGTTACCTGATGTCTCCAGTGTTTGTCCTCATATGTGAAACAAAAACAGTACCCACTCTGAACAGCTGCTGCAGAGACTAAGGTAGTGGACAGAGTGCCCAGGTTTGGTTGAAGGTGGTAATGTGGTCAGAATCGGCTCTGTTTCACAGAGCATATGACTGCAGGTATAGTTCCGTGGCCCAGTGCTGCTTGTGGGAATGAATGAGTGAGACTAGATGAATAAAATATGCCAGGAGCATGAGACTCTCCTTCCACAATTGTTCCATCAGCCATGAGGTTTGCTTGTCAGGAAACCTCATCAGCACCTAATGCTGGATTCTGGTGCATTCGGTAGATGTTTCTAGACGCTGTTTCATGGTGGCTAAGAATAGTTTCTGGCTGCCCAGGCTTGGATCTCAGCCCCCCCCCCCCCCCGCGCTGCAAACTGAGCAACAGGAACCTGTCAGTTACCCTCAAAAGATCTCAGGGACCTGATTCATCAAGGAAAAAAGGACAGTGACAGAATGATGTTGAGAGACTTAAAGCCATTGAGTAGGAGCCAGGTAAGTGGCTCCTACCAGCCATGAGGGTCATGATGTCTATGAGAGAGGAATCACTGTGGCCCGGAGTAGATAAGGAAGAGTCCATGCAATAGAGCGTTGGGTGAAGAATGCAGTGAGGTCCTGCTTTATTCATTGACTGAAGTTTTTCTATTCCACACTTTGCCGAAGATCTCAATGATAAAAGCTTGCAGGTAACACTCTGTATAGCATGGCAGAGAATAGAGTCATTGGTGAATCCAAGGTGGGTTGCTTCATTTTGGTAGGAGTGGGTAGGGGAAAAGGAAGGTGGATAGAGAGAGAGAAAATAAGTGAGAAGGAAAAGATAAGGTTGTTGTAAAGAACCTTGGTTTATATCTTCCAAAAACACAGGGGTGGAGGAACCCTTGGGGATAGGGGAACCTGGAAAGGGCTCCTTTGCAACCTAATGGAGGCGGTTAGTTTCGTAAAGAAATATACAAGACTCTGTGCAATTGATTGTAAAATTAATAGCAGCTACCCTATTGCTCTATTAGATAAATCTCAACTACACATTTGATACGCTCTTTACAACCTGGAGATGGGAACAGAACAGAGGGTGGATTGAGGAGGAGGGAGTAGACAGAGAAAAGTGAAGTATCAGAAAGCAGCAAGGAGAGCAAGGCGCAGAGCTCCTCTCCTGGAGGGACGAACATTCCCATCTGGCGAGCATTTTGTTTATTGCAAGGTCAGTTTGTATTTGGTTAAGGAGAGGCAGAAGGCCACTGATGTGGAAGCAGAGGGAAGCCGGCCGCCACTGCCCCCCTTTGGCTGAATGAAAGATAGCAAAGAGGAGCACATGCCCAGCGAGGCTGACGGTCCCATCTCCTGGGATAACCAGATTCTCAACCTGCAGAGTGGCCTAACCAGGGAGGTAAAATGGCCACTTTCAGAACTCCCTGCTTCTTGCTCATTTGCCTCATCCGTGGAGGATGTAAACAGTGTGAGACTTGAAAGCCATACCATGGGAATGCCTTGGTGTCTGTCCCACCTGTTTGCAGGGAGGCAAGCATGGGGGTCCATGTTCCTCACATGAGATCCCCCCATGACCTACAATTCCCAAGGATTTCAAGCTCCTGTACACCCCCAGTCCGCCTCTGCACCAAGCAAAGTGACCCAGCCCTGCCAGGCTTCCTGTTTTAGGAAACTCCCTGCAGCAGCCTAGACTTGCTGGCAATAGGATGCCGCCTCCCTCCCTCTCCTTGAGGAAGGGCTGTTGCAGCTTTCCCATCACCCCGCCGACCTCCACATGCATGCCCAGTGTCGTTGCCTTCTTCCCTTGAAGCAGGCATCATCCCCAAGAGCAAGGGATGGCTTTCTGTGTATTCAGTCCTGATCCCCTTCCCAACAGCTTCCTTTAAGAGCCTTCATCCAAAGCTGATCTGAAAACACTTTTAAATTGCCAAGCATCATTGATCAGCAGCTTCCTACAGCAGCAGTGAAAGAGACACAGTGGAAAGGAAAAGAGCCAGCATCTATTAGCAAGGAGAAAATTGCCAGTGTTTGGAGAAAATGACAGCGCCACACCAGTCAGTCGAGATCGGCCTCTTCTCCATCTTCAGATGTTGGGTTGTGATGCACTTGCCCCACGTGCTGGGAGCACTCAGAGTCAGCGTTTGCTGTTCCCTCATCTTGGGCTGAGGAAAGGTGCCCTGTGTGCTTGCCGGGGGTGACACAGAGAGGCTTCAGCATGAGCTTCTGTAGAGGCATACGAACCGCAGAGTTGGGGGGAGTCTGGAGCCAAATTTCAGTTAACAGATATGTCCAACTGAGGCATGCAGGGCAAACTCTATTGTCTGTTCTCTGTTTTATTATTAATAACACTGAAATGGGTCTACCATTCAAGGCTCTTGTTTCATCACATACCAACCTGGTCTTCCTGGGTCTGAAATCCCTCCTTCTCCCTCTGCCCTTTCCTACCTTACTGAACCCAAATCAGAAGTATCTCTGGGCATTCTACAGCCATGTCTGTCCCCACAAATTAAGTGTATTTGAAATCCACAGGCCACCTTCAGATCTCAACAGCTGCATCTCCCTCCGTCAATTCAGGCCTCATTCAGCCTCAGCTTTCCCCTCTTGCTGCAGGTTTTTCCCACTCGGCTTTCACATTCGGGATCGAGAGCCACATCAGCCAGTCCAACATCAATGGGACACTAGTGCCGCCAGCTGCCCTCATCTCCATTCTCCAGAAGGGCCTGCAGTATGTAGAGGCCGAGATCAGTATCAATGAGGTATGTAGCTGCCAGGCTCGGTCCCCAAACAGCAGAGCCCCGGGAAGCTGCAAGAGCTTGGAACGCATTGGAAACTAACGTGCATATCCCTCAGGCATTTGGGATCAATTCAGTGGCAGGGCACAGTGGCTTATGCCTATAATCCCAGGACTTTGGGAGGCTGAGGCAGGAGGTCCACTTGAGCCCAGGAGTTTGAGACCAGCCTGGACAACATGGTGAAACAGCATTTCTACAAAAAATTTTAAAATTAGCTCAGTGTGGTGGTATACACCTGTAGCCCCAGCTCTTGGAAGGCTGAGCTGAGAGGATCAGATCATTCAAGCCCGAGAGGTTGAGGCTTCAGTGAGCTATAATTGCGCCACTACACTCCAGCCTGGGCAACACAGTGAGACTCTATCTCTAAAATAAAATTTAAAAAAGAAGAAAGGAAGTTGGTTTTTTTCCCACTTTGTGTTAATACCTTATTGATCAGGGATGACACACAAGCAAGCTTCCGGTGCCCCTCCCACATGGTTCTGTGTTTTTTAGTTAAATATAGACTCATTGGCTGTTGACTCATGTAAACAATTACACTGCCACATCTGAAAAAGATGCGGCAGATCTTCAGCTGCTCTGGGCTTCGGAGTGGACGTTTGCCTTGCACTTAGCAGATTTGCTGTCTTTGATTTCCTGGAGCAGACTGGCTAGAGAGAGGCCCCACACGTGGTCAGGTGGAATCTGTATTTTGGGGGAACCCCACAGAGAGCATCACCAGAGGCTGCATCAGGGCAGAGAGGCAATGGCTCTTGTGTTAACGAGGATCTCATGGGATGCTTTCATTACCGGGCTCGTTGTAGAACAGATGGGGTAAGGGGATGGGAAAATAAATGCACATTAAAATTATGCACTTGGCTTGGATCCCCTCCTCCTTTTTAGATTGGCCCACAGTGAGAAGTTGTGCCAGTTTGATACCAATTTTGGGTTTAAACCACACATCTTATCCTCTCTTGTTCCCTCCTATTCTGGTCTCATGATTCTGCAATGAAGATCCCCTTGACTTCTGGGATCCACAGCCTTTCCTGCCACCTCCACCTGAGTCTCTCTTATTTTATTTTTAGAGACAGTCTCACACTATTGCCCAGGCTAGGGTGCAGTGGCACAATCATGGCTTACCGCAGCCTCGACCTTCCGGGGTCAAGTGATCCTCCTGCTTCAGCCTCCCAAAGCACTGGGACCAAAGAAAGTCCCTGTTACTGATTGCTCAATCCCCCCAGCTTCCTCCCTCTGCCCCTCTTTCTCCTGCTCTGACCGAGGAACGTGATTCTACCCAAGTTTTCCATAGTGTACCATGATCCATCCCACCTGGCAGTCACATTCTTCCAGGATTCCCTCTGTCTCGTCTTCCTGGGAACTGCTCTCGCCCTTCCAAACCTTTCTCCTTCACAGCATGTTACACTGCTTTCTCTTTACCTTTTAAAAAACTCTTAGACAATCACAAAGTAATATATTCTGTTTTCTTTTTCTTTTTTTTTTTTTTTTTTTGAGCCAGGGTCTCTTTCTGTCACCCAGGTGGGAGTGCAGTGGTACAATCATAGCTCACTGTAGCCTGAAACTCCTGGCTCAAATGATCCTCCTGCCTCAGCCTCCTGAGCAGCTTGGACTTAAAAGGCACACGCCACCGTGCCAGGATAATTTTTTATTTTTTGTAGAGATGAGGTCTCACTGGTCTCAAACTCTTGGGCTCAAGCAATCCTCCCGCCTTAGCCTCCCAAAGTGCTGGGAGTACAGGCGTGAGCCGCTGTGCCCAGCTCCTGTTTTCCTTCTTGCCCTTTTGCCTGCCATTTTCTGAAAGCCATGACTTTGAAAGCTCTGGTGTTTTTTCCTCTCTTGTGCTCCTTTTTCCCTGGCAAACCAGCCATGTCCTCTTTCTCTTCTTCACACTTGGTGCCCTGGATCTTCCACTGACTCCTTCTGGCCCTGTCTAGTTTCCTCATCTGTAAAACACACACGTGTGTGGCTAAGAGGACATGTCCCCAAGGTCCAGCCAGCCCTCAGATCTCAAGAAACCTGTGACTGTTTTTCTCTGCTCATTGCCTGCTACCTCTCATCTGTCGGGAAGCCTTCATAGTTTCCTTTCCTCAGCACTCCAGATTCCAGCACTCCAGAGGCCAATGAGAGACCATCCCATTTGTCACAGTGGTTTCTAATCATTAAAAAGTGAGACACGCCAAGGGCAGTGGCTCACATCTGTAATCCCAGCACTCTGAGAGGCCAAGGTTGGAGGGTTGCCTGAGGCCAGGAGTTCTAGATCAGCCTGGGCAATATAACAAGACCCTGTCTCTACAAAAAATAAAAAAATAAGCCAGGTGCAGTGGTGCATGCTTGTAATCCCAGCTACTCTGGAGGCTAACACAGGAAGATCAGTTTGGGCCAAGAGTTTGAGGCTGCCATGAGCCGTGACTGTGCTCCTGCACTCCAGCCTGGATGACAGAGTGAGACCCTGTCTCTAAGGAAAAGAGGAGAGAGAGAATGTTCCCTCGTAGGTGAAATGAGGACGTGTTGTTACGACCTTGGACAGTTACTGCGTTTTGTGGTATGCTTGTTCATTTGGGTGTGAACATATGAAGGAGGAAGGGGGTGTGGAAGCATCTTGACCAGTCGGTCACCATTGCCCACTCCATGACCAGAATCAAGGGCGAAGAGTGGCTGAAGAGGTTGATGCAGCTAGTTCTTTGCGTACATTGTGTTCTTTATTTTGAATATTGTCTTGTAATCAGAAATCATCTGGGGTGATGTTTTATTTAGTTATCCTTCAGCTGAAACCTGAGCCTTTCCATTTTTCCTCATTTCGGAGGTAATTCAGGTTCAGAGCATATAAAAATGCATTTGCACTTCCACCAGATACAACCCCGAGGCATAGTGAGGTTCACCTGATTGGAATATCTGGCATGCTTCCCAAGGAAAGAACTTCCTGCTGTATTTTTAAATATGTGTGGAAAGTTTTTTATGGTAAATGGAAATCAGAGAATCAAAGGATGTTCAAAAAATCATGAATTGAAATGATGTCGATTGTGTCATGGCTATAGTTAGTCTAACCCTGAACCCAAGGAGTCATTTCAAGTACAGGTATTGATCGACTTACCACCTATGCAACTTACGACCATTCGACTTTACGACCACAATCGCTAGCCACGACTGCTCCGCGTCAGGCAGCGCAAACGTTGCCCAGCTGGGTGTACGACAGTGTGGACCAGCTTCCGGCAGCACTGCCATCTCTGCGTGCACCATTTCAACTGTACATATAGCCTACTCAACTTATGACGAAATCATGTTACGACTGGTCCGCGGTCCCGACCGTGGTCGTAAGTCGAGCACTAGCTGTAGTAGCAAGTGCCTATTTTATTAAATCCCATGGATAGATGGACCCAGAATCCAATCCTGAATGGTACGGCCATCTCATAGGGCTCTGCTTCCAAAGCATTACCCTCCCGTATCATGGCTGGTCATTTGCAGACATGGTGCACACGGGCGATAGCACCTGGGCGGGGCTTCCCCACCACAGCACACAGTATTTGGGGCTGGATAAGTCTCCATGGTGGGGCTGTCCTGGGCATCCGCCAGATGCCAGGAGCACCCCTCCTCCCTTAGTTGTAACAGCCAAAAATGTCTCCAGATGTTGCCTAAGGTCCCCCGAGGAGGTAGTCACCCCCCGTTGAGAATCATGGCCTCAGGGATAGCACTTTCTGTCAAGAATAAATGGCCTTTTTGTCTGCAATACGCCCCCCCCCCCGAGTTTGACACTCAGAACAGCTGTCATACTTAGTTCTTACTGACAGTTTGCCATGTCACCTTCCCTGTCCCCCCGCCCACTGTGGGATCTCTTCACCCCAGGCTCTCAGCCTCCAGGTCCATGTGCTTCCCCCTCAACCCCCTGGTTGCTGGGACTCAGCTGTTTATGCTCCACCTTCCTGCATTTCTCCTGCCCAGAGAGCAGAGGCCATTCCCAGAGCCCTCACCCACGTGAGCTGACAACTGTCACTTGGCTTGCTTCCCCAGGATGGCACAGTGTTCGACGGCCGCCCCATAGAGTCCCTGTCACTGATAGACGCTGTGATGCCCGATGTGGTGCAGACACGGCAGCAGGCATTCCGAGAGAAGCTCGCTCAGCAGCAAGCCAGTGCAGCAGCCTCGGCGGCCACCTCAACCACAGCCGGTGTTTCCCAGCAAAACCCACCAAAGAATGCACAGACCCCGGTGAATGGGGAAGAGATCAGAGCACATGATATCAGTGAGTGCGGGGGCTCTGGGAATTCGGTGGGTCTCTCTGGGTTCATTGTTTTCTTCTGAATCTGGGCAAATCTGAATGCCTTCTTAGAAATCTGCCTGCTATAAATGTCTTAGAAGCTGCTCTCTAGTGTTTGCTTATGATCTGGCTGGAAGAACTTCCCATTCCATTTTTTCCATCACAACCATTGAACCTGACCACCTTTTTTTTTGAGACAGAATCTCACACTGTTGCTGGGCTAGAGTGCAATGGTGCGATCTTGGCTCACTGCAACCTTCGCCTCCCAAGTTCAAGCAATTCTCCTGCCTCAGCCTCCCAAGTAGCTGGGATTACAGGCGCCCACCACCGCACCTGACTAATTTTTTGAATTTTTAGTAGAGACAGGGTTTCTCTATTTTGGCCAGGCTGGTCTCGAACTCCTGACCTTGTGATCTGCCCACCTCAACCTCCCAAAGTGCTGGGATTACAGGCGTGAACCACCGTGCCCGGCCTGACCTGACCTTCTTTACCCTCATCTTCAACTTTGGGAAATGTTGCTGCGCTGCTAACCTGAGAACTCTCTTCTAACACATGATTATTGCCCATGATACACAAAAGTATTTCATTCGTGGACACCTTTAGTCTCAGCCTCCAGCCTTCCACGTTGAGTATAATCATTGAACTCACTCAGTTTCTGCCAAGGGCACTGGGTCCCAGACACTGCACATAGGCTTATTTGGTCTTTGCAAAACCCTAGAACATCAGTCCCTGTCAGGTGATTGCCCACAAGTATATGGCAAGTCAGACAGCCCAAATTTCCACCCAGAGAACCTCCTCCATTTAGACATACTGATCTAGAAACCCGTAGAGATGCCACATCAAGGTGTAAGTTCAGAGCAAGCATGTGTGCCGCGCATGGCATACCGTGTGTGTGTGTGTGTGTGTGTGTGTGTGCGCACGCATAAGTATGCGTGTGTGTATATGTATGTTGTACATGTATATATCTGCATGTGCTTGTGCGTGTGTGTCTGGGTGTGTGTGCACCCGTGCATGGTGTACTGTGTGTGTGTGTGTGTGTGTGTGTGTGCGCGCGCACGCGCGTGCGGGTGTTCTTCCTTATTTGAAAGTTGTTTCTGGCCAAGCCTGGTGCTCACGCCTGTGATCCCAGCACTTTGGGAGGCCAAGGCAGGTGGATCACCTGAGGTCAGGAGTTTGAGACCAGCCTGGCCAACATGGTGAAACCCTGTCTCTACTAAAAATACAAAAATTAGCTAGGCGTCGTGGTGGGCACCTATAATTCCCACTACTCTGGAGGCTGAGGCAGGAGAATAGCTTGAACCCAGGAGGCGGCGGTTGCAGTGAGCTGAGATAACGCCATTACACTTCAGCCTGGGCGACAGAACAAGACTCTGTCTTAAAAAAGAAAGTTGTTTTCCTTGGAGCAGCCATTTAGCCCAGCAGTCCTTGAAGATTGAGCTGACGATGACTTTGGTGTCTTAACCTGGTACATCTCAACTCCACAACTTTCTCGTGTGTAGAGGGCCAGCTGGCTGCTGCCCAAGTCAAGCCCTGTAGCAGATTACGATCCACAGGCACCAGCTAACAAATTCTCTGGAGAATCAGATTCAACATTGAATGGAAGGTTCACAGATTGTTAACAACGTTTCTATTGCAGTAGGGTGACAGAAGGCCACCTGCCTCAGATAAAAGGGAAAGACCTCTCAGCAGCCTTCTGTTGATAAGGTCCACAATTGTGGGGAAGGAAAAGAAGAGTCTGGCCCCCCTCCTCTGTGCATGTGGCCAGTTCACCCCCGTTGAAATTCCGGAACAGCTACTCCGACCTGACCCACAGCCCAGTCTGTGGAGACAGGAGCGTTGGAAGGCTGCATTTTGATAAGAATAAAAATACTGGCTGCCATGCCTGCCTGGAGTTACCAGGCCCTCTGCCACTGCGTGGCTGGCTAGGATGCTAGTTTCTCTCTTACCATCTCCAGGGATGGTGGATCTGCCACACACAGAAAGATGTTTTTCCTCTCTTCCAGCCAGATGACACTTTCAGAGCATGGAAGAAACACCAAAAGTCCCATTGCTGTTTGAATCTTTTGTATCAGGCTTCTTGAGCCAAGCAGGACCACCAGGCGTTTCCTTATTTTTTACATAAACAAAACTCCTTACTCAGTGGCAGGTAACCTAAGATCACATTACTTCTGTTTCCCAGGTTTTCCACCAAAGCACCTTTACAAAAGACATACAGCAAAGCATGCTCAATTCCTCACCATATTGTGAAACTGTTACCCATGGCTAATCGTTTGATCATCAGGCTGTATTGCTGCTTTTTCCCTCCCTCCCTCCCTCCCTCACTGGGGAGCAGTGGTGTAATCTTGGCTCACTGCAATCTCCACCTCCCGGGTTCAAGCGATTCTTGTGCCTCAGCCTCCTAAGTAGCTGGGACTATAGGTACACGCCACCAAGCCTGGCTAATTTTTGTATTTTTAGTAGAGACGGGATTTCACCATATTGGCCAGGCTGGTCTCGAACTCCTGACCTCATGATCCACCCACCTCAGCCTTCCAGAGTGCTGGGATTACAGGCGTGAGCCGCCGCTACCCAGCCTTATTGCTGCTTTTTCATAAGGATAAACCAGGAGCTAGCAAACTTACTTACAGGGACAGGCAGTAAATGTCTCAGACTTTGAGGGTCATGCAGTCTCTGTCACAGCTGCTCAAGTCTGTTGTAGTGCAAAAGCAGCTGCGAGAGTCAGCCCAGCTGCCGTTACAAAAGGCCACAGACCAGGCAGTTTAAGAATTTGCTCTCACAGTTCTGGAGACAGGAGGTCTGAGATCAAGGTGTGGGCAGGCCTAGCTCCTTCGCGAGGCCTCTCTCCTTTGCTTATAGAGACCATCTTTTTTCCATGTCCTCTCGTGCTCATTCTTCTGGTGTGTTTGTGTCCTGATTTCCTCTTCTTATAAGACACCAGTCCTATTGGGTTAGAGTCTACCCTAGTGACCTCCTTTTACCCTGCTCACCTTTTTGAAAGCCCTGTCTCCAAATACAGCCACCTTCTGAGGTCCTAGAAATTGAGGCTTCAAGATGTGAATTTTAGGGGGACGTCATTTAGCTGATAACAGTAGCCACAGGCATTTGACAACATGAGGAGCGGCTGCATGCCAGTCACACTTTATTTATGCAGAAGCAGCCAGAGACTAGACGTAGTTCAGGGGCTGCAGTTAGCTGACCCCAGTTATAAAGAATAACTGTGACCCAGGCTGGAGTGCAATGGCACAATCATAGCTCACTACAGCCTCAACCTCTTGGGCTCATGTGACCCTCCCACCTCAGCCTCCTAAGTAGCTGGGACTACAAGTGTGCACCACCATGCCTGGCTAACTTCTTGTTTTGTTTTTATAGAGATGAGGTGTTGCTGTATTGCCCAGGCTGCTATTGAGCTCCTGGTCTCATGCAGTCCTCCCTCTTCAGCCTCTTGAAGCACTGGGATTTTAGGTGTGACCCACTGCACTTAGCAAACTGTTTCTATTCCTCAAAAATTTAAAGACTGTCAAAATATAAAGAAATCTAAAATATTTAGTAAATTGCATTAAAGCCAGGATTTCCCTAGAATCATCAGAAGTCGGCCAGGCGCGGTGACGCATGCCTATAATTCCAGCATTTTGGGAGGCCGGGGCAGGCGGATCACTTGAGGCCAGGAGTTCAAGACCAACCCTGGCAGAATGGTGAAGCCTCGTCTCTACTAAAAATACAAAAATTACTCCAGTGTTTTGGCATACGCCTGTAATCCCAGCTGCTTGAGAGGTTGAGGCATGAGAATTGCTTGCACCTGGGAGTTGGAGGTTGCAGTGAGCTGAGATTGCGCCACTGCACTCCAGCCTGGGCGACAGAGTAAGACTCCACCTCAAAAAAGAAAAGAAAAGGAATCATCAGAGGTAGTGTTACTTGGTACATAAAAACAAGATGTTTCCAGAAACCACAGCGCCCTTTAAGAGCATTTCTCTTGTGTTGGTAAGCCACTTATCTCTCTGTGTTTCCTATGACAGATAATCACGTGAAGCCAATGGAAGTAGATGGAGAGGTTGAGATTCCATCCAACAAAGCCACAGTCCTCCGGGGCCATGAGTCTGAGGTGTTCATTTGTGCCTGGAACCCTGTCAGTGATTTGCTTGCATCTGGGTAAGGATGTCAGGATGGGGGCACTCCAGGGTTGGGGAGATGGGAGCTGCTTACCCTTCTCTGGGGTTCTGCCTTAAGGAACACACACTCCCCATCTTACCCCAGTGTGGGCAGACCCGGGAGTGGGCGGTTCTTGGAGCTACTTCTCTATGTGTGTCATATTGTGGAGAAGCCATAGTTCCAAGTCATTTTCTCCATGGGGTGATAAGGAACACAAAGGCATTTAAAATTACCAAACACAAAGATGGCAAGGAGGGAAACAGGGATCCAAAGTATGAAAAGGACAGAAGAGCACGTGCCAAAGATGCCATCTGGCCAGAGAACAAGCAGTGGAGAGCTTCTTATCCCATTTGAACCAAACACCAGAGGCTCCTGTGTTTTTATTCTGCAGATCTGGAGACTCAACTGCAAGGATATGGAACCTGAATGAGAACAGCAACGGGTGCTCCACCCAGCTCGTGTTAAGGCACTGTATACGAGAAGGGGGCCATGATGTCCCGAGTAACAAAGATGTCACCTCACTGGACTGGAACGTAAGCATCTTCCACCCCCTGGGCACTTTGAAATCGGTAAAACCTGCCAGCCACCAGGCAAGGGCTGCAGTGATGGATGGAGCCCATGCAGACATAGGAGACAGGCGGTCCCATGTGCTCATCCCCACCCTGAGGGGCTGCCAGAGATTTGGTCTTGGCTTTTCTTTTTTTTGAGATGAGCCTTGCTCTGTTGCCCAAGCTGCAATGCCGTGGTGTGATCTCGACTCACTACAACCTTCGCCTCCTCCAGGGTTCAAGCAATTCTCCTGCCTCAGCCTCCCGAATAGCTGAGATTACAGGCTCACGCCACCACACCAGGCTAATTTTTATATTTTTAGTAGAGACAGGGTGTCACCATGTCGGCCAGGCTGGTCTCGAACTCCTGACCTAATGTGATCCACCCACCTCAGCCTCCCAAAGTACTGGGATTACAGGCGTGAGCCACCGTGCCTGGCCGGCCTTGGCTTCTAAGAGCTATTAACAAGGCTGCACTTGGCAGACAGCAAGCTGTGTGTTCAGTAGCCATATCTTTGCATGTGAGCATGCCTTAGCAAAATGAGCCTGTGGCCTCATGGTGGGAAGTAGGCTGGGAGCCCCAGGGTAGTTCTCCTAGAGAGAGATGATGTGCAGCCCAGAAAAGGTGACTGTCCACCTTGGGATTTCAGCATCAGGGGTTATATGCATTGACATGTGGGATGCACACAGTTTGACTGCTTTTTTATTTTCTGCAAAGTCTTGTGATAACTTTCAGCATGGTATTTTTAATTCTGTCATTAAAGAACACGCAGTGGCAAATGATTCCAGTGTACTGGGATCCTGGGAGAGGGTCTCTGAGCTTCTTTGGTGCTGCCACTCCTAAGTTGTTTTTGTGGGTTTGTGTCTGTTTCTGGCCCTCAGACCGATGGAACACTCTTGGCTACAGGTTCATATGACGGTTTTGCAAGAATATGGACGGAAGATGGTGAGTCCAGTGTCCCTCGTGCTGGGGTTGGGTAAGAGGAGCTGTTGATGGAACCCTTGAGTGAACAGCCTGCGACACTGAAGTCAACATGTTTGTTTGTTTTTACTAACAGGTAACCTGGCCAGCACCTTAGGCCAACATAAAGGCCCCATCTTTGCCTTGAAATGGAACAGAAAGGGGAATTACATTTTGAGTGCTGGTGTAGACAAAGTGAGTATTAGCTTAAAATACATCCCTTCAAGCTACAGGTGGTTAGATATTTTTAATCTCAAAATAACATCGTGGTTTCTTGGAACTCTTAGGTTTTGTGCTTCCCTTAAAGAAATGAAAAGGATTTGTTTAAGGCTTTGTTTTTGTGGTTTTGAGCTTTCTGTTAATTTGTAACACATCATCTCTTAATATAGTCTGCTGTTCTGCAGACCCATGCAAAAACTTCCCTTTATTTGAGGTACATGGTTTGGTGGTAGAGAGAGGGAAAATCTCCACATTGCATTTGTCACTTGCTGGAAGGAGCCACGTGCTGTGGGGCGTGCCCTGCCTGAACTTTCACCCACTGATGGGCAAGTGGCACCAGCTGCGTATGTTCTTCAGCCTTCGTCTTTCCTCATTTGACCAACTGCTGCTTCGCACCGTAGACTGCAGATTTTTCTGAGCAGGAGTCAAGCAACCTGGGTACAAGGGCACACTCTCCCGATGGTCCACAGAGCCAGATTAGAATTGACTTGCTCTGCACCTGGGCAGGGCTGGAGGGAGACATGGTGGCATTAACTCCAGGTGCGCCTGAAAGCCATCAGTGGGGTGGGAACCCAAGGGCAAGTAGTAGGGGGATGAAGACTCCATCCCAGCCCGGAGTGATTCAACCAGCAATCTCAGCCTCAGTGCATTTCAGTTTCCTCACTTGTCCAGCGACAGGGCTGGCTGGAGTCATGATCTCAAACAGCTTTCGTGGAACAGTTGTGTGTTCCCGAGACTCAGCAGGAATTCTCAGTCATGGCTTTGGAAAAAAAGCATTATCTAGAATTGGAAAAAATAAAAAAATAGACATGTTTTCACGTCAGTTTGTGTTTCTACAACTGGAAACCATGCATGAATACTGGATGATGTTCAGGCCTCCACAAAGCTTTGCATTTTGTGATGATTTCAGGATAACTTGAACTCCAAGACTTAGTAAGGTTTTCAAGACCAGCTTGGCCAACATGGCAAGCCCAGTCTCTACTAAAAATGCAAAACGTAGATGGGCATGGTGGTGGACGCCTGTAATCCCAGCTACTCGGAGACTGAGGCACGAGAATCTCTTAAACCAGGGAGGCAAAGGAGGTTGCAGTGAGCTGTGGTTGTGCCTCTGTACTCCAGCCTGGATCTGGAAGAAAAAAAACAAAAAAAACTTACTAAGTTTTCTGTTCATTCTAGTTCTAAAAGTTATTATAAAATGATTGACTTGGTCAGGCACAGTGGCTCATGCCTGTAATCCCAGCACTTTGGGAGGCCGAGGAGGGCAGACCGGGAGGTCAGGAGTTCAAGACCAGCCTGGCCAACATGGTAAAACCCAATATACTAAAAATACAAAAATTAGCTGGGCACGGTGGGCGCCTGCAATCCCAGCTACTTGGGAGGCTGAGGCAGGAGAATTGCTTGAACGTGGGAGGTGGAGGTTGCAGTGAGCCAAGATTGCGCCACTGCACTCCAGCCTGAGTGACAGAGGAAGACTGTCTCGAGGGTAAAAAAATGATAGACTTGACCTCTGAGCATCATCCCACTTTTGGAGGAGTTGTAATTGCATTTGGCAAACTGTGGCCCACACAGGCCAAGTCTGGCTCCTCACCTGTTTTTTTATTTAAATAAAGTTTTATTGGGACACAGCCATACCCCTTTGTTGAGACTTCTCTATGTTTGCTTTCATGCTACAACGGCAGAGGTGAGCAGCTGCAAGGGAGATCAGATGGCTCTTGAAGCGTAAAATTCCTACTTCCTGGCCCTTCACAGAAAAAGTTTGTGGACTCCTGCACTAGGGTATAAATAGGTCAACAAATCATTCATTCATAATTGCTGTCTGTCTCTTTTAAGCCAGGAAACCTTCCTTTCAGACTTAGTAGCCTGGTTTATGATATTTTAAAATCTGAGTTGCTGTGGTTGACACATAAACGTTCTCATGTAGCTACTATCAGATTTTTGCCAAGATGTTCTAATTCAAGTAACATGCATATGCAGCACTTTGCTGTGCATTCAGTAGGCTCTCAGTAATTGCTGCCTGAGTTATTAAAATAACTCATGAAAATGGCAGCACTTTTCTTTATCAAGCACTTCACTACTGTCTGTGTTAACCCATCCAGTACTGCCAGGATAGGAGGCAGGCACAAGTATGATCACTCCCATTCTACAGAGGAGGAACTGGAGGCCCAGAGAGGGCTATTAATTTGCCTAGGGACACACAGCTGGTGCAGAGGGATGGGAACTCAGGCCCTGAGTCACCAGTAACTCCTGCCCTTTGACTTCCGTTGAATTCTAAATAGCTGTTTGTTTCCTGGCCTCCTTCCTACCTGGAGACTGTTTAACATTCATGGTTGTTTTTCTCACTGATTATCGGTCTTAACTCTAGCAGGTGATGGACTCTGTGATCCGTGAAAATGCATACGTGATATATGTTAGTCTCTCAGGCTGGGTGCGATCCACCATCATTACTGGTCAGCCACAGCAGGAGTGGAAATAATGTCTTGTCCATGACACCCAGGGAAGAAATGTTAACTTATGGGTATGCTGGTGTTGACCAACACACAGTGACTAAAATATATGTCACATTCTTCAAATGTTTGCGTAACTGTTTTCTTTTGTCCAATGTATATTTACCATAAACGTCAACTAAGAGACCAGTCATTAATGTAATATGTGAAATGGTATCAGAACTGTAAAAGAGTTTATATATTCTCTGCAGTGTTAGATTTGTTTTTGCATGGCTAAATTCAGAAGAGTTAAACCCCAACAAAGAAATGTTAATTTGTCTAGAACTGACCCAGAACCCACGAGTACCAAGTTTCAAAGACTGCTTGCTTTCCTCCAAAAATGTCCACAGTCAACACAAAATAGAACTCTTTCTTCTGAAAGCAAAATCTTGACTAAGTGTCACTGGCAGAGAGTTGTAAAGTTTCCAATTAAGTTGAAAATTCCAGTTGATGAAGATGTAATTCCAATGCTATTCATTGAGCTGGTTCTCTAAGTATCTTCCTAGCGTCAGTAAATTCATAAAAATTCATGATTTTCTTTGTTTTCCAAGGCGGAACTCACCTTTCTACTTACTGTTAGACGAATACATTGGTGCCTGGCCCCAGTGCAAGCCAATGGCTCTGCCATGTCTAGTGTCCCCAGTTCATGGAGTAATGAGCAGGGGCATTTTCAGAAATGCTCATTTCTGCAGCCCTTCTCTTGGAAAAATGCCAAAAAGGTCTTTAGAGATGCTTTGTTCCAGGTTTTTCTACAGTTTTCTGAATTTGGAGATGAGGGGGAATTCCTGTGAATTTTGGTAGTTTTTGCAAGTATTGGTTACGGCTGCTCTATCCTTAAACCCATTTATGCCTAGTGTTCCATTATTGGAACACCAAGCATGTGGGAGTTATTTATATCCTACTGCTCAGGGCCATTGCCAAGGTCTGATTGCAAAAATTCAAAAATTGCAACCTCAGGCATAAATGAATTAAGGGAGAGCCAGCATCTGTGGCTGATGAGTTCATCAGATGTGGCCATCCAGATTGTTAAGTATAAAGCATGCTGTACTTTAATGACGTAGTCTGGGAGAAAAGGAAGGCAACTATCCCGGCAGGGTTTTGATACTGATTACATGTTGAAATTGTAATATTTGGGGGTATTATTGGAGTGAAATATAATAGATTGCTAATGAATTTTACGTTTCTTTCTTTCTATTGTGGATCTGAGGAAACTGAAAGTACCCATGAGGCTCACTTTCTGTCTGTATTGAAAAGTGTCAGTTTCTAAGGAGAGGGGCTCACTGTCTTTTTCTTATATGATAAATGTTTCCAGAGAACTTTGCAAGAATAGTTACTAACCTTTTCCTTTGTTTGCGGAGCACAGACGACAATAATTTGGGATGCTCACACAGGAGAAGCCAAACAACAGTTTCCTTTTCATTCGGGTGAGTTTTTTTGTTTGTTTGTTTGTTTTTTTGTAATTCAGAAATAATAATTCAGCTTGAGCCCAGTGGCTTACACCTGTAATCCCAGCACTTTGGGAAGCTGAAGCAGGTGGATCGCATGAGCTCGGGAGTTGAAGACTAGCCTGGGCAACGTGATGAAAAGCATCTCTACAAAAAATACAGTAATTAGCCAGGCATGTTGGTGCACACCTGTAGTACCAGCCCCTCGGGAGGTCGAGGTAGGAGGATGGCTTGAGCCCAGGAGGTGGAAGTTGCAGTGAGCCGAGAGACTGTGCCACCGCACTCCATCCTGGGCAAAAGAGCCAGACCCTGTCTCAAAAACTAATCATAATAATAATTCAAAATTAGGCTGGGCACTGTGGCTGATGCCTGTAATCCCAGCACTTTGGGAGGCTGGGATGGGAGGGTCACTTGAGACCAGGTGTCATAGACAGGCCTGGGCAACAAAGCAAGACCCCGTCTCTACAAAAAATATAAAACGTTAGTTGGGTGTGGTGGTGCACACCTCTAGTTTTAGCTACCCAGGAGGCTGAGGCAGGAGGACTGCTTGAGCCAGGAAATTAAGGTTGTGGTGAGTTACGTTTGCACCACTGCATTCCAGCCTAGGTGACAGAATGAGATCCTGTCTCTAATAAATAAAAATAAATAATAATAATTTAGAGTTACATGAAATGCCCCATAAAGTAACTGTGAATGCACAGAGTATAGCACCCAAGGGGCCTCACTGGTCAGAAGGAGACCCATTTTGTGGCAAGCATTGATTGCTCTTAAGGTTTGCAAGATATAGATGACCTTAGCACCCACCTGCTCAGAGCTCTGAAACACAGCAGTGAGCCAGCCACAGAAGCAGCACAGACTCCTTCCTCTTGCTGTTCTAAGAGGGATGCTATTTTGGGAGCTCCCCGAAACCACCCCCAGGATTGGCAGTTGGCTGCGAGGACTCCCAGGACGCAGCAAACCTACAACTAAGGTTTCTAACAGCACAGGAATTTAGTGCAACCTTAGCAAAGGGAAATGGTGCGCACAGCCAAATCCAGAGCTTTGAAGGCTCCTCTCCCAGTGGACTCTCACAGGCCATGCTGAATTCTTCCAGGAATAAGTTGTAACTATGCCTGTGAAGTGTTTTGTACCAGGGAAGCTCCATAGAGCCTCAGTGCCCAGAGTTTTTATTGGGGGTTGGCCATGTAGGCACCCAATGCCTAGTACAAGCCAAAACCGCAGACCCCCAGAAGGAAAGCAGGTGCATAGCATAAACACACGGTTTGCACAAACAAGTGTTGGCAGAGTGTGTGTCTGTTAGGGAAGGGTGGGAACGCTCCGGAAATCTAAATTCTCAGTCACTAGCCAAGGGCCGGCCTTGCAAGCAGGCCTCTATAGGGAGAGCGGCCTCGGGCCTGTGGTGTTAGTGCCTTCCTGCACAGCCACTGCTCTGGACATAACCACATCCCTTTGTGCACTGGAGCCAGGCCAGGCCACATGCGACGGCCAGAGGTCTGGAGTCTAGATATTCCAATTTTCCAGATTCCCACCTGATTCTTCGTTTTTTTTTTTTGTTTGTTTGTTTGTTTGTTTGTTTTCTTGAGACAAAGTGTCACCCTGTAACCCAGGCTGGAGTGCAGTGGTGCGATCTCAGCTCACTGCAACCTCTGCCTTCCATGTTCAAGCAATTCTCCTGCCACAGCCTCCCGAGTAGCTGGGATTACGGGTGCCCGCTACCTCGCCCAGCTAATTTTTGTATCTTTAGTAGAGATGGGGTTTCGACATGTTGGCCAGGCTGGTCTCAAACTCCTGACCTCAGGTGATTCACCCACCTTGGTCTCCCAAAATGTTTCTTCATTTTCTTTCACAGCTTCCTCCTCTGTGTAACTCAGTCCTGTTGTTAGATTTGACCTCTTAAAACAAAGACAGATGGCCACCCACAGACCTAATAGACTATTGGAAGACTTTAGACTGGCTTAGAGTGGGCAGAAGGGGATAGGTACCACTTCCCTTAACGGCAAATGCCTGATCTGTCTTGAAGGAATCCCTAAATATGTAGGGTGAAAGTTGACTACCTTATCAGCTGTCTCTGGGCATTGTCCTGGAGGAGATCTGAGTGTCTTGTCAGGCAGCTTGGGATGTTGAAGTGATGTTCTGAATGGGAGGGATAACCCCAATGACTGTCCAAGACAGCACAGCCCATCAGTGCCTGGGGAGGGCTCCAAGCAGAGGACATGGCCCTGCAGGAAACAAGATCAGGAGCCGAAGGTCGTGTCGAGGCACAATTGTGTCAGATGCATAGGCACCCACGTCTGTTATATTCCATGCAGTAGTTCAGTGGGGACGACTCCTCATACAGGCAGCTCAGAGAGAGAGGGAGACTCAGGGAGGACACTGTTTCTGCTCTGCTGTCCTGGAGAGAGACAGCATCTCCTCTGTGGCCACTCCTGCACAGCTTGGGGCCCACACCACACACACCTCTCAAGTGTGCCAGTGAAATTTGTTACTGGTGTTGCTTTAATTGAACACTGTTAATTAAGGCACTGAGCATATCAGAGACAAAAGGCTCCCAATGCAAGCAGCACGTGCACTAGGCCCTCCAGAAAGTATCGTTCACCCCATAGGGAAGCCCTATACTCATGTCGTCTTTCCCCCGGCCCCTGGCAACCCCACCTACAGCCTGTGATCTGTGCGTCATCTCTACGCCAGACACTTACTACTCTGTGCTCTAGACAGCAAATCAAAGCAGGTGACTAGCGAGAATGCCGTTCCCGATGGAGTTCCGTCACGTTTGGCTTAAATGCCGAAACCTACCTTTGTAGGCAGGAAGGATGCCGTGACAGGTTCACAGCCCTAGAATCCCAGTCATGCAGACTTGGGGCGGGCGTGAGGCAGGATGTCTAATACAGAAAGCTCTGGCTTCTGTTTTTCAGAGAAAAATCTGCCTGAGGTGAACATCAGTAAGGTTCCTCTAATGCTTGTATCTTAAGAATTCATCTGTAAAGTCTTTCAGCAGAAAATAATCTTTCCCAAAGTGTCCCCAGGGGCCTATGGAAGGGTTTTCTACCCAGCTGACCCAGGAAGACCACAAACCTCTTTGTTCTAAATTACATGAGCTTCTCATCTGTAATCTGGCTGGCCATTAGGTAGACCCAGTTCCCGTCAGCAGGTCAGACATATCTAGGCGTTACTTGCTCTCTTTTTGGTGTCAATCCGTGTGTTAGAGACTGTTCAAGATGAAGAGAAGAAGCTCACTCTTCCAGGTGAAACGCAGCTGGGAAGAGCTGTGAAGAGCACCTTTCTGTGGCTGTAGCAGACTCGGTGTTTAATGGGGTGACTGCCTTGCCCCACTAGCTTTTCCCCAGGAACGCCTCATGGGGGCGCCCTCAGTCACCGTCGGCAGGAAGCCTTAGCTCAAAGCCTTATGATGGAGTAAAACTCTGCCAAGGAAAGGAACTCACTGAGGAAAGGTACACACTATTGATGCATGACAGCCAGGAGAGATCTCAGAGGCATTTTGCTGAGTAACAAAAGCCAGTCTCAAAAGGTTGCATGCTCTGTAACATTCTCATGATGATAAAATGATAGAAACCTGGGACGGATCAGCGGTGCGGGAGTTTAGGAAGGCGTGTGTGCCGATGCAGTAGCCTGAGAGAGATCTTAGTGACGACGAAACACTTCTGGGTCTCAATTGCAGCGATACACATCTACCCACGTGACAAAATGGACAGCACTCTACAGGCAGATTGCACCAGTGTCAACTTTCCAGTCTCAATACAATGCTGCAGCAACACAAAATGTAACCCTTAGGGGAACCTAGGTGAAGGAGACAAGGGACCTCTCTGTGTTACCTTTGCAGCTGCCTGTATAAACCTCTAAGTATTTCAAAAGGAAAATGGCTGGCTGGGTCCAGAAGAATGAGGGCTATTGACCCATACTGGCCCATGCATGGGAAGGTGGGCACAGAGCCTCCCAGCGTAGCTCAGCCCTGTTACTGGCCATTTACCCACCACGTGGTTCCAAGCATCCTGGTTTGCAGGAGCTGACTCAGTAGGGCTAATCACCTGAGGGCAGGGGCCCTCTCTTTAGATCAGGAATGTCAAATCTTTTGGCTTCCCTGGGCCACATTGAAAGAAGAATTGTCTTGGGCTAACATAAAATACACTAGCACTAACAATAGCTTATGAGCTGAAAAAAAAATCACAAAAAAATCTCTTAATGTTTTAAGACAGTTTACAAATTTGTGTTGGACCACATTCAAAGCCATCCTGGGCCATGGGCCGTGGGTTGAACAAGCTTGCTTTAGATGGAGGTGCTGGTGGCAATCTCCTGGACCACTCACCAGATTGTCACATTTCCAGGCGTATTAATCACATGCCCAAATGCAGAGGTTGGACCAGAAGTTTGCTGTTTGGCTCAGGCGATGTTGTAAACAAGAACCAAGAAAATGGGTCAAGAATCGTGGGGCTGTCATGAAACACGCTGCTGGGGATGGAACATAAGAGATGGCCTCAGCTATGGAAAAGACCATTGTTGACACCCGCATTGTCCCAGCCACACCTTCTGCCTGGGCGTGGAGCTGGATGGGGAAGCGAATGGGGTCCCTGTGATTAAGGAGGATAAATACATGGAGGGTCGCACCTCTTAATTTAAAGACCAAGGAAGGGCAGGGGCAACCGATGGTTAGCATGTTCAGAGAAAGCTGGATTTTTCTCAGTTCATCGCTGACTGCCTTTAAGAAACACAGTTTCTTAAATGGTTTGGTACAGTGGCTCATTCCTGTAATCCCAGAACTTTGGGAGGCCAAGGTGGGAGGATCACTTGAGCCCAGGAGTTTGAGACCAGCCAGGGCAAAACTGCAAGACCCCATCTCTACCAAAAACGTCTTTGAAAAATGAACCAGGCATGGTGGCATGCACCTGTAGTTCCAGCTACTAGGAAGGCCGAGGTGGGAGAATCACAATCACCTGAGCCCATGAGACTGAGGGTACAGTGAGCCAATACTGTGTCACTGCACTCCAGCTTGGGTGACAGAGCAAGATACTGTCTCAAAAAATTAACTGGGAGTGGTGGCACAAACGTGTAGTCCCAGCTACTTGGGAGGCCGAGGCAGGAGGATTGCTTGAGCACAGGAGTTTGAGGCTGCCGTGAGTTATGATGGTGCCACTGCACTCCAGCCTGGGTAACAGCAAGACTTCATCTCTAAGAAAAAAAAAACTCACATGAGTTTCCATATTGGTAGATTCAAAGGGGTTCTTGTTGACTTTAATTATCCCCTAGTCAGGGGGATACCTTAATGTGTTACCGGAGAGTTTTTTTGCTATCGAGGTATCTTGAACATAGGACATGAAATATTTCCCTTTTTCTTCTCTCTGTCTAAAATCGAATCGAATTAACTCACCGCAGAGATACTGCTGGGGGCAGCAAGGTGCAGAGCAGGCAGGCTCTCTCATCTGCCCTTACCTGTGCCATGGGAGCGGGAGATTCTGCAGGCCGTGGGGTGCAGGAAGTGTCACGGAGCCTCTCTCCCAGGACATCTTGTCATCCTTGCCAGCATGGCAGGAGAGGGTCTTTAAGGTCTTAGAAAGAAGGAGACTGTTCACACTTGAGACGTTTTTATCATGTTACTAAATGGGGCTTCTTGGGTGAGCACAGTGGCTCACGCCTATAACCCTAACACTTTGGGAGGCCGAGGTGGGTGGATAGCTTGAAGTCAGGAGTTCAAAGCCAGCCTGGGCAACATAACAAGAATTCATCTCTACAAAAATTTCTTTAAATTAACCACGCCTGGTGGTGTACGCCTGTAGTCTCAGCTGTTCAGGAGGCTGAGGTGGACGGATCCCTTGAGCCCAGGAATTCTGGGCTGCAGTGAGCCGTGAGCACACCGCTACACTCCAGCCTGTGTGACAGAGCAGGCTCTGTCTCTAGAATAAATATTTAAGTAAACTAAACAGGCTTCCTGACTGTGCTCTTCGTTGTTGTAAATCCACGGAGCTGTGCACAGTGAATAACTGCAGGTGTCCTCCCTCCCTGCTGCAGCCCCTGCCCTTGATGTGGACTGGCAGAACAACACGACCTTTGCCTCCTGTAGCACAGACATGTGTATCCATGTGTGCAGGCTCGGCTGTGAACGCCCAGTCAAAACCTTCCAAGGACACACAGTAAGTGAGAGCTCTCGTCACTGGACTCGAATTCGTGAGAATGTGATGTGGGAGCCAGTTCTTGTGTGCGTAGAATTAAAAGATACTGCAGCAGCAAACCAGCTCCTCTGCGGCCTTTGGCTATTTGAGCTGCCATGGTTACCCCATGGTAACCATGGTAGTTGGATTGACCCAGTTTGGGGTGGGCAGCAAGAACAGTTCATCCAGAAGTGACCTAGATGGTGGATTTGGCAGCAAAGCCTTTAAGGTAGCATGAGAAACATGTAGAGGACGTAGAGGAAACGACACTCACGATAAATGAATAGATGGGGTGAATCCGCAGTGAACAGAAAAAGCTATGTCATTAAAAAACAAAAGGAGGCTAAGTGCACTGACTTATGCCTGTAATCCCAGCACTTTGGGAGGCTGAGGCCGGAGGATTGCTTGAGGCCAAGAGTTTGAGGCCAGCCTGGGCAACGTAGCAAGACTCTGTCTCTACAAAAAATTTTAAAAAGTAGCTGCGTAGGATGATGCACACCTGTATCCCGTCGCAGGCGTTGAAGGCTACAGTGAGTTGTGATAGCACCATCGCAATCCAGCCTAGGCAACAGAGCAAGACCCTGTGTCTTTAAAAAATAAGAAATTGAGAACTGAGAAATACAGTGTCTGAAATGAAAGTCTTAATAGGCGGGTGTGTTAGGCAGTTCTCATTTCTCTCATTGCTCTGAAGAAATACCTGAGAGTGGGTAATTTAGAAGACAGGAGGTTTAACTGGCCCGCAGTTCCTCAGGCTGTGCAGGAAGCATGGCAGCAACTGCTTCTGGGGAGGCCTCAGGAAGCCTGTAGCCAGGGCAGGAGTTGAAGGAGCAGGCACCTCACATGGCCAGAGCAGGGTCCAGAGGTGGGAGAAGGGGGGCGGGGGGGCACGCACTTTCAAAGGACAAGAACTCATGAAGACAGCAGCAAGCCATGAGGGATCTGCCCCCGTGATCCAGACACCTCCCGCCGGGCCCCACCTCTGCATCGGGGATGACAGTTCCACCTGAGATTTGGGCGGGGACACAGATGTAAACCACATCAGTGGGTTTACCAGCAGATGGGAGATTGCAGAAGTAAGGTCAGAGCTCATAGAAATTGGCCAATTTGAAGAACAGATAAAAGATTGAAAAATTGCATAAAGGCAAAATGGCTTATGGGACAGTTTCAGGCACCCTAAACCTATACGCTTGATGGGGAGAGAAGAAAGAATGGAACAGAAATATCATTTGAGGTAGTAACAGCCAAGTTTTCCTAAATTTGGTGGAAAACATCAATATTCAATCCAAGAAGCTCAGCAAATTTCAAGCAGAACAAATACAAACGGAACCACACTGTCCACCTAGGCATATGGTCATCAAACACCAGAATCAATGGCAGAGAAAATTCTAAAGGCAAGCAGAAGCTGGAAAAAAAAAAAAATTATATCCCAGGGAACAACAGTGTGAACAACAGCTGACTTAGCAAATTCCTTAGTGTGGCCTCCGAGGCACTTCCGGGTCTTTTACCAAATCTCTCTCAGATTAGCCTATTCCTACGGTTTCTAACCTTCTGCAATCTCCAATCTGTTGGTAAACCCATTTCCTACCCCTGACCTCCTGGGTGTCCAAAACCACCCTGTGCCTCTATCCTCCTAAAGACACATGCAGCCAAGCACCTTGCCCCGCGCTGAGCCTTGCCTGAAACGCTCCCCACCTTAGACCCCACAGCAGCTCTCTTTCCGACACAGAATCCTCCCTACCCTCCAGGCCCATTCATATGTCCTCTGCATGCCCTGGGGAGGATTAATGGCACCCCCTGAGCTCCCACTGCCCACGTGAATGCCACAGCCTGGCAGTAGCTGCTGGCCTGCGTGTCTGCCTCTTCCAGAAAATGCAGAGCATGCCAACGCTGGGTCCATGGTATCTTGCCTTTTCTCACCAGCACCCAGAATAGCTTTTCACAGTGGGGGGAGGGTCCCCTATTAAAGCAGGGGAGGATGATCACAGTCCCTGTGATATTTGCCATCATCCCACTAACTTAACTAAGGTAAATTCCCTTGTCCTCATTCCCCTAGTGCCCACCCCTTTCCGCCCCTGGTCCAGGGGTCCCTGTCCCAAAGGAAGGCACTTTTAGAGCACGGGCACCTATCATCCTGGTAACATCTGTTTGGGTCCACACTGACTGTGTTCTTCTCATCTAAACCTATTTCTCCTCTAACCCTGGACTATCCGCAGGTTTTTAATAGAGCTGCACACACTATCTGTGGTTCCCAGGTGTCCTGCCTGGGACCTTGCCACCAGCACAGGCCTTGGCCCTTTAAGTGGATCTTAATGCAGCCAATGGCCCTAAACAAAGCTCCAGCTCAGGGGGTTAAATGGAGACCCATGAGACGGTCCAGGAACTGGGCCTTGCATTGCAGAACGAGGGGTCCGCTCCCAAGAAGTTATTTGTTCCTTTGCGTGGGTTTGGCTAGGGACAGCCTGCAGTGACCAGCTCCACATTCCTGGGCCCGTGAGTTTTCCTCTGAACAGTTGTAGTCACAGCCACCTCGCTGGCCTTGCACACACATGTGCGTTCATAGACACATGCGTGTGCTCGTGAGCGTGCACTCACACCCCCAGCCCCCTCTCTGGCCAGCCCCCTCCATCCTCCCAGGCTCTTGCAGCAGCCTACTCCTTGGCTGCCAAGCTTCTTCCTCCTCCCTTTCCCGGGCCACCTGGGCCTCATGGAACACAGATGTGGCCTCGTCACTGTCCAGTTCACACCCTTCAAAACTCTGTGTCCTTAGAAACCAGCATGACCATACAATTTATCCAACTTGGAGCCCTTACGAGTGTGAAATTTAGAAAATTCATTATGAGTGTGAAATTAGTTAACCATTAGGCCGGGACAGCAGGTGTCACATAGTGGGACTAAACTGAACATATGGGGCCCTATAGTCACCCCTGAGGGAGCCCTGAGCTGGCATGTCTTGTCCCCTCATTTCTCCTGGGCAGGCTGTTCCCCAGCTGAGCCTTTGCCGCAGGTGCTGCTTTTATGCATACCTATCCCAGGCATGTCCCCTTTTCCCTTGGCCCTGACATTGATTCACCTTTATCCTCCAGGGTTTAGCATCGGGGTCCCCAGGTGCCCTGAGCCTCCGGGTTAGAGCACTCCAATCCCTGTGCTTTTCGCTGCCTGGCTGTGCCGATCATGAGCCCCCAACCAGGATTTTGCCTGTGCCGTGTGTGCGTGTGTGTGTGTGTGTGTGCATGCGTGTGCGCGCACCGCTCAGCCCTTGCCTCACACTTTCCTTGCACATGTGTGTCTGCCTGTATGTGCATTTTGGTCGCCCATCTTCCACCTGGATCAGCCCTTACCCCGAATAACTCCACAATAGCTTCACTTCTCATGTTTACCCCTCCGCCTGCCTCCACTCACCTGTAGGAGAGAAATGCCTTGTAATGAGTACAGACACGGGGAGGAGCTGTTGCATCCAAAGTGCATAAGAGGCCTGGCATGGTGGCTCACGCCTGTAATCCCAGTTCTTTGGGAGGTCAAGGTGGGAGGATCACTTGAGCCCAAGAGTGCAAGGCCAGCTTGGGCAACCCCATCTCTATAAAAGTACAAACAAACAAAAAATAGTTGGGCATGGTGGTGCCTGCCTGTGGTCGCAGCTACTTGGGAGACTGAGACAGGAGGATTGCCTGAGCTCACGAGGTTCATGCTGCAAGGACCTGCGTTCCTGCCATTGCACCCTAGCCTGGGAGACAGAGCGAGACCCTGTCTCAGAAAACAGAACAAAAGAAATCACATGGGAAAATGATTTTCAAAGTCCAGTTTTAAAATTAACTGGTTTTACTGATTTTATTTGCTGCGTTTTATAGTATGTGAATTCACTTACCTTCCTTCCTAGCAGGGAATGTTTTTTTCTTAACGAAATATGGGTGAGGGTGGCTGGTGATGTGTGGTATATGGCTGTGGTTTTGTGTATATGAAAAAGGCAAAGTGAGAAAAAGGAAACTAGATGGCTGCTTGTGCTGTGCTCTTTGATGCCAGGCCTAAGCCGAAGACCTTCTGCAGTGACGGTGGCACGCTGCTGCCCCCTGCTGCAAGGCAACCTCATCTACTCGGGCCCCGATGTCTTTTTCAGCGTGTCTCTTCTCTTTCAGAATGAGGTCAACGCCATCAAATGGGATCCTTCTGGAATTTTGTTGGCGTCCTGCTCGGATGACATGACATTGAAGGTAGAATCGGCATTGCAAGGGGTGGGCTGTTTAATTCCAGACAACCCCGGGTGCTCAAGCCAGTCTCACTGTCACTGTTCTGTGAAGATTATTTATTACTAACCCCGCTCACTTCCTCTATCATCCGTGAACTCCGATTTCTCAGTCAGGGTCTCGCTGAGAATCCCAGCCTCCCCACAGCTTTTCTCACCACTTTGCACCGCTCACCCACTGCGGGTCAGCAGCCTCATGTGTGTGCCCGGGAAGAATGATGCCACATCGTTCCCAGATGCAGGAATGGCTTTTGCTCATGTTGTGGCTGGTATGTCCTCTAGATCTGGAGCATGAAGCAGGAGGTGTGTGTCCACGATCTTCAGGCTCACAGCAAGGAGATCTACACCATCAAGTGGAGCCCCAGCGGGCCCGCCACCAGCAACCCAAACTCCAAAATCATGTTGGCAAGGTAAGGGCAGGCAGCACAGCCAGTACAGCTCTGTGCTACACAAAGACAACAGGAAATTTTGCTAAAGTGTGTCCACACACGCATGTTAAAGCCCTTCAAAGGAAATGAAGTGGTAGCTCACTTTGAAGGGGCCAAGATAGAATTATCGAGTAACACCTGCCTTTGAGGTAAGGGTGGTTTTGGGTCAGGCACAGTGGCTTATGCCTATAATCTCAGCACTCTGGGAGGCCAAGGCAGGAGGATTGCTTGAGCCCAAGAGTTCAAGATCAGCCTGGGCAACATGGTGAAACGCCATCTCTACAAAAAGTTAGCCAGGTGTGATGGCATGTGCCTGTAGTCCCAGCAACTCGGGAGGCTGAGGCTGGAGGATTGCTTGAGTTCAGGAGATTGAGGCTGCAGTGAGCGATGATCACACCACTGCACTCCAGCCTGGGCAGCAGAACAACACCGTGTCTCTTTAAAAAAGAGAGAGAGAAGGAAAAAAAACCAGCATGACTGCAGAGCCGCAATTAGAAACAGCAAGCCAGGCAGCATGGACTCTTGTTGACAGTGCTCGAATTAAGGTCATGTCTTAGAAAGGACTGAATGGAATTCCTGCATCCACTGCGAGATAGAGCCAAAAAATCAAAGAACACATAGGCCCTAATTCTCATATTTCAAGTAATTTTCACAAAATCCACCTAAATTACTGTGAGATAGTACTACACACTACAGTCGTTTTATGATGACTCAGAAGGTGCCTTTGCGTCACATGGTACTATTAGGAGCATAAATTATCCTTTTAGTCAGCAAGTATAAAAGGGGCATCCCAACTGGACGCAGTGGCTCACGCCTGTAATCCCAGCACTTTGGGAGGCCAAGGCGAACAGATCACCTGAGGTTGGGAGTTCGAGACCAGTCTGGCCAACGTGGTAAAATCCCATGTCTACTGAAAATACAAAAATTAGGCAGGGATGGTGGTTGCCTCTAATCCCAGCTACTCAGGAGGCTAAGGCAGGAGAATCACTTGAACCCAGGAGGCGGAGCTGCATTGAATCAAGATTGCGCCATTGCACTCCAGCCTGGGCAACAAGAGGGAAACTCCATCCCTGTTGAAAGATAGCAAGCCAGACAATAGCTTTGTGATAGATATTATTGTTTTAAATTTGAAAATTACTAAAATTTGCAGCTTTCCATAATGGATATGTGGGTATAATTGTATTTTAATCCTTGTTTGATTAAATTTTTTTTTTCCTTTTAGAGACAGGATCTCCCTATGTTAGCCAGGCTGGTCTTGAACTCCTGGCTTCATGTAATCTTCCCACTTCAGCCTCCCAAAGCACTACGATTAGAGGCATGGTTTATTGTACCTGGCATAAAAAGTTTTTTAAATGTTTATTCACTTATTTTGCTGTTTTTCCAAATACGGCTATCTGCATTAATTTAGTTGATAATAATAGATGTCATGTTTTAAATTGTAGGGACATTTTAGGAAACTTGGTAAATATTCTACAAAAACGTTTACCATTTATATCTATAGAAAACTCAGAAACAGGGATGGGTGCAGTGGCTTACACCTGTAATCCCAACAGTTTGGGGGAGGCGGGAGGATGTTTGAGCTCAGAGGTTCAAGACCAGCCTGGGCAACATAGTGAGACCCCCATCTCTACAAAACATAAAAAACAAAAAGATTAGCTGGGCGTGGACCAATGGTTGCAGCTTCTTGGCTGAGGCTGAGGCTGAGGCTGAGGCTGAGGCAGGAGGACCGCTCGAGCCCAGGAGTTCAAGGCTGCAGTGAGTTAGGATCATGCCACTGCACCCCAGCCTGGGCAACACAGTAAGACCCCATCTCAGAAACAAAAGTGCAGAAACAAGTGTAGATATCCAGTTGTCTCCCTAATAATAACATTACAACTTTTTTCTCTTTGTTTACTGACCATGGTTCTGTTTTTAATACTTGTGAGTTACATTTTAGAAGACGAAATTCCTCAGTTGATTGTCTTTTGAAACATAAAGGCTGGGAAGAACAGCTCCTAGAGATCTGATCTACATTATGGAGAACTGTTAGAAACCACCATGTGTTTGTGATTTTGCTTTCTCTCCCACTGCTAGTGCTTCGTTTGACTCTACGGTGAGACTGTGGGACGTGGAGCGAGGCGTCTGCATCCACACGCTCACGAAGCATCAGGAGCCTGTCTACAGCGTAGCTTTCAGCCCTGATGGGAAGTACTTGGCCAGTGGATCCTTTGACAAGTGTGTCCATATCTGGAATACTCAGGTAAGCTCCTGACCCCTACACCGAATCTTTTTAGAAAGGGATACAAGAACAGCCACAATTCCAGTGCCCCTGCCTCACAGCAGTGCCCTGGAGGGAGGTGAGCACACCCAGGCTCCCCGGACTGACCCAGGGGATGCCATCCGCCATGCACCCCATGTGGGCTGTGGGCTCTTCCCCCACCAGACACCTCTGGCAGCTCCCCTTCCTGAGGCAGGCTGTTGTGTCTACCCTCCTCAGGGCTCTTGGCCATTTGATTCCCAAGCCCTTGCCTTGGCACGTGTTCTTCCTTGAAGGAGCCACTGCCTTCACTTTTCTGAGTCCATGGCACGAAACCTTCCACCTGCCTCTTCCTCTTCATAGTGGTTATCACTGAAATGCCGCTCTCTAGATACTGAGGTTGGAGGGTGGGTTTGGGAGACCAGCTAATGGGGTCAAGGCAGCTCCACATCCTCTGCCCACAGCAGCTCCTGCGGCTCGCCACGGAGCAGATCAGGGAGTGGGAAGGAACATGTGTTTACAGCTGTCATGCCACTTCCATTTTTCTTTTCTGTTTTTGTTTTGTTTTTGAGACAGTGTCTCACTCTGTTGCCCAGGCTGAAGTGCAGGGGCACGATCTCAGCTCACTGCAATCTCCACCTCCCGGGTTTGAGCAGTTCTCCTGCCTCAGCCTCCCGAGTAGCTGGGATTACAGGCACCCACCATCATGCCCAGCTAATTTTTGTTTTTTTAATAGAAACAGGTTTTCACCATGTTGGCCAGGCTGGTCTTGAACTCCTGACCTCAGGTGATCTGCCCACCTTGGCCTCCCAAAGTACTGGGATTACAGGCATGAGCCACTGCGCCCAGTCTTAATTTTTCAAATGAAAGTAGTTTCTGTTTGAGGACATAAGATATGTCAATATTGGGGTGTCCTTTTAGCAGGGACTGAAAGGACATAGGATTTAAATAAAGGTGGCTGCTGTGGGTGTCTGGGGCCACACCTGAGGATAGGGGAATTCCACCTGGAAAGAGTAGAAATGGATGGGAAGTACCACTGCAGAGCATAAAGGATTGCATAGGGCAGTCAGCACTGGATTCTGTTCTAAGGGAAGAGAGAAGTGCTGATACGCTAGGAGCTGTTGGAAATAACAAAGGAGTCCCTTTAACCTCAGGACAGAGGGATTACACGGCCTTCCCCTGCCCCCTTTCATCTGCACTGCCTTCTTGGTTCCTTTTGGCTTGGCTGATATTCAAGGGGATTTGCATCCTGAAGTTCATGTCCCCTTGTGGGCTCACGGGCAATGAGCCCTGTTCACTGGCAAGGGGTCCACTGAGATCACAGGCTTCCCAGGAACCTCACATGAACCGCATCTTCTCAGGGCAGGGAAGGAAATGTGGACCCTGCATAGAGCCAACCTGATGCCAAGCCCAGCCCCACAGCAGTAGATAATCCTCTGGGATGCACACACCTCAGGACTAGTGTGCAAGAGTCTCTGTTGATGAAATGCTTGCTAGAAATAGTAATGAGTGGATTTCTAAAAAAGACATCGATCATCAAAAAATGACATGGACATGATCAGTTAGGTACGGCCTGTTGCCAAGAATTCACTGAATTGTTTCAACCCTTTTTTATAAATCAAAGAAATCCTTAGGATTTTTTTTTTTTTTTAATCGGAGTTTCACTCTCATTGCCCAGGCTGGAGTGCAGTGGCGCCATCTCAGCTCACTGAAATCTCTACCTGCCAGGTTCAAGCGATTCTCTCCTGCGTCAGCCTCTGGAGTAGCTGGGATTACAGGTGTCCACCACCACACCCGGCTAATTTTTGTGTTTTTAGTAGAAATGGGGTTTCACCATTTTGACCAGGCTGGTATTGAACTCCTGACCTCAGGTGATCCACCTGCCTTGACCTCCCAAAGTGCTGGGGTTACAGGCATGAGCCACTGTGCCCAGTTAAGAAATCCTTAGGATTTTTCTTAAGAGAAATCTTAAAGATTACACTTAATCTTGTCGGGCGCGGTGGCTCAAGCCTGTAATCCCAGCACTTTGGGAGGCCGAGGCGGGTGGATCATGAGGTCAAGAGATCGAGACCATCCTGGTCAACATGGTGAAACCCCGTCTGTACTAAAAATACAAAAAATTAGCTGGGCATGGTGGTGCGTGCCTGTAATCCCAGCTACTCAGGAGGCTGAGACAGGAGAATTGCCTGAACCCAGGAGGCGGAGGTTGCGGTGAGCCGAAATCGCGCCATTGCGCTCCAGCCTGGGTAACAAGAGTGAAACTCCGTCTCAAAAAAAAAAAAAAAGATTACACTTAATCTTTCTGTAAGTACAAAAATACTTATCTATAATACTGCTGGCATGCATCCCTCTCTGTTCATAGAACACTGCCCTTTAAGGAGCGCAGTTGAGCAGAGGATTTGGGACAGCCCTCCTGGTCTCAGTCTTCAGATTTCTCCTGCCCGTCACCATTAGTGAATCATGAGTGAAGGGTTATTCGACTCTTTCTCTTTTTTTATTTTTTTAAATTAATTTTTGTAGAGGTGAAGTCTCACTATGTTGCCCAGGCTGGTCTCGAACTCTTGGGCTCAAGCAGTCCTCCCACCTCGGCCTCCCAATGTGCTGGGATTACAGGGTGAGCCACCTCGCCTGGCCTTATTCAACTCTTTCAAAACCCTCTGCTTTCCCCGCCTCTTAGATTTGTCAAGTTAATGCTGTTTTAAACCAGAAGCCAATGGTCTGTAGTGTTTTGCATTACATGTATATTATGCATTCGTTCTTTCAAATGTCCAAAAATATGTACATTTTAACTTCATTGATGTTAATACATTTAATCATGAATTACAGTCAATTTCATTGCTACTGGGGTGGGGGTATTCATTATGTTGTATTCATTCAGGTCCTCCAAGGAACAGACACCAAAACAGGATTAGATGGGCGAGAGATTTGTTGGGGGAAGAGCTGTGATGGAAACAGGGAGGGAGGTAGAGGGGGAGGGAAAACTTAGACCCTAAGGCCAGTCTGACCTCTGGGAAGGAGCCGAGACGGGTAGGAAGAGTCAGGGAGGCTCGCAGGTCTGTAGAGAGTCCCAGCTGTGCTGATAGAGACTCCATGAGCCACTTACCTACCAGATGAGTCTGACTGCCATGGTCTCCCGCCTCCATCAGGCCTCAGCTGGGCACAGCCTAAGAATCTGTGCAAACGTAGTGGTGGATTCCATGGACATAAGTAATCAGGTTCACTCCCTGTGGTGGGAAGTCCTAGAGACACGTCTCCACAGCCCCTAGAGTGCTTCCTGAAAACCTTAAATTTCACTATGCTCAGAAATGTTCATGATCAAACATCAGGGCAGGAGGGGCGCATATTCCACACCTGCATCTGTTGCAGGTGCCCTTTGCATTGTAAGTGACGGCTGCTTTGCTTTGCAGAATGGAAATCTTGTCTACAGCTACCGAGGCACTGGTGGCATCTTCGAGGTATGCTGGAACGCCCGAGGAGACAAAGTGGGCGCCAGCGCGTCTGACGGCTCTGTAAGCAACACCTCTGGTTTGCTGGGGAGTGGGGTGTGGGGGGAGAGTGAAGTCGGGCAGCTGATGCTTGAGTGAGCTTCCGGGGCATATATAGCGTTCGTGTCCTGAAGGGCGTACCCAGTGCCAAAGGAAGCTTCTGGGCTGGATCCCATCTGAGTTGGTACCACATCTGGGAATGGCCTTCTCCTTGTCCCTTCCAGAGTGTCCTTCTAGTCAACATTTTCTCAGTCAAATTGGTGGTTCTCAGCCAGGGTGATTCTGCATCTCTGAGGACATTAGACAAAATCTGGAGGCATTGTAGGTTGTCACTACAGTCATGCGTCACTTAGTGTTGGGAACGTTTTGGGAAATGCATCATTAGGCGCTTTTATTTTTGTCTGAACATCGTAGAGTGACTGACACAAGCCTAGATAATAATACCTGTTACACACCTAGACTGTATGGTGGAGCCTATTGCTCCCAGGCTACAAACCTGGACAGCAGGTGACCGTGCTGAGTACTGTAGGTAACTAGAACACAATGATAAGCATCTGTGCATCTAGACCTATCTAAACAGAAAAAGTTCAGCAGAAATAGTTACAATCTTACGGGACCACTGCGGTCTGTGTGGTGCATTGTTGCTGGAAACGTCATTAGGTGGTGTATGATGGGGATGCCACTGGCGTCTCGTGGGTGGAGCTTAGGGATGCTGCTAAACCTCCTACCGTGCACAGGGCAGCCACAGTTGTCGCCCATGAAGCCCGGTTCTCTGGTGGCCATCCTGCAGGTCTCCTGGGCCCTCTTCTCCTCCCATGGGGCATCTGGATTTCTTATTTTCCCCTGGACTTGAGGTTGCCCTGACCTCTGGGGCAAGGGGCATTCTGGCTGACCGGCCAAGTGTCAGTGTGGTCCCCAAATGTTGTCAGAGGCCATGTTCTTGGGCTTGTGTTGTCATCTGCCCCACGGTTGCAGGTGTCCGTTCTGGGACGCCTGCCAGTGGTCTCTGCGACTCTGTAAATTCCTAGCATTGCCCTTAACCTGGCCTTTCTGCTCTGTGCTGTTTCCTTGGATTTGCTTGGTCTGATGTCCAGATGCCAGTCTGTTATGAAAGCTTCTCTGCCCCTTCATGACAGTGTTTCAGTAAACTTGACTGGTAAACATCGGTGGAGGGCTGGCTTGGGCGTGCTCTGAAGGCATCTTTGTGTTAGCCCTCAGGATGACAGGTCCTTTGTCTTTCCTTTCAGGTATGTGTTTTGGATCTGCGGAAGTAACCACAAAATACTCTGGAAAAAAGAAAAGAATTCTAATGACCAGCCGTGAATGTGTAGGGTTGCAGCTCTGTTCACACACAATTCTGTCAGCTCCAAAACTGTACGAACTTGACTTGCGTTAAAGTGTACTCTGAAACCAACTCGTCTCTGGCTGCAGGAGTCTATATGTTTTCGTAATCTTTATCAAGGAGTTTTAAAAAGGCAAGCAAATCATATCAAACGGGGATAGGATGGTTTCCACTGAGGACATTCAGCCCGTGAAGCAGGAAGTCACCAGCTCGAGGCGTGCAGATTGGTTTCCACCCGGAACAGGCTCTGTGATGGCTGAATGGAAAGAAATTTAAAAAGCTGTGCCAAAAAAAAGCAAAATGCTGTGATAAACCAAACAGGGAAGGGAAAAAACCCTCCTCCTTGGGATTTTGTTTTTGTTTTCCCTAACAATTTGGACACTACAGTTGCTCTCGCAAAGGATGTTCAAAGACCAGTTTGTACCGATGAAATACGCAACTTTGTAATCCCAACACTTTCTATTTTCTAGAATATTCTTTGTTGATTGGGTGGTTTTTCTATCAGCTGGAATTCTGTCTTCTGGGGTCCTTCTGTCTGAGATGGAAGCTGTCTTGGGCTTGTTGTCTCTTCCCTCTGTCGCCCCCGCGCCGCCTCCCTCTGCCTTTCCCTTTTATCTGGTGAGCTCTCCTTTTTCAGTGCACTCTCAAGAGATGCAGCCCAGTGGACAGGAAGATGCAATCTCATGTAGACAGCTTTCTCCCTTCCGCCCTCCCCCGCCCTGCCCTCCCCTTGCGCTCGTGCTCGCTTTCTCGCCGGCGTGCTCTCTCTCCCTCCCTCCCTCTGTACCTTTCTCGTACTTGCTTCAGATCTTAGGACTCAAGGGCACTTTGGCACATAATAAGTGCTTTATGTAAGAAGGCAGGGCAGGGGGACTTTTTACAGGAGAAAAAAAAATGACTTATAAGAGAAAGAGCCTGGAGTATTTTTGAAAAAAATATAATATTTTTATGTTAAAACAATTTTAAAATCTTAAAATGGCCATCAGACGTAGAGAGCTTTTTGTGATTCATGTTTTAAAAAGAACTGAAGAAGCCACAGGTAGGGCCTGAGGGAGCCCCCGGCTTTCCCCTCAGCCTCAGGAAAGGTGGTCAGGAAAACTGGGTGGACAAGGGTCAGTCTTAGGGGTCAGCAGTGAGACTGCTCTGCAGCCAGTGAGGGAGGCCCAGCCATGCCGGTTGGAAGAAGAACCTTGCATCTTTCGGTGTGTATGCACCTTGAGAGCCAACAGGAAAGCAGTGAAGAACCGCGTGCCCTCTGGCCCCGGGGGAGCATTGGCAGAACCAAAAGGTACTGCAGAAGCCGTCAAAACTGACAGCTCAGCTGGATTCGGCCTGTTGGCTACATCTTTCCCACAGCCGTGTAACGACTGCTGGTCATTTCTCAAAGAGCAGACTTGCAGAGCTGACAGGGCTCTCGCATGTCACTTAGTCTAACGCTGACAAAAATGAATGCAAAAGGAAGATTTTCAGTCCTGAACATGAATTGTAGAGGTAGAACGTCGCTAATAATTTCTGCCATCTTTCTAATTTCTTTCTCTCACAGAAGACTAGGAGAAAGATCTTTTCTAAATAATCAATCTTTTTGCTGTTTTTAAAAAATTAAACAAGGCTTTGTGTTCCTAGAAGAGCTTCATTTCAGTGAATCTGGTGACCTTCATCTGCTTGCTCTCGTAATGTGACACTGACTTATTTTTTTAATTAGCAAGGGGGAAAAGGCCAAAAGACAAGGGCCTCTTCTCCCATTGGTTTTCCTGTGGGCAGAAGGGCCGAGGAAGTTGGCCCAGCCCATGGGGGCTGCTGTGTCACCAGCAGTGGGTAGGGTGCAATCTGGTGTGTGCTCCAGCAGCAAGACGGTGTGACTATGAAGGTGGCGTCCATCTGCGGAGCCAAAACTCAGCCATCAGGGAAGGGCCAGGGCTTCCTATGGAACTTGCAGTGTGCCAGGACCCCCTGCAAAAGCCAGGGCATGGTGATCATTCTCAGATCACTGACTGGCCTCTACTTGGGTATGTGAATTATTCATGCCCCAGAAGACCAAACAGTGCTCTGGTTCTGAGATGAATATCTTATTTGGGCTGTGTTTCCAAAACGCTTAGCAAAGAAGACCAGAATGATGTGGAGTCGCTGCACCCATCTTTGAAGATACCCGGTGTCCCCGGATGAGGTGATGATTTCTTGTCCCAAGGACTCCGTTAAGTTTAGGGTACAGTTTGTTGGGGTCCAGATGACACCATCTTTACCCCACCCAAATAAAAAGGCACTCATCTCTACAGAGCATCTGCCGTCAAAGGCCAGCCTGTCGTCGGAACATGGCTTGTGCTTGACAAACCAGAAACGACTGTAGGACAGTGGGATGTGTTCCAAGCGATTCACTAGACAATCTTCACATGAATGTTGGTAGCCAGGGTCTCTCCCGAGGGAGGGCTTTAGTCTTGGTGAATGTGAACCACATCGGAATTGTTAGGTAGAAGCCTGGCTGGGGGGCCTTGGACCCCAGGATCCATGCCTGGCTTCCCCAGCCTGTGGCCGCAAGCAGAACCACGCATGAGATGTCGCTAGCGCCCTTCCCATCCATCCCCGTTCCCAGCAGGACGATGCCATGGACAGCCGTTTCTGGAGCCTCCAGTGTTTATACACCACTACTCACCCTCTCTGCTGTTGGAGTATTGGTAAAGTCATCCCTGTAATCAAGAAATGGCCTGTGGAATGTTATTGTTCAATGTTGTTTACAGCTCTTAAAATGTGGTGAGGAATGCCTAAGTCTTAGTGACCAAACTTGACCTTGAAAGCAGACATAGCACGACAGACCTTCCAGGAGTCTTTGCTTGGGTTCAAAGTGACCGAGAGTCAGGTCCAGCACACACCTGGGAAAGGGATGCCGCCCCAAGGGGGACCAAAAGGGCCGGACGTTACAGGGTGAAACCCTCTGACCCCTTGCAACACCGTAGGACTTGACTTTTCTTTAGTCTTTCTAAGAAATAGATCATGGAGCCAAGTGAAGTGCACTTTGTCAAATGTAAGGGTCTGCTTTGTTCTTGTTGCTTTTCTCTTAACCTTTTGTTCCGCCATTTAAAAAAAAAGCTTATGTTTCTTGTCAAATGCAGAAATGTTCTTTCCGCCACTCACTGAAGTTTTGCATTCTGGCTTGTGCAGTTTTTATTGTCTGTGTCAGACGTACAGCCAGGCGTGTTCTCTATTGGCATTTTTCAGATTCTGTTCAGATGACACTGACCCCCGTTTCATTCTCCCTGCCACCTGTACTCACCCTCACGCTCTTTGAAGAAAAAAAAATCACGTTGTGTGTTGTAGCTCATTTGTTTCAAGAGAGAATCAACAGATCATATTCAGTGTCTTGAATAAATTGCTCTATTTTGATATTAGAGAACTTGGTGCGTGTGCTTTCTTTCTCTCGCTCTGGAACTCCGGCCCACGTTGACTGAATGACTGAAGACAGAGCTCTGTATTTTCCCCAGAAGGAAGTACTTTGAGTGCCTCTGTCCAGGATTGCTGTGTGAGATAGGGAGCCGGGGGGCGGAACGCAGTAACGGGGCGGTCACAGCAGCCACTTGCTATTCGGAAAGGTGGTTCTGTCCAGGGAGAATGCTTTTTAGTGTGTTTCCTTTTCATTCTTTTATTTCAGGCTGGCCGTTGGAAAAAGTCAGAACAAATGAATATTCTCTCATCAGCAGATTGGTTGACCGGGAGTTTGAGTTCCCGAATTAGCCCGGAGTAATTTGCAGAACCTAACAGGATAGGGCGACTTTGGACATGGTTTTCTGCATAGGGCAAACCAACATGTGGCAAACATTTATGAACATTTGCTCTGTGCATGTCTTCATTTATGCCGCCTTCATTAATAGGTGGCTGTTAAATAATGTAATTAGTGAATGGATATTGCTATCCACATTCTGTGAAGGAAGCTGTGGATTCCGGGAGGTGAAGAGATCGGTTTACTCTAAGGTTTCACTGTGCAGATGAGTCCCAGACAAAGTCACGGGGTCATTTCCCTCTAATCCTGTTTGTCCCACACTAGGACAAAGCAGATGGCTGGGTGGGGGCATAGAGGCTTCTGTGGTGATTCCCTGGGAAAGACCCAAGCATGCCTGTGGCCTTCACTGATAATCCAGACTTTTGCAGGGACCAAATCCCAGATTCAAGTCTTGAATTGGCAACTGAAGACTGAATGGTGTGTGAGTAGTCATCACCGTTAGAGAAAAACCTATCCCAATCTCTCGGTGTTGTCTGGGGTTCACCTGCTCGTTTTCATTTTTCTCTTTAACCCATGCCAAGTGAAGCCAGTGTGCTCCCAGGTGGTGGTTTTGGGGCAACCTGAGGGGTACTACAGAACCCTGGGACACCTCAGAAGAACCGCGTGGAAACAGTGGCAGACAGCAAAGCACGCAGCAGAGTTCCCAGGATAAATGCATGCATGGCGGGTGGCTTTGCTGGCCCCCTAAGAATGCCAGTGACATATGACTAGCTCTAAATGGGTTTCTTTGTGCTATGGAGGAAACTTGATTAGGACCACAATTGTAAGAATTTATATAATCTAACTCTTCAGATGGAGGGAACCCTTCCTTCCCTGAAGTAAGTCTCAAAAGGTTTCCCCTTTTTTTTTTTTTTTTTTTTTTTTTTTGACACAGAGTCGCTGTCACCAGGCTGGAGTGCAGTGGCATGAACTCGACTCACTACAGCCTCCTCCTCCCGGGTTCAAGCGATTCTCCTGCTTCAGCCTCCCAAGAAGTACACGCTACCACGCCAAGCTAATTTTTATATTTTTAGTAGAGACAGCGTTTCACCATGTTGGCCAGGATGGTCTTGATCTCTTGACCTCATGATCCGCCCACCTCAGCCTCCCAAAGTGCTGGGATTACAAGCATCAGCTACCATGCCCAGCCTATTTTATTTTAGGAATCTAAGCGTCAACCCACTGAACAGAGATCTCGCTTTTTTTTTAATTGCCCTATCTTGGTGCTGTTTCAAAAGGGTATCAAAGAACATTCTTCATGTTCACTGAAAGCTCTGTGCATGAAGTCTCCCTGGAAGCTGGCTGTTGATGATGGCTGTCTGGTGGAAACCTGGAAGTGCCTTGTAAAGTACGGGAAAGGGTAGGAGGGAGTGGAGAACAGCTTTATGCCCTTAAAAAAGACCATTGAGCCAGTTTTTGTCCAGGCCGGGTCCTTTGCCTCGGAAGTGTCTCATCCACGACATGGTAAGCAGGTAAGAAGTCATAGTTCCAGCTGAGAATAATGTAGATAGGGAGCAGTGGGTATGGGTGGAAGGATGTTGTCTGTAGGACCAACCTTCAGCTAGAATGTGAAGCGAATGCTCTGGAGAATGGAGGCTCTGGTTGGGAACAGGGTTATCCTCATGCAAAAGGTACTTATCTTGAGACACTCTGTGGGAAACAGCTGGGTGTATGCATTCTTCTGTAACAATACACCTGCACGTGATGATAACTTACTGTGAAATGGGGGAAATTAATAGGCTACTAAAAAGTTTTTTAGCCTGAGCAATATGGTGAGTCCCCATCTCTACATAAAAATTAGCTGGGCATGGTGGCAGGTGTGTGTGGTCTTAACTACTTGAGAGGCTGAGGCGGGAGGATCACTTGGGCCCAGAAAGTTAAGAAGTCAAAGCTGCAATGAACCATGATGGTGCCACTGCACTCCAGCCTGGGTGACACAGCAAGACCCTGTGTCTGTCTCTCTCTCTCTCTCTCTCTCTCTCTCTCTCTCTCTCTCCCCCCCCTCCCCTTCTCTCCCTCCCTCTCTCTCTTTCTTTTTTGAGACAGGGTCTTGCTATGTCGCTGAGGGTGCAGTGCAGTGGTACTATCTCAGCTCACTCTAGCCTCTGTTTCCCAGGCTCAAGCAATTATCGTGCCTCAGCCTCCTGAGTAGGTGGGATATAGGTGTGCACCACCACACTCAGCTAATTTTTGTATTTTTAGTAGAGACAGGGTTTTGCTATGTTGGCCAACCTGGTCTTGAACTCCTGACCTCAAGTGATGCACCCACCTCAGCCTCCAAAAGCAGTAAGATTACGGGTGTGAGCCACCATGCCCGGCCGACAGAGTCTCTTAAAAATTATGATGGGATTGATAAACTGGCCAGTAAATTAAAATTAAGTGAAAGCTATCTGATGGGAACAGTCTCCCCTTTCCACCCAAACTATGCTCTCAGCTACGCCTCTGTAGTTGCCTCCTTGTCACGGGCCAACCCAAACTCCTGGCTATAGATCCCAGTTCCTTCTCATTTCTTCCAAGAACTTTCTTCCACCATCATCTCCATCACTTTCTCTCCACTGGTACATTCCCATAGCACCCCAAGGTACTTGAGCACCTGCCATCTTTAAAACAGTAACCAGCCTTACAGGGACGTCACTCAGAACCCAGGCTGGCCATCACCTCAATTCATCAATTTGTTTGCTCAGTTGTCTCCCCATTCCCTAGGTTGCCTTAATACACATCCTCACGACAATTTTTTTGTCCCCAGTCCGTAGACCTGGCCCAGTGCCTCAACCTCTCACTCAGCCCAGCTCACTAGGTTAAAGCCATATGCATATGAGCTGGTGACGCTTGGTGGTCCGTCTGGGATTCCTCATCTTGGCTGGATAATCAGATCTCAGAGTTCTTGTCTGAGGGCTTCAGAACCTGACTCTGGCTACTGTAAGCCCCAAGGAATGAATGAGCCAGATATTGGGCAGCTTTAAGAAACTGGAGAACTGGGCTCAGAGGCCAAGCAAACAGGAACTGCCAAGAGCAGGCTGCAGGACTAGGCTCATGAAGGTGACAGAGATGGAAGTGAGTGCTGCCCACACCCCGATACTGGATGCTGTAGCGGCCCTGGAGGCACACCCAATGCTGCCTCCCAAAGTGGGCCTGCCTGCTGCCAAGGCTTCAGAAGTGTTTCTCTGCAGCCCATTCCCTCAGGCACAAGCTTGTAACATGCAAGACATGCTGCCAGGTCACATGCCTTGCTCTAGCTGCAAGTGAGACTGGAAAAGCCAGCAACTGGCCTTCTTGCTTTTTGAATGGGGTGGTGGGACTGTGCCTCATCAGGTAGGAGGGGATCCTCAAACAGAAGAAGGGCTTCTGATCCTGGGGGAGAGGACAGACAGAATGGCACTACTGAGATGAAGGATACAGATTCCCCTAGAAAGCCTAAGACTTCACATCTCCTTGATACCTTTGGTCAAGGTCAGTGTGGCCTAGTCCCGGCTCACTGCAGGAAGGTAAAGCAATGGTTATCCAGGGAGCTGGGTCCGCCCTGGGCAGGCACCACCTCCTAGTGTGTTCACAATCCATCTGCAGCCTTGTGACTCTGTAAATGCAAATGCAGAACCTTGCTGGACTCTTCTAGAAGAAAAAGAGTCCTAATCTTGATATGAAGAGAGGTGTCACATGGCAGAGCTATCTGCAGTGTCCTGAGAAGATAGTGTGTCTTGCTCTTCTATGTACATACTGATGGATTGTAATCCCACTGCATGCTGCAACATTTTAAGGAGAAAAAAGAGAGCTTCAAGAAGTTCATGGACATACCTATTATGAAAAAGCTATACATGGATTTCAAAAATGTCTGGCATAAAAATAAACTCCTACTAGATTGTTATAACCTGTTTTAACAGGATATAGTTTGAGGCACTAAGAAGGATAAGACATCAGCCTGAAAAGAGCCTCTATCAGAGCAACATAAATTGTTAAAATGGAAACAAGAACAAACATCAAATTTATGGTGAAGTTTGATGCTTATGGTGAATGAATGGTGAAATCATTGATGCTTATGAATAGTTTATGGGGACAGTGCCCTAAATAAATCAGTTTACAAATGGTGGATAACTCATTTTAAGAATGGATGAGATGATGACGTTGAAGATTAAGCCCATAGTGGCAAACCATCCACATCAAGTTGTTCATGCCCTAATTGAAGAGGACTGTCAATTAACAGTGCAAACAACAGCCAACACCATAGACCTCTCAACCGGTTCCGCTTACACAGTTCTGACTGAAACATTAAAATTGAGCAAACTTTGCACTCTGTGGGTGCCAAAACTGTTACATCCAGATCCACTGCAGACAAGAGCTGAGCTTTTGATGGAAATTTTTTTTTTTTTTTTTTTTTTTGAGACGGAGTTTCGCTCTTGTTACCCAGGCTGGAGTGCAATGGCGCGATCTCGGCTCACCGCAACCTCCGCCTCCTGGGTTCAGGCAATTCTCCTGCCTCAGCCTCCTGAGTAGCTGGGATTACAGGCACGCGCCACCGTGCCCAGCTAATTTTTTGTATTTTTAGTAGAGACGGGGTTTCACCATGTTGACGAGGATGGTCTCGATCTCCCGACCTCGTGATCCACCCGCCTCGGCCTCCCAAAGTGCTGGGATTAGATCCTGAAGTATTTATTTGAAGAATTCTAACAGATGAAGCATGGATTTCCCAGTACCATCCTGAAGACACGACACAAAGCAATGACTACCAGGAGGCAGAAGTGGTCCAGTCAAAGCAAAGCAGACTGGCCAAGAGCAGAGGTCAGGGCAACAGGTTTTCAGGATGCCCAAGGCATTTTGCTTGTTCTTTCTGAAGGGCCAAAGAACAGTAACATCTGCTTATTATGAGTGTTTTGAAAAATTAGCCAAAGCTTTAGCAGAAAAATGTCCTGGAATGCTTCACAAGCGAGTTCTCCACCACAGCAATGCTTCCGCTCTTTCCTCTCACCAAACAAGGGCAATTCTTCAAGAAATCTTCAGTGGGAAATCATTGAAACATATACCTTACAGCCCTGACTTGGCTTCTTTTGACTTATTTTTCTTTCCTGATCTTTAAAGGGCACCCATTTTTCTTCAGTTAATAGTGTAAAAAAGACTGTACTGACATGGTTAAGTTCCCAGGACCCTCAGTTCTTTAGGGATGAACTGCATGGCTGGTGTCATCACTTACAAAGTATCTTCACCGGGATGGAGCCTCTGTTGAGAAGTAACATTTCTGTTTGTTTTTATTTTTATCTTTCATTTCATTTTTCAATGAACTTTTTGAAGTTCCCTCATATATCTTAACTGATGGAAATACGGGAATTAGGTTCCAAGTATTCCTTAGACTATGTCATTACTCAACACAGCATGAGGCTAAATTTGTGACCAAAGTCACGCTCTCTTCTGCTCCATGGTGTGTTAGGAGGCCAGGCTGTGCGGCTGCTCCATGGGGCCCTGGTTTCCTATTCATGCTTCTGCCTCTCTACCTTGCTGCTGTTTGGCATCATCAATAGGCTTAGTCAAGAGCACTTGCTCTAGCAATCACATCTTTACGGCACTTTTTCTATGTTTAGGTATGTTTAGATATCACTGTTTTACAGTTGTCTGCAGTATTGGGTACAGTCACATGATGTTCAAGTTTGTAGAGTAGAAGCCATAGGCTCTACCATGCAGCATAAGTGTGCGGTAGCCTGTACCGTCTAGGTTTGTGTAAGTACGCTCTATGGTATTCACACAGCAGTGATATCACCTAACGATACATTTCTCAGAACTCATCTCCATCATTAAGCAATGCATAACTGTACATACATTTTATTTTGCTAGAAGTGTTGTTAAGAGAGAATCCATGTCAGGCTGAGAGCTCAGTCACAACTGTTTACTTTCTCAAGGACGTGGACCTTACATTTACTTTACAGCCAGCCTCAGAAAACTTCCTAGTGGCAACGAAGAGGCTAGAGAAGCTGCAGAGTGATATGGAGGGGCCTCTTCCATTCCCAGATGCATGTGCATGAATCATTTCTCCTAAAGGCTCACAGGGAAGAAGCACTAACTGGTAATGAAAGCAAGATTTGGGGGCTGCTACACCTTGGCAGTGCAGTGATGGGAAGGTAAGATCACAGTTCTAAAGAATGAGAATTGTAGAGTTTGAGGAATATGGGGTCTGGACCCCCAGCACATTCCCTTCATAGGTCTCCATGGGTTGGGAGAATAGGGTCACCCTCATTTTTGTTGCAGGATTCACTTGCAGTGTGAATTTCAATTGTGCTGGCATCAGAACCTGGAGAGGAAAAGACAAAAGACTGTGACTGTGTCTGCATTCTAGCAGGCTTGTCATCAGCTTCAGAAAATGCTCAGTATTCAGTGCACAGAGTTTTTCACGTACCAACTTTGATCAAAGTCCTAGCATTCATCTCATCTGAAAAAAAAAAGGTGGGAGGGGTGGAAATCTACATCAACTTTCCATCTACATTTTATTAAATCATTACGACAGATGAAACAAGTCCTACAGAATCATCTAGGCTAGTTGATAGGTGACTGTGGTACAGATGCTGCAAATGACACAACTATTGGTTTAGGAAGGTTCTGGAGCCCCGGGACATGTGCTGTCTGATTCAGCAGCAGAGCGCACCCTTGTGACTACTGGTGCAGCTCCTGCTGAGGATGCTGACTCAGGCCACAGGGACCCTATGGTTGTCTGGCTACCTACACTCAATTCCAGGAAGTGCCCAAAGGGAGGGAGACCACCACTTTGTAAAACTACGCCACCTCCCAACTGTCTTTTCACGGACGATGCCATATGTTTTTAGCAAGTAGCTCCTCCCCATCAGCAACTAACTCTACTCATGGAAAACTCATCTCCCAAGGCCCAACTAAATACACTAAATACAAACATAGTACATGCCTGGTAACTCTGTCAAATTGGGCTCATTTGCTCTGATCGTGACCCTAGATAAGATAAAGTGATGCATGATATTTTTGTAAATACCAGAATGTATTTGTCCAAATATGCTCAGCATTCCCTTCATGAGAAATCACTGGAGATACTTTTCTCAGGCCTGGATTTCATGGCAATTTGCGTCCATGTGCAATGTTTTCTTTTAAATCATGAAGAGTCTTGTAACTGGTCACATTTTCTCTTTAGTCCCCATCTAGAAAGCCCAAAGCCAAACTACTAATCCAGTCTAACTATGTGGGGCTAATTCTACCTAGCTTTCTTTTAATTTCATTTTTATTTCCTTTTGTCCTGTTTTATTTATTAATCAATTTTCCCCTTTCTCCTGTCCTCCTTCCAGAATATGACATGGTTTACAAAAAGCAGACACAATACGAGGAGGGGAAAAAATGTAGGCAGCAATCAGCAGTATGAAAGTTAATGTCACTCCTATCGAAAGAGTAATCCTCAATGTCAGTCATCATTCTGATAGTGATAGGAGGCAGCCAAATGTCTAGGCAGATAGGGGCGGGTCTCCAGTTTGGAGTTTCAACCCCACCTTCAACCTAAAAGCAGCCTGAAGGCTGAAAAACCGGACTGCTGGTCCCAGAGGAAACCCACAACCCAAGTGAGAAGTTCTGTTCCTGCCCTTTCCCGATTCTTTCTGAATAATGCCTTTAAACCAATCAAATATTGCCTTTTCCAATACTATGTAAGGCCTGCCCCTCCCTGATTCTGAGCCATTAAAAGCCCTGGACTCAGCCATATTAGGGGGACTTTCCCTCCTTCAGGCAGAGGGACCACACCACATCCCCTCTCTTCATCACTCAGTAAATCTCCCTGCCTTGCTCACTCTTCTGTAGTCAGTGAACCTCATTCTTCTTGGGCACAGGACAAGAACTCGGGAACAGGGGTGCAAGCCAGACTTGGCCCAGGCAAGCCAGGTGGGCAGGCCGTCTCCTGCAACAGGTAGCATGCTGAGTAAGACCTAGCCAGGATATCACCAGCCAGAAGTCCCCAGCTTGCAAAGTGACTGAGAATAAAATCCTGCATCAATTCCAGCAATGCATCTTCCTTCAGAATCTGTGAGACCCTTTGGAAACAATGTCAGAATTATTCTTCCAATCCCCAAATATCCTAGAGTACTTGCTCCAGCTGCAACACAGGTTGTGGGCTATGCATGGGGAATACACAGGTGGAAGACACAATGGAGGGTGGCCTTTCTAACAACAGATGGGGCAAGTGACTGTGCTCCAAAAAGCCTCCAAATCCCTCCACCCATGGGACTTGCTGACAATTGCAGCCTCCTCTGTGTCCCTCTCTGCTCCTTCACACCCTTAAGCACACTGCCTCTCTCTCTCTCACTCCAGGCTTTGTCCTGTCACAGGGCCTTTGCACCTCTCTTTTTCTGCCTGTAAAGCGCTTCTGATTTTCTAGTGGCTCCTACACTTCATTAAGGTCTCAATTCTAATGTTACATCATGCTCAGGGAGACTCTCGGGACACCCTCTCTAAAACCACGCTCCTACCTCCTCCCTGATTTTTCTTCATAGCATTTCCCACTGCCTGGCTGGAATATGATATCATTGTGTTTTTCATTCTGTCTCTGCCACTAGAGCAGAGAGTCTCAGTGGACAGGGAATGTGTCTTAGTCACCATGGTGTACCTAATGCCCCAGACAACACCTGCCATCTAAAGGGTGCCCAATAAACATGGGGAATGGGTCAGTACAATCATGTAAGTGCCCTGACAGCAACGGGATGCAGCCCTAGTCCCTTGGAGCTCTCCTTAAGACGAGTATAAAGAAGGGCAGGAGCCAGCACAGTTCTAAAAGAGAGAAATGCAGAGCTTGAGAGGGCATGTAAGGAACAAAAAAGAACATTAGAGTTATATAGAAAAGAAGAGGTGAGAAATTGTAACATCAGGAGAGATGTGCTTAGAAAGGATTAGGAAATCCTGAGTGACAGACAGAGATGGCAATATCAACAAGAAGGCAAGTGTGGACTGGGTGTGATGGGTCCACCTGTAACCCTAGCACTTTGGGAGGTCGAGTAAGGCGGATCACTTGCATGTGAGACCAGCCTGGGCAACATAGACCCTATCTCTTAAAAAAAAAAAAAAAAATAGGCATGATTGTGTGTGCCTGTGGTCCCGGCTACTTGGGAGGCTGAGGTAGAAGGATCTTTTAAGCCTAAGAGTTTGAAGCTGCAGTGAGCCAGGATCATGCCATCTCTCACCAGCCCGGGCAACAGAGTGAGATCCCACCTCCAGGAAAAGGTAAATGCAATGTTGTGGTGTCCCCCGATACACACACACACACCTGCATGCACATACACAAGTGCTATGGGCTGCGGGAAGACACGGCACTCAGATCATCCTCCCAGGGTTGGATTAAGATGAGTCCGGGAGAATCTTGGTCTGAGTAACTCATCAAGTGTGATGAGCTGCTTGAAGGGCAGGTAAAGGGAGTCGAGGATGGATCTGGCCGTGGATCACCCAGCTAGATCCTGAGGAGCGTCTGGGTGGCCCAGAAGGATGGTGGAGAGGATGCTTTTGTTAGCGTGGTGAACCTGCTTTTCCTGGAGCCCAGACACCAGCTGGGAAAACTTCTAAAGGAGCCTTCCAGTTCCGGAGCAGCATTCTTGCTGGAAGGGGGCTGGTGACACTTCAAAAAGACTTGATTCTAACAGGGTCACAACTGTTTATGAGGACATCTGGATTCATGGGAACTCATTTGTGATTTCTGTAGTTCTTTTCAAATAGACTCTGGGCTGGGGTGTCACAGGGTGAGTTGTGATCAAGGTCTGGACTGAGGAAACTCCCCCGTGACCTCACACTTCTGGGTCCTATGGCTTTGAAGAATTTCTAGTGCTTTCATCCTCTCCCTAGGGCTCCACAGAAGAGAATATTTATGTATGACAACTTTCTTGAAGCAAATTCTGCAGGGAGGGAGCTGCCCCAGCCCAGCCTGCCTGTGCTCAGTTCGATGAGTGCTTCCCAGCAGCCCTGAATTTCCAAGGGTTTTCTCTGCTGGTCTTAAAGGTCTCTGTGAGCAGGGAATGTGCTGGCTGAGCAAGTTTCTGAGAAGATAATTCAACCAGGCTGTTGGAAGATGTTGACTAGTTCCCAATTGTTGCAAAATCTGTGAAGATCTAACATCCCTGCAGAAAATGCATGTCCCAGTGACCTAATGGTACCCAAGGGCCAGTCCCCTTCCTCGTGGCCCCCTTTAATGAGCCTTGCAAGTCCAGGCAGGTTCTTGGGATTCCCTTCGCCCCACACAGATCTGAGATTTGGACATACAGCCATGTACCACATAATGCTCTTTTTGGTCAACATTCCACATATATGACAGTGGTCCCATAAGATTATAATACCGCATTTTTACTGTACCTTTTCAATATTCAACTACGTTTAGATATACAAGTACTACTGTGCTACAACTGCCTACAGTATTCAGTGCAGTAACATGCTTTACAGGTTTGTAGCCTAGGAGCAAGAGGCTCTACCATCCAGCCCAGGTGTGTAGTCAGGTATACCCTCTAGGTTTAAGTGAATTCTGTGGTGTTCACACAGCAATGAAATTGCCTAATATGCGTTTCTCAGAATGTATCCTCATTGTTAAGTGATGCATGACTGTATATTGGATGTTCCTTGTGCCCTCAGCTGCCTTTTTCAGGTCCCCTAAAAATTGTGAAGTCCTAGAACTGAAACCCCAACCAGCCAGAGGGCACTGAGCATGAACCATAGAAAACATGACACCTGGCCCAACTCCACTTCAAGGTGTTAAATTTGATCTGGACAGCCCAACAAAGTCCAAGGCCCTGGGGTATGTTCTCTTCCACACCCTCATAGCAACTACAGTTGATGGAGGCACCAGGTGTTACCTTTAGGGAGAGGCAAAGTAATAGCAGACCACTGAGGAGAAAGCTGATCTCCCAGAGCCCAAGCTGACACTTCACCTGAGCTGGGTGGGTTTTGCAAAGGAGTAGAATAATGTCCAATTCTTAGGCAGTGTCTCAGGGTGCTACTTGGAGAATAGGCTGCTGAAAAAATTCTGTGTATACCTGGTGCTAGGTAAGGGGCCTTGCCATTGGGAGGTGGCTGGTCTAACAGCTTATAAGAAATTTTGCAAATGACGGAAGGGAAGAGAAGTCCATGCTAACATGATGGCTTTTCAGAAGCAGTGAAAAGCAGCAGCCTTGAAAGGCAGCCTCTGAGTGCTCCAAAGTCTCCTGTTTGAAGCATGACGACTCCTGTTCCAGAAAAGGTACTCTTGCCTTTCCTACTTTCCTCCATATGCCCACATTTATCTCTACAGCTTGCTGTGGAAACAAGCCCCAGCTGGCCCAAAGCACCCCTCTCTCTCCCACACACTTGTTGCTATTCATATCTGAATAAATCAACAGGGCTCTGCTGAAACTAGAGAGGGTAACAGGCACAGGACAGGGAAGGGCTGGGACTTTGGGTGTTTGCTTTCTTGAACGAATTGCTCTGAGAGAATATTTATTTATATTTGAAAAGCTTTTTTATGGCCGGGTGTGGTGGCTCACACCTGTAATCCCAGCAGTTTGGGAGACCGAGGCGAGCAGTTCACGAGGTCAAGAGATTGAGACCATCCTGGCCAACATGGCAAAACCACGTCTCTACAAAAAATACAAAAAATTAGCTGGGCATGGTGGCACACACTTGTAGTCCCAGCTACTAGGGAGGCTGAAGCAGGCGAATCGCTTGAACCCGGAGGCAGAGGTTGCAGTGAGCCAAGATCATGCCACCGAACTCCAGCCTGGTGACGGAACGAGACATCATCTTTAAAAAAAAAAAAAAGCCTTTTTGTTTTTTAAATTCCATATCCCAACAGGCTTCTACTGCAGTAGATTATTAAAATCCAGGTATACATACAGAAAAGGCTAAACATCCAAAGGACAATAGGGAGACAGAAATTGTAAGAAAAGGGATTGTGAGAGAAAAGATTATGAGGGAGGATGACTGTGGGAAATAATGAGAATTCTGGGGGAAATGAGGAACTACAGGAGACAAAGTGAATTTGGGAAGAGACGGGGAGCTATGGGGAAGAATGGAGAACTGTAGAAGAGAATGGGGAATTGTGGGCAATCTGAGGAATTTGACAACCATAAGGAATTGGGAGACACAAGGAATTGTGTGAGACTTAATGTATTGTGGGAGATGCAAGGAATTATGGGAAGTCATAAAGAGGAAATAGTGGGAGAATTGGAATTCTGGGAGAATAATTTCCTTTGTGAGATGCAACAGAAATTTGGGGAAAGAGAATTTGTCGTAGAGATAAAATGCGATAAACAAAGGAGAATCTTGGGCTTGGCATGGTACCTTGCGCCTGTAATCCCAACATTTTGGGAGGCCAAGATGGGCAGATCACTTGAGCTTAGGAGTTTGAGACTAGCCTAACCAACATGGTGAAACCCCATCTCTACTAAAAATATAAAAAAGTAATAAGAATGATGGAGAAATATGGAAGATAATGGGAAAGTGTGGAAGGGAACAGAATTTGGAGGGAGAAGCAAGAATTCTGGGAAAAGACAGAATCATGGGAAAAAACAAAATCATGTGTTTTTAGGAACAGGAGACTTAGGAGAGAAAAAGGATTATGGGAAAGGCAGGGTATTGTGGGATATAATAGAAAAATGTAGAAAAAATAAGAATTTTAGTGAGAGTGAGGCACTGTGGGACAGAAAGGGAATTTGGGGAGAGCCAGGGAACTGTGAGGAATAAAAAATCATTAGAGAAAATTGAATTGTAAGAGAGAACAGAGATTTATGAGAGAGAGCAGATAACAGAGAATTGTGGGAGAGAATAGGGAACTGTGGGCAATACAAGGAATTGTGGGAGACCAAAGGAATTGTGGAAGGCAAAATACTGTAGAAAAGAGAACTGTGCCAGGCACAAAGGATTAATGGGAAAGAATAGAGAGTTATGGGAAAGTGATGAAACTGTGAGAAAGGTAAGGAATTGTGGAGGAGAATGTTGAATTTGGGGAGATAAATTGTGACAGAAAATGAAAAATTATGAAAGAACTGCATGTGAGACAACGTAGTAGAGAGTAGAATTAGAGGAAAAAAGATTTATGAAAGATAAGAATAAAAAATTGTAGGAGAAAGAGAGAATTTGTGGGAAAGACAAAGATTGTTGGATGAATGTGGACTTACATGAGAAACAGGGAACCGTGGGAGAGACCAGACAACCATGAGGAAGACAGGGATTGTGAGATGAACAGAGAATTATGGGAGGAAACAGAGAACTATAGGAATGACCAAGATTGTGGGAGAAATAAGGAATCCTGGGAAAGCATCATCAGGAGATGCAAGGCAGCATGGAAATTTGTGAAGCCGTTTTGTGGGAGAAAAAAAAAATTGTGGGAAAGATGGGGATTGTGGGAGAAACAGGAAATTGTTGGAAATCCTGGGAATTGGAGGAAGGACAGGAACTGTGGAGAACAGAGAGTTGTGGGAGAAACAAAGAATTATCGGAAAACAAGGCATTGTGGGAAAGACAGACTTTTAGGAGACATACAGGACTATGGGTGGGATAGAGAATTGTGGAAAAAGCAGGAAATGATGGGAGAGAATACTAAATCTTGGGAGAAAAGGAATTATGGTGCAGAATAAGTTGTAGGAGAAACAGGATTACAGGGCAGAAAGAATGTGGTACATATTCTTTCGAATACAATTATAAAAGAAAGAGTCCTGAAATAGAAGAATGGAGAATTGGCCAGTAAAGGTGGCTTACACCTATAAGCCCAGAACTTTGGGAGGCCAAAGCATGCAGATCACTTGAGGTCAGGAGTTTGAAACTAAACTGGCCAACATGGTGAAATTCTCTCTACTAAAAGTACAAAATTAGCCGGGTGTGGTGGTGTGCATCTGTAGTCCCAGCTACCCTGGAGGCTGAGGCACAAGAATCATTTGAGCCCAAGAGGCGGAGGTTGCACTGAGCCGAGATCATGCCGCTGCACTCCAGCCTGGGTGACAGAGTGAATGAGGCTCCATCTCAAAAAAAAAAAAAAAAAAGGCAAATTGTGAGAGAAAGAGGAGACATGTGGGAAAGAAGAAATTGTTAGAGAAATACGATACAGTGGGAGAAACAAGAAATTGCTGGAGAAAGACAAGGATTGTGGAAGACAAAAGGAATTACGGGAGACTCAGATACTATGGGAGATGCAAGGCATTATGGAAAATTGTGAAGCTTTATTGTGGGAGAAAAAAGAAATTGTGGGAAAGATGGGGATGTGGGAGAAACAGGAAATTGCTGGAGAAAGACAAGGAATGTGGGAGACAAAAGAGTGTGGAAGACACAAGATATTTCGGGAGATGCAAGGCATTATGGAAATTTGTGAAGCCGTATTGTGGGAGAAAAAAATAAATTGTGGGAAAGATGGGGACTGTGGGAGAAACAGGAAATTGCTAGAACAAGATAAGGATTGTGGGAGACAGAAGGAATTGTGGGAGACACAAGATATTTCAGGAGATGCAAGGCATTATGGAAAATTGTGAAGTTGTATTGTGGGAGAAAAAAGGAATTGTGGGAAAGATGGGGTTGTGAGGGACTCAAGGTACTGTGAGAGAAACACAGAATTGTGGGAAAGACAGGGCTTGTGGGAGATTCCAGGTATTATGGGAGATTCATGGCATTATGAAAAATTATAAAAAGGGATTGTGGGAGAAACGAGGAATTGTAGGAAAGATTAGGATTGTGGGGGACTCAAGGTATTGCGGGAAAGAGAATTGTGGAAAAAACAAAGGACTGAATTACGGGAAAGAGGAGGAATTGAGGGACAGGCAGCGAATTGTGGTAGAGAATGGAGACTTGTGGGAGAGAACAAATTAGAGTGGAGAATGGAGAACTGTAGGTGAGACAGATTGTGGTAGAAAATAGATTATAGAAGAAAACAGATTTTCAAGAAAAAATAGAATGGAGAATTGTGGGAGAAAATGATTGTGAGGGGAATGTTATTGTGAGAGAAATAGGGAGTTATGAGAGAAAACAGAATTGTGGGAGAGACAGGTGGTTGTAGGGAGAGAATGATGACTTTTGGGAGAGGCATGGAATTCTGGGAGAAATACAGAATTTGGGAAAATACAGGATATTGTGGGAGATACACAGAATTGTGGGAGAGACAGGGAATTATGGGAGAAACAGAATTGTGGGAGTATAGGGAGAATTGTGGGTCAAACCAAGAATGGTGGGATGGGTGTGATATGTAATTGGGTTCTCTTTAGGATTCTCCCAGATCCAGACACCTCGACTTGATGAGCGGAGAGTGTTCAGCAAGAAAGCACAATGGTGGCAGGTGTGGAACTGAGCTCCGTCCAGCAGCTCGCTGCCTTCCTATGCAGAGACACAGACCCTTCAATGGAAACTTCTTCCACAACCACAAAACATGATGCATTACATGTTTTCTCCCACACCCGTGTACTGGGCTGGTCCTACAAGCAAATCGCAGCATCTTTCCACTTAAAAAAACCTTAACTGTCCTTTCATTGGTTATCGGATAAAGCCCAAATGCCTTAGCAGAATCTTTATAAACCCTTCACCACTTCTCTAGCTTCCCCCAACACCTCCATACCACGCTGAGCCACAGCCATCCCCAAACAAGACGCAGACTTCCTGTGCTAACTCTCCACACGGCTTCTTCCTCATCTGGATTTTCTGTCTGCTCTTTTCCCATGCTGTTCGATCATGTAAGACTCAGCCAGCACAGTGCCTCCTCCAGGAGCTCTCATCAGTGTTCCAAAACCAACATAGTCCTACATTGCCTGTGTTCCTTTAACCCTTCACAGGTTTTTAAAAATAAAAAATAGTATTGTCCTTACTTAATTGTGAGTTTCACAAATTATACTTCTCAGGAACACTCACCCATCCTGGCTAAAATGGTGTTGAATATTTGTTTAAGACAAAATTCAGTTAACTTGTGTGAAGTACCTAGCCAGTGCCAGATACTATATCAGATACTTAATAAGGCTCAATGCCAGCCAATTGGTCTTGTAGTGAAACCCAAAGTCGTAGGATCTTAAGGGTATGATGAACAAGTTGTGCTTTCTCTCCTTAGTCTACAGAGGGAGAAGCCCATGGCTAAGTTTTCTCTGTATCTGCTTAGGTAGTAATGATCAGGTGCAGTCAATAGGAAAGAAGCTCTGGTAAGGGGTTTTCTGTGACTTTATGCACACAAGTGGTATCAGATGCACACTTAATTTACCCAAATTCACCTCTATTTAGTGAGGAGCTGGGGAAGTATGACGGGGGGTTATAGGTGAGGATTTACATAGTCCCAGGGATCCTTCTGCCCACAAGCAGGTAAAGCTCTGACACCTGTGTTTCCCCCACCACCGACAGAGGGAAGCACATTCTAGAGTGACAGGCAAGTGGCCCCAGAGACATACTGACCAGGGAAGATATATAAGGTGTCCTAAAATTGTCCCCAGATAATACAATGGTGATGAGAGCCAAAAGTCAGATGTGGAAATATTTGAAAATGTGAAGTGTCCTAGGCAGCAAATTAATTGATTTAATTTCTGAATAAAAGCCTCTTAACTCTTTTTAGACTAATGTACACAAATTCCCGCATAGGGTTACCATACAAAATGGTGATGACTGCATGTTATGAACAATTTTAAGATATTTGAGGCTGGGCGCGGTGGCTCACACCTGTAATCCCAGCACTTTGGGAGGCCGAGGCGGGTAGATCATGAGGTCAAGAGATCGAGACCATCCTGGCCAACATGGTGAAACCCCAACTCTACTAAAAATACAAAAACTAGCTGGGCAAGGTGGCACGCACCTGTAGTACCAGCTATTCAGGAGGCTGAGGCAGGAGAATCACTTGAACCCAGGAGGTGGAGGTTGCAGTGAGCCGAGATCGCACCACTGCACTCCAGCCTGGTGACAGAGCGAGACTCCATATCAAAAAAAAAACAAAAAAAAAAAAAAAACAAAGATATTCAAAGAGTGACTAGATGGAAACTTACAACTCTAACCACCACCTCAGTAGCACCACTACTTTATTTCTTTTTTTTTTTTTTTTAAGAGATGGGGCTTCACTATGTTGCCCAGTCTGGACTCCAACTCCTGGCCTCAAGTGATCCTCCTTCCTCAACCTCCTGAGTAGCTGGGAATACAGGTTTATACCACCAGGCCAGGCCACTTTACACTTTTGCAGATGTTTGTTGTTAATTTTGAAAATGTACTCTGTGCTTCAAGCTCTGTCCTCAAAAAGCCTGACCTGACAGGTGTTACCTAATATGTCCTCAGAGTCCTAAATTGGAAGCTGCCACTTTTACAGGAATTCTTCCCACAATGAAAAGTACTGATTGTATTTCTCGTTTTTCTCAAAAGGCTTTCCTTTTCCTCCAATGTTTTCTCAAATTGCTGTTTCCATTAATTGATCTATTATTAGAATAGAATGATTTTTATGGTCTGTGCAATCCTTGAGGGCCAGGTTTACACATTCCAGTATTTACACCCCACTCAGCTCCTAGTACACAGCCTTTTAGAGTTTTGGGCAGTCATAAGGAGTTATTAACAGAATAAGAATAGGCCAGGCACAGTGGCTCAGGCCTATAATCCCAGCACTTTGGGAGGTCAAGGTGGGAGGATCATTTGAGCCCAGAAGTTTAAGATCAACCTTGGCAACATATGGAGACCCCAGCTCTACAAAATAAAATGTAAAAAGACACAAAACCAAACAAAATTAGCAGGGCGTGGTGGCACTCGCCTGTGGTCCTAGCTACTCAGGAGGCTGAGGTGGAAGGATCACTTGAGCCCAGGAGGTCAAGGCTGCAGTGAGCCGTGTTTGTTCCACTGCACTCTAGCCTGGACCACAGAGTGAGACCCAGTCTCAAAAAAGTAAATAAATAAATAGATATATCCATACAGTGAAATATTATCAATCCATAAAATGAATGAAATTCTGACACTTGCTACAACATAGGTGAATCTAGAAAACACATCCAAAGTCAAAGAAACCAGATCCAACAGGACAAAGATTACACAATGCCCTTTCTATGTAAGATCCAGCACAGCAAAGCCACAGACACAGAAAAGATTCTTGTTGCCAGGGGCTGGGGAGAAGAGATGGGAAATGACTCATGGCGGGCACAGGCTCTCTTTCTGCAGTGATGAACATGTTGTGACTTAGACAGCGGTAATGTGTGCACAATCACTGAAATGTGCCATTTTAAGGGGTTAATTTTATGGCATATGAATTATATCTCAATTGTTTAAAAAAGCTAAGGGGCCGGGTGCGGTGGCTCAAGCCTATTATCCCAGCACTTTGGGAGGCTGAGGCGGGAGGACCACTTGAGACCCCAGAGAGAGCACATTTGCAGGAATTTGCATACATTAATCTAAAAAGAATTAAGCCTGGGCAGCATAATGGGACCCCATTTCGCCAAAAAACTAATTTTCTCCAAAAACCATAAAATAAAATAAAGTTAGCCAGGCATGGCGGTATGCACCTGTAGTCCCAGCTACTCAGAAGTCTCAGGTGGGAGGATCACTTGAGCCAGGAGGTGGAGGCTGTAGTGAGCTGTGTTCCTTCTGCTATACTCTATCCTGGGTGATAGAAGGAGACCCTGTCTGAAAAAAACAAAACAAAATAAAAACAAAAACAGGGAGCCCTCACAGAGATCAGCCTTCTGGGATGGCTGCCCTGCTTATTTTTCTATTGGATCTTTATTTGCTTTTTCTAAAACCTCTATATGAAAACATCCAACCTTTGAGCAGCAAATCTAGGCAACAGCTTGCTGGAAGGAGGGGAAGTAAGGAAATGCTGATGGATTTTGTTTGTTGGTGGTGATTGGGGTGGGGTGCAGGGGACTTTTATTGTTATTTCTAGTGTTTTATTTGACTGTCAAATATCTTCTCTGCTGTTTAAAACACCAGGATGGGAATACAAAGCCAAATAATTCAAGATAATTTTTTTTTGCTTCATTCCCCAGACGGTATCAGTAACTCTACAGACTAACAGAAGCTCCAGCAGGTGGGTCCCTCATCCTTCGTGAATTACCAGATGGAAAGTCCGTAAATATATACTCTCTGTGTGTCTTTTAGCTTCAGCCAGAACTATGTCTCTTTCTCTTCATGGCTCCCGACAGTACTGAATCATGGAATCAGTCCATCAATTCATCACCATGTCTTTTAGCCTTCAAAGTAAACCAAGCTTGTCGCCTGAAAGTGAACCTTCCTTCAAAATATTTCTGTATTTTGTTTTTTGAGATAGAGTTTCACTCTTGTTGCCCAGGCTGGAGTACAGTGGTGAGATCTCAGCTCACTGCAACCTCCTCCTCCCGGGTTCAAGTGATTCACCTGCCTCACTCTCCCAAGTAGCTGCGATTACAGGCGTGCACCACCATGCCAGCTAATTGTGTATTTTTTGTAGAGATGGGGTTTCACCATGTTGGTCAGGCTGGTCTGGAATTCCTGACCTCAGATGATCGACCCGCCTCGGCCTCCCAAAGTGCTGGCATTAGGATTACAGGCATGAGCCACCATGCCTAGCTAATTTTATATTTTTAGTAGAGATGGAGTTTCACCATGTTGGTCAGGCTGGTCTCGAACTCCTGACCTCAGGTGATCCACCCGCCTTGACCTCCCTTCAATGTATTTGAATAGTAGGAAGGGAAAAGAAAATGGAACTCATTAAGCCATTTCCAAACATCTTTTTGCATATTATTTTTCTTACTGCAAATTTCAACATTATTTTGGTACCTCCCACATGGGGTTATATGGTGTTTGTCTTTGGTTTTGTGTGTGTGTGCATTTAGCTGAGACAACATCTGGAAAAAAATTGCATTTTTAGATCCAAGCCTAACGATTCTGAGATACTGGTTGTGAACTGGGGGCTACTGTGGCCCCCCAGGAGACATTTGTCAATGTCTGGAAGGAGTTTTGGTTGTCACAGTTGGTGGGGGGTGCAACTGGCAGCTGGTGAGTCCACATGAGGGGTGCTGCTAAATACCCACCACACACAGGACAGACCCCAGGACAAAGAATCCTCCAAGGCTTTTTAAGGGGAACCCTGGGGCCCGAAGTCTACCTGCTGTGGCAGACAGGGCATTATTACCTTCAGACAGCATGCTCAGGGCTTCGTCAGAAGTCTGCCCACCTACATGAGACACCTTCCTGGAAGCAGGGTTTTCATGGGGCATGCGGGAGTCCGCTGGGGATGGGTAAGCCCCCTCAGCAGCCGAGGTGGTCAGTGATTCCCACTGGATCTCCTTCCTGGGAGACTGAAAACCCAGGCTGCATCCTGTCCAGCCATAGAAGGCCAAAGACAAGAGAAATCCCTGGACTGGATTCAGGATTCCCTAGAGAGAGGACAGAAAGACACACGGCAGTCAGTGCAGCATAGCAGGAGTCAGAGCCCTGGGCTGTCACAGAGCGGCACTCCCCTCAGCATGCCCACAGGGCTGGCCTGGCTTGGAAGTGACCATGGGTTGGCGGGTGGCTGGTTGGTGGGTTGATTTGGGGCAAGACGAAGATTGGACACAGTAGGTGCTGTACACTCAAGAGTGCCTGAAAACAGTGGGGGCGGGGAGAGGAGAGGCAGGAGGAGCTTGAGTAGAGAAGGGAAGAGAGGGGACAGAGGATGAGAGAGGAGGGAGGGCAGGAGAAGGAGAAAAAGAGAGGGGAGGGTGGGGGAGGAGAAGAGGCCAGGAGTGGGAGAGGAGGAGAGGGAGCACCGTGGTACAAGGACTGAACAGCCAGCTCCTCCCGAAGCCTGGGGGCTCCTGTTCTCCACAGTTTGCCACCCTGTGCTGCCAAGGGAGCACTTGATATAATAAAGGTTCCCGAGGCTCAGGCAGAGTCTGGGAAACATCCCTCCACTCATGTGTGCTGAGGACATATAAAGTTCACCAGAGGAACCCAGCCAAGCTCCAAACCACATGCAGGGACGGATGGGCCAGTGTTGGTTCCGTTTGAAAGTCTTTGTAAATGAGACTTTCCCCATTTCAAAAGCGATATAAATATGGCTTCTGTGTAGAACAGTGAGTATGCAACTCCCTGCCAACAACACGCGTGCATTTTTTCTTATAAAGGTGAGAGAAGAGAGTGCTGGCGCAGTCTGTCATTGGTGCCTCTACCCCACCACCACTTCCTGTATGTCCACCAATACCTTTCCATACACGTATGTTTTTCTGTTTTATTTCTTTTTTTCATTGTTTCCCCCTTGAAAAAAAAAAGATAATCATGTTTTTCTGTAGTTGTAATTGGTATAACTGTATATATTACATTTTCCAGTTAATACCAGAGATTTCATAATCATCATTTTTAACATCTGAGTAATATTCCATCAAGATGCAAGACCATGATTTACTTAACCATCTCTTTCTTTTTTTCTTTTTTTTTTTTTTTTTGAAATTTGGGTTACCCATAATGCTTTACAATTATGAAGGATAATGCTACCAGGAATATCCAGGAATTTCAGCCCAAGAGTCTGAAACGGTCCTTCAAGATCCATGCTCTGATATTGTGAGACTGCCAGGAGCTTTGATACACTGTGCCAAACTGATTGACCAGAGGTGAAGCATTTAATAAGGATCCCAACAACAAACAAAACAGCCAGCCAGCACACTAAGGCCAGGAGCCTATTTAACTCCTCCTGTATTTAAATACAATATATTGTACTTCTGACTGCTTCTTTTTCTTCTGATTTTTTTCAAACAGAAAATGTTAAATCTAGATAATTAAAAGAAGAGAGATGGGGTTTCCCAACATTGCCCAGGGTGGTGGCATACACCTGTAGTCCCAGTTACTCAGGAGGCTGAGACAGAGAATTGCTTTAGCCCGGGAGTTTGAGGCTGCAGTGAACTATGATTGTGCCACTGCTTTCCAGCCTGGGTGACAGAGTGAGACCTCGTCTCTAAAACAAATAAATTAATTAACTAATTAACTAATTACAATAAAATAAAGATTGACCTACCATAATAAACCATGTGGTCTTGGCTGCAGTTCTGACAGGTTTCAAAGAACCTCCATTGATATCTGTTTGCATCTCAAGATAGAATAAAAGGCTTTCATTGATGATATTCGACAACCAACTGTTGGAAAGAAAATGGCAGCAGGTAAACAGAAGATGCAATGAAACTCATTTTTAAATGCTGGGGTGGGTCAAAGAAGAATTTCTACCAAGACCTAAAAATACTAGCTCTTAGTACAGACATGACCATTTCTGCAGTAAGAAACTAGGAGGGCGGGGTGTGGTGGCTCTTGCCTGTAATCCCAGCACTTCGGGAGACTGAGGCAGGAGGATTGCTTGAGCCCAAGAGTTTGAGACCAGCCTGGGCAACATAGTGAAACTCGTCTCTACTAAAAATAAAAAAATGTAACCAGGTGTGGTGGTGTGCACCTGTAGTCCCAGCTACTTGGGAGGCTGGGGTGGGAGGATCGCTTGAGCCCAGGAGATTGAGGCTGCAGTGAGCTATTAATGTACCACTGCACTCCAGCCTGAAGGACAAAGTGAGACCCTGTCTCAAAAAGAAGAAAAAAGAAAAGAAAAGAAATGAAACTAAGAGGAACCAGCACACTAAGAATTTAATTTAAAAAATAGAATTTGTTTTCTCAGTCTAAAGCGCAGATCAGCAAATCCTTCCAGGAGCAACACTCAATGCCACATCTGGGTGTAAGATTCTAGCACTGCATCAAATAACCCAGAATTCATTCTTTGTTTGAAGAACAACTTACAGTTTTGGTGGAGATCAAACCAATTTTTTCTTGACATTTTATGTTAGAATTTTTCAATGTTACTTTAGGTGGCTCAGTGAAATATGAAATGTTGAGCTGAGTGTATTTTTAGTAGGAGATGATTTATATATCTCCAAAAAAGGTGTCCTAACAAAGCTCATATCGGGTGATTTATGATTACTATTATTTTTTAGACTCAAGGTTTTGCTCTGTCACACAGACTGGAGAGCAGCGGCATGATCATAGCTCACTGTAGCCTTGAACTCCTAGGCTCGAGTGATCCTCCTGCCTCAGCCTCCTGAGTAGCTGGGACTGCAGGCATGTGCCACCGTACCTGGCTAATTTCTGTTGGTGTTGTTAAGTGGGGTCTCACTAAATTGCCCAGGATAGTTTGAACTCCTGGCCTCAAGGAATACACCTGCCTCCAGCTACAAAGCGCTGAGATTGCAGGCGTGAGCTGCCACAACCAGCACAGGTTAATTTTTAACATCACAACTACTTGCCCTGTCCTGCAAGGTGGATTCACCACAGTGCAGCATGTTCTGATTTCAATCTTTTTTTTTTTTTTTTTTGCTTTGCATTGGTTACAGGCCAATTTTCAAAGCATCCACCTGAAAGGTTTGGACAGGATACCAGTGGTGGGGAAAAATAAGGAAAGACAAACTGCTCAGCCTGTTCTCCAACCTTCTTGACCAAAGATGTGCCCTTGCCCCTCAGTCAGATACAGGCATTCTGGTGTCAAGAGTGACGCAAATGGGTGAATCTATAAAGCATGACTGGCTGAGTGTGGTGGCTCACACCTGTAATCCCAGCACTTTGAGAGGTTGAGGCAGGAGAATCCATTGAGCCCAGGAGTTCATGACCAGCTTGGGCAACAAAGCGAGACCCCACCTCTACAAAAAAAATAAAAACAATCAGGGCTGGGTGCATTGGCTCACACGTGTAATCCCAGCACTTTGGGAGGCCAAGGCAGGTGGATCACTTGAGGTCAGGAGTTTGAGATCAGCCTGGCCAAAATGAGGAAACCTCAACTCTACTAAGCATACAAAAATTAGCTGGGCATGGTGGCACACACCTGTAATCCCAGCTACTCGGGAGGCTGAGGCAGGAGAATCACTTGCACCCAAGAGGCGGAGGTTGCAATGAGCCAAGATCACGCCATTGCACTCCAGCCTGGGCAACAGAGTGAGAATACTTGGGAGGCTGAGGTGGGAAGATCACTTGAGCCCTAAAGGTCAAGGCTGCAGTGAGCTGTGATTGTGCCACTGCACTCCAGCCTGGGAACCTGGGTGGCAGAGAAAGACCCTGTCTCAAAAACAAAAAACAAACAAAAAAAACCCAGCCCCTTTGTTTTGGCTAACCCCAACAATGCACATGGTTGGGACATTTCAAAATTAGATTTGGGCATTTGTGTTCTAAGGGCTTTATATATAATTTGAGTCGATTTGAATATTTTTCCAGAAATTCATGAATTTCTTGTTCCCTTGTCTTCTGTGCCTTTCCTCAAAGGGCACCTAGCAGTCTCAAAGATCTCCTTCCCAACGGCTGTTCCCTTTGGAACTTCTGCTCACACATGCAACATGGCAAGTTGTTTCCATAGCCCTTCCCACTAGCAATGAATATACATATATACAGAAGAAAGGTTACCAAATAATTAAAACCAGCATTATTTTGAAAAACCGAATCTTGATCATGGCTCCCATCCTTCTCTCGTTCTCTGTATAAATGCCTTGTCTTCCTTTCAGTAAAGAGGCCACTGTGAAGAACAGAAAGAACTACATGCAGGATTTATTATTCATGTTTACTGGGTGACAGAGAAGGCAATGGGAGCAGATGTGAGCCCACAAGCAAAGCCAGAGGGGCAGGAAGCAAAGCAAGTCACTGACATTCATTCCTCATAATCGCAGGTTGGAGTCCTCACAGACCCTAAGGAAGATACATATTTTTAAACTTTTACTTTGAAATAATTTTAGATTTACATAAAATTTGCAAAGATGGCACAGAGAGTCCCTGTATACCCCTACCCTTTACCCAGATTTCCTTCAATATTAGCATCTTATGCAAACATGGGGATGTTCTTCACAATTATTAAATTAATGCTGGTACATCAGTATGGACTAAACTCCCAGTTTTGGCTGGGTGCAGTAGCTCAAGCCTGTAATCTCAGCATTTGGGAGGCCAAGGTGGGTGGATCATTTGAGTTCAGGAGTTCGAGACCAGCCTGGCCGATATGGCGAAACCCCATCTCTACTAAAGATACAAAAGTTAGCCTGGCATGGTGGCAAGTGCCTATAATCCCAACTACTCAGGAAGCTGAGGCAGGAGAATCACTTGAACCCAGAAGGCAGAGGTTGCAGTGAGCCAAGACTGTACCAATTTACTCCAGCCTGGGCAGAAGAGTGAAACTCCATCTCAAAAAAATAAAAATAGTCCACACTTGTTAAAGTATTAAAAATTTTTGAATTTATTTTTATAGACAAGTTAGAAAATATTTAGAAGTTTAGAGAAGTATGAATAACCCATGGTCCCTCCTCCCAGAGATAATCACTGTTAACATCTTAGTGTATTTCTTTTCAGTCTTTTTTCTATAAGTCATTTCCATGTGTTTTATGAGCTCAAATCACTATTTTTGATGAGATTTTGTTTTAAAGTGCTATATTTAACACACTATATTTACATGTAGATATGTTCTGGGCACGGTGGCTCATGCCTATAATCCCAGCACTTTGGGAGGCGGGTGGATCACCTGAGGTCAAGAGTTCGAGACCAGCCTGGCCAACATGGTGAAACCCTGTCTCTACTAAAAATACAAAAGAATTAGCCAGGCATGGTGGCGCACGTCTGTAGTCCCAGCTACCCAGGAGGCTGAGACATGAGAATCACTTGAACATAGGCATTGCAGTGAGCCAACATCATGCCACTGCACTCCAGCCTGAGTGACAGAGCAAGACTCCATGTCAATAAAAAGAAAAAAAAAAAGTGGATATGAAGAGACTGGTCCAAAGAACCATAATAATTTCCTATTACCAGTGATAGAGTACTCTGAACAATGTTTTTTAAAAGTTCAACAATTAACAGGTGATCCTAAAAAGACCTCTCAGTTAAGGCAAATTTCCTTATTCCCATTCTGCCCTTGAGAGATCCCTGGCAGTCTGAGGAGGCAGGAGGCTCACTCCAGGACACAATTCCTTGAGGGGAAAGTAGGGGCTGGACTGCAGATCCCCAGCTCCAGCCTAGAAGTCTTTCCCAGACTTGCTGTCGACGACTTCACTCCTCTTACCCTTTTCTAACCATTGACCTTGACTCATTTCCTGTGCCCCACTTCCTGTTTCCTGCCTGTCTGAAAAAAAACGTCAGCCAAGTGCATTATGGGACTGGAGCCGCCTCAGTATGCATTCAGTCCCTTCCCCCTCCCCTCTCTTCTCCTTCTGTTCCTCTTGCACCTCCACAATCATCAAAGGGCACTCCTGTGGCCAATCCAGGAAGAGCCCAGCACAGAAGTGAAACGTCAACTAGTCCTGGCACTGAGCTAACAAACGATGGCACAGAACTTGTGCAAAGGCCTGCACATTGTCATTTATTGAACCTGCTCACTTTCTGCAGCTGTGTTCTGCTGATATCTCTGGGGGATGACAAATGAGACCAACTGCCCTGGGTAATTCCAGGACAACATGTGTCACTGTCTGAGCCCAAGGCATGGGGCTGCTCCAAGTGGCCGTGTACCCACTAAATACCCTAGAATTTACCTGCAGTCACAGTCTTTTGGAACAGGATGGGGTTGGCCACGAGAACCAGCAGCAGGGGCAGGTACATGGTGACATAGTGGGGGATGACGTGGTCCAGGCCCCGCTCACACCTGAGAGAGGAAAACCAAGTCATTCTTAAAAGCAAAGCTTTGGCTAAAAGACATCTACTTATCTGGAAGTCAAGATAAGAGGATGAGAACGAAAAGGGAAATGCATAAATCTGCTTCTGACTGCCCAAAGGAAATGTGAGTCATTTCTCATGTCTGGAACAAGCAGTAAATTGCAGGAGAGTAAGGGAGATCAACCATGTTTCTGTCTCATAAATGGCAGGATCCCTAAGGCATTCCACTGGAGGAAGCTTTTAAAGGTTAGCGCTGGGAAAAGATCGGAAAGGAAAACACACTGGGATGAGGGATTCAGTGCCCTGGGTCTCAAGGAAAAAACACAATTCAAGTAGAGACCAAGGTACTCCATTAAGTAGTTAGGTTTTGAGTACTCACTACATGGTTTTGGGCAATAACATGAATAAGATCCAGTCCCTGGGCTTGAACAACTCAAAATACACCAGCTGAATATTTCAGGGGAAATGTGTTCCTATGATTATGGATAACAATAGTTTCAGAGATTCCTGTCAGGGAAAAGGACAAAGATTTCTACTGAGGGGTCATAGGAATCATTGGTCACCATAGAGTGTGCTGGAGGGCCCCACACATGTATGTTACCAAGGTAACAACTCTCAGCTGGGAACTGCTTAATGTAGGAGAGAAGCAAAATGGCATGGAGGAAAAGGAAACTGAAGGCAAAGGGGAGGGAGGTCTGCTCCAGCCCAACCAAAGAGAGAGGCGAAAAGCAGCTGACCAAACGGCCTTGTGGCCACGGAAGGGGAAATGACAAAAATAAATTAAAGCACCCTTAGTATTCACAGAATGGTCAAACCAGAGGGGAAATATGCCGAAAATGTAAAAAATAAAATCAGGTAGGAAAAATGCAACACTCGTCTCCTCTTGTCATAGAAGGATTACCATACCACCTTTCAACGCTGCCACCTTCTTTTAACAGGCGGTTTTATCTTCAGCTCTAGAGGCTAAATTTGATCTGGAAAGGCTTGAAAGGAGAAAGAGAAACAAGAGGAGAAAGAGAAGTGATTCTGATGCAAAGACAGAAAGGAAATAACAAGAGAGTGAGACTGTGAGCATGAAGAATGCTGAGTGCCCTGGGTCAGGCGATGTGAAAATGAAAAGATGATTGAGGCTAAGATGCTTAAAAGAAGCAGCTCCTAAAGACCCTGGGACCACCTCAGGGCTCCCTGTGCACCCTGCAGCAATGGCGCACTCAGGCTCAGATGCAACTCTGCCAGGAGTCTCCAGGGTCCCACAGGCGAGGGAGAGCAACAGAAACTCCCTTTCCAACTAAGTGCATTTCGTTATAACAGCTGCTGACACTGCATCTGTCCTTTTAAAGTTACCCAGGAAAACAAGCTGTACGGATGGATCTACATAGTGAGCTTCCTGCTTGTATTCATGATTGACAAGACAACACCAATTTGGAGAAGTCTAACTGAGCAGCTACAAGAAGCTGGAAAGGGGGAAGAAATGATCTATACCAATTTTTTCTGTAGATTTTTTTCTGTGAAGGAACAGACAGTAAATATTTTCAGCTTCATGGGCCACACTGTGGTCTCTGAGGCAACTACTCAACTCTGATGTTGCAGGGCAAAAGCAGTCACAGACAGTGCGTAAAGAAACGAGTGTGACTCTATTCCAATAAAACTTTATTTACAAAAACAGAAGAAGGCTGGATTTGTCCTGAGGCCTACACCATGTTGATCCCTGGTATAAAATCACAGACACAGACACTGTCCACTTCTGTTTCCCATTGGAAGTTAGAGTTGATATCCTTGGAAAGACCTTGGCTTTGCAACTGAGAGTTGCACAGACAGGAATGTAAACTTGAGGAAATGCCTGAGACAGTTCCAGCGGCCACATCTCCCTCTGTGTGCGGGATGGAAGAGAAGTGAGAAAGCGTAGGAAGCAAAGCTAGAGAATGGGCCCTGCCCAGCGCTCTCTTTGGCCTCTTCTACATTATCCTACACTCATTCCTAGAATGTTAAGCTCACCTGCTCATCCAGAGGAAGCTTGAAGAGCAAAAACGTAAAAGTGGGCATGAGGAAACTGTACCAATACGGGGGCTGGGGATACACCTAAAACTCTGCATGCACACTTACATGGAGGGGAACATACGGAAGCTTTGTGTGCATGCTTGTGTGCACGGGCACCCACGCACACAAATGAGAAAGGCAGAGGCAGGGAGGATGACTCCAGGGTCATTCTCCTAGCTATTGTAGTCAGCCCTCTGGGACTGGGCCATGAGCATGGCCTCACATGGCCCTGAGACAATGGCCTAACCTCCAAGGTGCCCACTCTGTGGGTCAGGGCTCAGGCATTCCCTGCAAGAGAACACACGTTGAGCTAAGGACGGAGCTGCCTGGGGCACTGGAGTCCCAGCTTACCTGGACACGGAAGGGTAGTAGAGCATGGCGGCTCCCTCCGTGCAGAGCAGGGTGGCCAGGCCCCACGCCATGATGTGGTACAGCAGGATGGTGCTAGGGGACAAGCACAACAGCAGCCACAGCTCAGTGGGGCACAGAGGCCTGCCTGGAACTGCCAGGCCAGCTCCTGCACTCTGGAAAGGTCAGGAAAATGTACACAGAGGAAAGCCCCCGGCAAAGAGCTTCCTCATGCTGCTGAGGGTGGTTGGTTGTTTTCCATTGAGGTGAAATTCACATCGCATTAAATGAACTATTTTAAAGTAAACAATTCAGTGGCATTTGGTACATTCACAATGCTCTGCAGTCATCACCACTGGCTCCTTCCAAAATGTTTTCATCATTCCAAAAGGAGACCCCATATCCATTTATTGGTGATATGATTAGGCTTTGTATCCCCACCCAAATCTCATCTAGAATTGTAAGCTCCATCATCCCAAGGGATAGACCAGGTGGAGGTAATTGAATCATGGGGGTGATTTCTCCCATGCTGTTCTCCTGATAATGAGTGAGTTCTTATGGGATCTGATGGTTTTATAAGGGGCATTTCCCCCATCGCTCAGCCGTATTTTGAACAAGGTGCCCTGCTTCCCTTTGGCCTTCTGCCATGATTGTAAGTTTCCTGAGGCCTCTTGAGCCTTGTTGAACTGTGAGTCAATTAAACCTCTTTCCTTTATAAATTACCCAATCTTGGGCAGTTCTTCATAGCAACATGAGAACAGACTAATACAAGTGGTCACTCCCCTTTGCCAACCCCCCAGCCCCTAGCAACCACTAATCTAGTTTCTGTCTCTGCGGATTTGCATGTTCTGGATATTTCATGTAAATGGAAGTATATGTTACATGACCTTTTGTGCCTGCCTTCCTTCACTCAGCATAATGGTTTCCAGGTTCACTGATGTAGCATGGATCAGTTCTTCATTCCTTTGTTTCTTTTAATATTTTTTTGAGGCAGAATCTCGCTACATTGCCCAAACTGGTCCTGAATTCCTGGCTTCAAGCAATCCTCCCACCTTAGCCTCCCAAATTGCTGGGATTATAGGCATGAGCACTGCTCCCACCTTTCTTTCCTCTTTTTGTGGGTGTTTGAGGACAGCGTCTTTCTCTGTCATCCAGACTGGAGTGCAGTGGTGCAATCTCAGCTCACTGCAACAGTCTCCTGAGCTCAAGCAATCCACCTCAGCTTCCTGAGTAGCTAGGACCACAGGCACATGCCACATGCCACCACGCTTTGTATTTTTTGTGGAGATGGGGATACACTATGTTTCCAGGCTGGTCTTGAACTCCTCAGCTCAAGTGATCTACCTGCCTCAGCCTCCCAAAGTACTGGGATTACAGGTGTGAGCCACCAGGACGGCCCTTTCTTTCCTTTTTCTGGCTGAATACCATTCCATTGTATGCATGGGCCGAGATTCACCCATCAATGGACATTTAGGTTGTTTCCACTGTTTGTCTGCTGTGAGTAGTGCTGCTGTGAACATGTGTTATGTACCAGAAGTTGTTTGAGTTCCTGTTTTGTTTCATTTTGTTTTGTTTTGAGATAGAGTCTCACTCTGTTGCCCAGGCTGGAGTGCAGTGGTGCAATCAGAGCTCATTGCAGCCTCCCAATTCCTAGGTATAAGTGATCCTCCCACCTCAGCCTCCCAAGTAGCTGGGACCACAGGCATGCACCACTATGCCCAGCTAATCTTTGGTTTTTTGTAGAGGTAGGTCTCACTATATTGCCCAGGCTGGTCTCAAACTCCTGACCTCAAGTGATCCTCCCACCTTGGCTTCCCAAAGTGCTGGGATTGCAGGCATGAGCCATTGCACCTGGTTGGGTTCCTGTTTTCAGTTCTTTGAGGTGTATACGTAGGAGTGGAATTGCTGGGTCAGATGGTTTTGGTTTTTTTTTCAAGATGGAGTCTTACTCTGTTGCCCAGGCTGGATTATAGTGGCGCAATCTCCGCCTCCCGGGTTCAAACAATTCTCCTGCCTCAGCCTCCTGAGTAGCTGGGATTACAGGTGCCTGCCACCACACCTGGCTAATTTTTGTATTTTCGGTAGAGATGGGGTTTCACCATGTTGGCCAGGCTGGTCTCAAACCCCTGACCTCAAGTGATCTATCTGCCTTGGCCTCCCAAGACTCTAGAATTATAGGCACAAGCCACCATGGCTGGCTGTCAGATGGTATTTCTATCTTCAAGTTTTTGAGGAACCACTGAACTGTTTTCCACAGCAGCGGTATCATTTTATATTCCTACCAGCAATGTTCAAGGGTTCTAACTTCTCCATATCTTTGCCAAGCCTATTTTACAATTTTGATTATAGCCATCCTAGTGAGAGTGGCTGCTGTTTTTGAGACTTGATCTAAACAGAGCCCATATCGGTAAGACAATGGAATAGTTAGTTCCACCAACAGTACACCCTCTGACGGCGTTTTTCTGTTCTCATTGGCTATGGTTTCAACGTTTGTGTCCCCCCTCAAATTCATGTTAAAATCCTACTCCTCTAGGGGATGGTATTAGGAGGTGGGGCCTTTGGGAGGTCATGAGGTCATGAGGGTGGAGCCTTGTGAGTGGGATTAGAGCCCTTATAAAAGGGACCTCAGACAGTGCCCTCACCCCTTCCACGGCGTGAGGACGCAGCAAGAAGGCACTGTCTATAAGCTAGGAAGTGTGTTGTCGCTAGACACCGAATCTGCCACACCTTGTTCTTGGACTCCCAGCCTGCAGAACTGTGAGTAATACATTTCTTTTTTTATAGGCACACACCACCATACCCGCCTGATTTTTATATCTTTAGTAGAGATGGGGTTTCGCCATGTTGGCCAGGCTGGTCTTGAACTCCTGACCTCAAGTGATCTGCCCACCTCAGCCTTCCAAAGTGCTGGGATTACCGGCGTGAGCCACCGCACCCGGCCATACATTTCTGCTGTTTATGAGCTGCCACCAGTCTGGACGGACTAAAACTCCACCTTATGGGGACAGTACTCGCCAGGTGCTCCTCCCAGCCATCCACGCCCACTCAGCCTCCCCACTTATTCCTCTCACAGCCTCATCCCAGAAAGATGCTCTGAGGCTCAACAGGTCTGAACCGAATGCAAACACCTGGCACATTACTAGCTGCCATCACCTCAGCCAGACCCACTTCTCAGAGCCGTGGGTTGCTCCTCTCAGCCAGGTGAATATGGAAACCTTCTGTGGCCTGCCTGTGCCACTATGCTAAGGGCCAGGTGGACATCAGGCCCAGCTGCTTTTTGTTACTTAAGCTGCCCTCCAGGGCAGGCTGGCTGTCCCCGCCCGCCTCCACTTCCCACAAGGCTGGGCCTGCCCTGCGTGCCCGGCTGTCTTCGCTTTGAGGACAGTCAGGAGGCCCCAGCAGTGGGATTTGCAGCATCCTGTGCTCAGGGAGGGTGGAGACATGTGCTGGACCATCAGCACTGTTACTCTTGGATTTCCCTTCAGGTCCACATTCTCTGCAAAAGAGGGGCCAGTGATAGGAGACACTTCCCACGCCCTTAACCTGTAAGACAGCTGTCAGCACATGCAAGGGTAATGCCGGGTTGAAAGGAATGACATGCTAATGCGTGCTACTCTACGTGTGAACCTCAGAAACAGAATGCTGAGTGAAAAGCCAGACACAAAGAGTACACATATGTATGATTCCGCTGACATGGGGGGTGGCCGCTAACGGGTTCAGGGTTTCTTTTTGGGATGGCAGAAATGTTCTGGAACTAGTAGTAGTGGTGCTAACTGATGTATAACTTTGCAGATGGCACTAAAGGCCATGGAACTGCACTTTTAATAGGTGAACATGACAGTATTTAAGTTACATCTCAGTTAAAAGAAAAACAGAGTTGTGTCAGTACAGTATGTCTTACTCAGTATACATTGGCTGAATGTTTACTGAGCAAAGATCAAGCCTGTTCTAGGCACAGGAAACAGAGTCCCTGTCCACATGGGGGTGAGCATCTTGAGAGATGACATAGAAGCAGTGTTTGTCCCAGCCTGTGCCCACAGCTGGATGGAGAAGATTTTATATGAAGTCAGGCTCGTAGCTGTGATTAATCTAAGACATGAGACTACGTTTGTTGTTGTTAAGAGTCAGGGTTTCCCTCTGTCACCCTGACTAGCGTGCAATGGCACAATGATAGCTCACAGTAAGTTCAAACTCCTGGGCTCAAGCCTGCCTCCACCTCTGAAATACTAGGACTACAAGCGCTTACCACCATGACCAGCCAATTTTTTTATTTTTATTTTTAGTAGAGATGGAGTCTTGCGATGTTGCCCAGGCTGGTCTTGAACTCCTGGGCTCAAGTAATCCTCCCATCTCAGCCTTCCAAAGTGCTAGGATTATAGACATGAGCCAACATGCCCGGCAGACTATGTTTATAAGTGGACAAACACTCGTGATAGCCCAAATAAGTTTCCCTAAACATGTTTTTGTCCTAACCTCTGGAACCTGTGAATATGTTCCCTTATATGGCAAAAGAGACTTTGCAGGTGTGATGAAGTTAAGGATGTCTGCGATAAGGAGGTCATCTGGGTTATCTGGGTTGGCCCAATCTAACTGCCAGAATCCAGAAAAGCAGAGTCTACCAGCTGCAGAGGACCAGAGAGGAGGGAGTTTGAGAAGGACGTAACCCACCATTGCTGGCTTTGAAGATGGAGAAAAGGCCACAAGTCAAGGAATGTGGGTTGCAGCCTGGCCTGGGGTACACACCTGTAGCCCCAGCTACTTGGGAGGCTGAGGCGGGAGGATTGCTTGAGCCCAGGAGTTGAAGGCTGCAGTGTGCTGTGATCATGCCACTGCCCTCTAGCCTGAGTGACAGAATGAGATCCTGTCTATTAAAAAAAGGAAAAAAAAGAAAAGAAATACAGGCTCCTTCCAGAAGCTGGGAGCCAGATGTGGCTGGAACGGAGAGTGTGGGAAAGGATGGAGGGAGGGCCGTGTGTTGAGGACTGGACCACAGAAGCCTCTGTGGGCCACAGAGCCATATCACTTTAAGTCTAAGTCTGATAAGAATCTACTGGACGGCCCTTTTCATTTTCTCAAAAAAAAAAAAAATTGCAATAAGATAAACCTTAAAGCTTGAAAAAGGCCATGCGTGGTGGCTCATGCTTGTAATCCCAGCACTTTGGGAGGCTGAGGTGGGTAGATCACCTGAGGTCAGGAGTTCGAGACCAGCCTTGTCAACATGGTAAAACCCCATCTCTACTAAAAATACAAAAATTCGCTGGGTTTGGTGGGAGGCACCTATGGTCCCAGCTACTCTGAGGCTGAGGTGGGAGAATCGCTTGAACCTGGGAGGCAGAGGTTGCGGTGAGCCAAGATCACGCCACTGCACTCCAGCCTGGGCAGCAAGAGCAAAACACCGTCTCAAAAAAAAAAAAAAAAAAACTTCAAAAAAACAGAATCTGAAAAAAATAGACCCAGTTATAGAAGATGAGGATAGAAGATGAGGGGATAGCTTAGAGAAGAAATCAGCCAATGGCTGTGACTACAAAGTTTTTGTGAATCTGGCAGAAAGGGAGGAGGGGCCATGCTTGGGCATGTGTGGTTTGCTCTCTTTCCTGCCTGGGGTTTCCCAACAGAAGGACATGAACCTGGGGCTTCTCCTCAACTGTGTGGGCCCTCACAGCCCCTCCAGCGAGAGGTTTTATGCCTCCTAAATATCCAGCTCACCCAATAAGCAAGGAGCTCCTATCCCCACACCCTCCCGGAGTCACCTGTGTACCTAATAGCCAAGTCTGCACGCTCAGTCCCACCCGGGAAGGCTGTCTATACAGAACCAGCGGCTACTACGTGCTCCCAGAGAGGAGAGCAGGGGGCTTGCCTTCCACCTCCCCGCTCCCCATTCCCTGCACAGCTGGCATTCTTGCACAGCCTCTAGCTTTCATCTTTCATCTTTGTACTTCCATAGACCCCACCCCGTTTCCCCCAGGAGTTGAGGCCACAGCCTTCCAGATGCCTCAGGAAAACTGAAGATGGAGGCTCTGTAGAGATGACTGGAGCTGTCCAGTCTTGGGTTTGCCTCTCCCGTCTAATGAGACGAGGTTGGGTGGAGGGCTGGGGCTCCATGAGATGCTCAGCTGTCACTCCAAACTCTACCAGATCCCTGGCAAATTTCATACCCCAGACCCCATGAGGACTTTAACTTGGAAGATCGGCTGTGTCGACAAAGCCATCTGAATGAGAAAGGACACCCTTCTACAATGAGACAAGAGGAAAGAAACAAGTCCAGTGAGCTTCGAGAGGAAAAGAAACATTTCCAGCATATTTTGCCTCCCACACTGTGACTGGTTCCTGGAGTGGCCCTTCCCTGGCCTGGCTGGGCTGGGAGCGGGCAAGGGTTGGGGCCAGGAACCAGAGGCTTTGTATGAGACTCTAAGTCTGATAAGAATCTCCATCAGATAACTAACGGAGAGGCTTTCTGCAAAGGGCTCGGTGTTGGAGAATGCAGAATCTCTGCATTCCAGACCCTGACCTGGGGCTGGCCTCTACGAGGTGGGAGAGGGTGGGCCAGGGTGGAGTCAGGCAAGTCCAGGGCCAGAGATCGCCAGAGCCTGGACGTTGGCTCCTGGCCCCCAAATTGTCTGGTAGGATGGGCCAAGCCATGCAGACAGCATCACATGAATAACTGATGCCATCTGAAACCCACACCGCGGCAGAATTCTGAACTCCAATCCACAACAGATCAGGAGAAGCCCACGCCCGCCATGGGCTGAAGACCCTCGGTCCTTTACCCACACTCCAGGCAGTTTCCATGCCCAGGTGTGCAAAGGTCCCCCTGGACCCTGTTTCCTCTCACACTTCCACTTTCCTACAGCAAAGAAGTGAATTCCATTCAAGACCTGCTCCAGGATTCCAAGCGCCTTCTGTATATCCCACACCTTGAACCAGGGCAGTGGTTTAGGTTTTAACTTTAGATCAGTCTTAATGACATTTCTTAGGATTAGGATTAAAAGAAAAAATATTCCCGTGCCAAAGAAAATAGCTAAGTCCTGAAGGGATCTAGACGGGAATGTGGAGTTTAATCCAGCCATCCCCGCAAAGCTGGGCCCTCTGCCCTGGAATTTTCAGGAGACCCCCAGACCTACCAGTGGCAGTCTCTTAAAGGCCACTTGCAAAATCAACCCCACCCACAGCTCTGGAAACAAGCTGGCTCTGAAAGGGGAGCCACAGAGGCTGTTGAAGCCACGCTCTCAGCCCTGGCTCAAACCACCCAGTGCATCCCCTCCGAGACCTCACAGGCAGGCAGGCTCCGGGGAGCAGGACTTCTGCCAGGTGGGAGGTGGGGGCTTGGTCTCTGGGGCTATAGCACTGCCTCCTTTCTTTCTTTTTTTCTTTCTTTCTTTTTTTTGTTTACCATCATGTTCATGAGAAAGCACTGTCTTTCTCTGCCATCGGCCCATTCCTCTTCTATGGGAGCACCAACTTCACTCTAGACAGATGGTCGTCCCAGTCCTGGAAGCCTGCCCTTGCTCTGGCCTCTGGGAGGTGTCTGGATGTGTCACATCCTTGGACACTCACCTTCTGAGTGATGGCAGGTGCCGGAAGCCACTCTGCCCAGCACCCTTTAGACTTTAGGCTCCAGCACCCGCAACATCCTGCCTTCTGATCACTGAACTCCAAAGGAACTCTCAAACATAGTCCTTGGGGCGAGGAGGGCTTCATGATTGCCTGTCCCAGCTTCTAAGGGCTCTGGGTCCTCTGGGTCCAGACAGTTCTCAGACTGCCCCGTGGGACCCCATCCCCTTTCCCCCATGTCCCCATCATGGGTGGGGATGAAGTAATGCGTCCTCCTGTGGCAACAGGGGGCACTGCTCTTCTCCCAACTTCCTTCCAGCACCCCGAAACATCTCTCCTCCCCATAACTGGCATCTATAAGACTTCCAGTTGTCAGACCTCCAATCTCTCTGACACTGAGTGAGGGATGCTCAGACAGAGACATGTCAATCGAGAGAGCTTCAGGGCTAAGGCTTTATCACACTGCTAATTGCCTACTCAAAGCCATATTTCCTTTTTTCCTCAGTAACATAACCTGGATGTCACGAGGGCAGCTGCATGCTCGGCCCACAGAGTCTGCTTCCTGCCTCCTTTAACAGCTAAGTGTGGCATGAAACTAAGTCCTGGCCAGGCGAAGTGGCTCACACCTGTAATCCCAACACTTTGGGAGGCTGAGGCAGGTAGATCACCTGAGATCAGGAGTTCAAGACCAGCCTGACTAACATGTTGAAATCCTGTCTCTACTAAAAATACAAAAATAGCTGGGCGTGGTGGCAGGCACCTGTAGTCCCAGCTACTCAGGAGGCTGAGGCAGGAGAATCGCTTGAACCCAGGAGGTAGAGGTTGCAATGAGCCGAGATTATGCCATTGCCTCCAGTCTGGGCAACAAGAGTGAAATTCCATCTCAGGAAAAGAGAAAAAAAGAAAAGAAAGAAAGAAACTAAGTTCTGGCCAATAGTAGGTAACTGGCACTGTGTGAAACTCCCAGGACGCTACTTAAAGCTGGCTCAGGGAGAACAGGCCTTTTTTGCATTGCTCTTTTCCAGCTTCCTGATGCCCAGAATGCAGGTGTGATGACTGGAGCACCAGCAGCTATATTGAGCCATGACACTTTGATGATAGAAGCCAAACAATAGGATGATGATGCAGGAAAATCAAAGAAACCCAATGTCTATTACAAGTGTCCTGGAGTGCCTACCTCTGGGCATCATTAGCATGAAAGAGAAACCCCTAGCTTGTTTAAGTCACTATTATCATACGTATTTTATGTCACTAAAATGAATCTTCACTGATATATCAGTTGGCTGGCTCTGACCCTGACTATCTTCTTTGGAGAATTTTCACAACCAGGCATATCTCAGTTTGGTACAGATGTGTAAGACATTGGGAGTTAAGGTAAAAAGATGGAAGGAAGAAGCATAAAAATGAAGTAAGCACTAAGCTTCAGGCCAGAGAGACCAAAGTTAATGATATGATCTAAATAAGGAATGTCAGTGATTTCACAGCAGGGAATCTACTGGTATTACCCAATATATTCTATAGTCTACATATGGTCTCTTTTATTTCCGATATTGGCTTTAAAAGTAAATTTATTCAATAAGTGATGCTGGGAAAACTGGATATCCACATGCAAAATAATGAAGATGGATCCCTTAGTCACCTGTGCACAACAATCAATTCTAAGTGGACCTAAATTTAAGCATTCAACCCATAAGAAAACATGGGTCTAAATCTTTGTAACCTTGGGTTAGGCAATGATTTCTTAGATATGACAAGAAAAGCATAAGAAATCAAAAATAAATAGAAAAATTGGACTTCATCAGAATGAAAAACTTTTGTGCTTCAAAAGCTTTGCACACCTGTGCATCAAGTAGGTGTAAAGACAACCCACAGAATGGGAGAAACTATTTGTGAATCATATATGTAATATCCTACTTGTATCTAAAATACATAAAGAACTCCTACAACTCAATAATAAATAATCAAATAGGCCAATGAAATAATGGGCAAAGGAGGTGAATAGACATGAAAAGATGCTTAGCATCATTAGTCATCAGTGAAATCAAAACCATGAGGAGTTACCAATTCACACACACTAGGATGGCTAAAATTAAAACAGATAATAACAAGTGTTGATAAGGATCTGGATAAACTGCAACTCTCACATTACTGCTAGAATGTAAAATGGTGCAGCCACCTTGGAAAGCAGTTTAACAGTTTCTTACAAGGTTATACCTAGAGTTACCACATGGCTCAGCAATTACACACCCAGATATTTACTCAGGAATATGTGATGAAAACATATGTCCATACAAACACTTACATTGCAGCATTATTCCTAGTAGTCAAAACAATGGAAGCGCACCAAATGTCCATCAATTGATAAATGGATAAACAAAATGTAGTACAGCCTTACACTGGAATATTATTTAGCAATGAAAAGGGATTGTTTTAGTGTATTTAGGCTGCTATAACAAAATATCACACACTAGGTGGCTTATCAACAACAATTATTGCTCACAGCTCTGGAGCCTGGGAGTCGAAGATCAAGGCATGGCAGATGTGGTGTCTGGTGAGGTCCCGCTTCCTGGTTTATAGATAGCACCTTTTTGCTGTGTCCCCACATGGTAGAAGGGGCAAGTGAGCTCTCTGGCGCCCCTTTTACAAGGGCACTGAACCCACCTATGACCTAATAACCTCCCAAAGGCCCCACCTCCTGATACCATCACCTTGGGCCTTAGAATTTCAACATAGGAATTTTGGGGGGAAAAGAAACATTCAGATCATAACAGGAATGAAGCACAGACACACGCGACAGCACGGCTAAACTGTGAAGGTATTACACCGAGTTAAAAAACCCAGACACAAAAGGTCTGTACTGTATAATTCCATTGCTATGAAATGTCCAGAATATGCAGCTCTACAGAGATAGAAAGTAGATAAGTGGTTGCCGGGGACTGTGGGGAGGGGGCAGTGAGGAGTGACTAATAAATAGCACAGAGATGTAGAGTGGATGATTAAAATGGTATAAAATCAATGCCGTGATGGTTACTCAATTCTGTGGATATACTAAAAACCACTGGATTTTGGGCTTTAAACAGGGGACCTTTATAAAGCTGGGGGCTTTTTGTTTGTATTGTTTCTTGAGACAGGATCTCACTCTGTCACCCAGGCTGGAGTACAGTGACATGATCATGGCTCACTGTAGCTTTGACCTCCTGGGCTCAAGTCATCCTCCCACCTCAGCCTCCCAAGTAGCTGAGACCACAGTTGCACACACCACCATGCCTGGATATCTTTTTTTTTTAATTTTTTGTAGACATGGGGTCTCACTATGTTTCCCAGGCTGGTCTCAAAACTCCTGGGCTCAAGCAATCCTCCTGCTTCAGCCTCCTAAAATGCTGGGATTACAGGCATGAGCCACTGTGCCTGGCCTATAAAGCTGTATTTAAACAAAAACAAGAACAAAAAAAACAGGCAAGGAAGGGCTCCCTCCAAAGGGGACCTGATTCAAGTGGACCATGAACTCGGTGGGAGCAAATGCTTCCTGGATTTGGAGCCCTGCGTGCCACGTCCAACTTCTCCGTGTCAGTTCAGCTGTGTGTGGCTGTCTCCTCAACACGCGCACATCCCACCTACTGTAACAGCTCATAGGCATCAAGAGCCTGCAGCGTGCCAGGACTATTCTTAACCATGTACATGGATTATCACATTTACTCTCCCCAGTGACCTTGTGTGATGGGTACCACTTGACAGCTGAGAAAACAGAAGTCCAGGGACGTTAAACAACTCACCAACAGTTACACAGCTCATGAGTGACTGGGCAGCAATTCAAACGCACCTGTGCCCCAGGTGCCAACCACAGAGTAATTCCCCACCAAGCAGCCACCTCCGGCATTGTCAGCTTCCAGATTTAGCGTGAAGTGTCAATATATACATTCTTTGAACCTTTAAGTATAATTAAAAATTGTTTATGCAGTGGATCATGCCAGTAATCCCAGCACTTTGGGAGGCCGAGGCAGGATCACTTGAAGCCAAAAGTTCGAGACCAGCCTGGGCTACATAGCAAGACCCCATCTCTACAAAAATAATAAAATTAGCCAGGTTTGGTGGCACATGTCTGTAGTCCCAGCTACTTGGGAGGCTGAGGTAAAAGAATCATTTGAGCCCGGGAGGTTGAGGCTGCAATGAACCATGTTCTCACCACTGCACTCCAGCCTGGGTGACAAAGCGAGACTCTGTCTCTAAAAATAAAAAGTAAACAATAAAATTGTTTACATACATGCCAATTCTGTTTCAGTATTTGTCCAGTTCCAAATATTTCATTTATTGAATTACTTTCTTTCAAGGTTTTGAAAATCCTCAACATTTTGTTTTGTTATTTTGGAGATGGACTCTCACTAAGTTTCACAGGCTGGTCTCAAACTCCTGGCCTCATGCAATCCTCCTACCTCCCAAGTAGCTGAGATTACAGGTGCAAGCCACTGTGCCTGGCTAATATTTTGAATGTGCCTTTGGCCTCTTATGAGCTGCCATGGATGTTTCTAGGCGGAGTGGCCAGCTGACAGATTCTGAATGATGATACCTGCAACACTACAAAATACTTTTAAATGCTCAGTGCCATCTCTAATCGTCCCTCTAAAATAGAACTAGAGCAGAAATCCCATTTCCTCGGTGAATACCTCAGTCCTGCCGATCTCCGGATCACCAAATAAGCATCCACCGCGTAGCAAAACAGCCACCAGAAGCAGGCGCTGTACAACAGCTGGATCCACATCTGCAATCGAGAAAAACCCTGCATCAAAATGTCTGGAAACAGGTACAAGAAGCCCAGCCCATCCATGAGACGGCAGGGCAGACACAAGCTTCCTCTGAGGTCAGGAAGCCGCACATGACAGCTCTCAGGACACAAGTGGGCACAGACCCTGGGACCAAGGAGGGTGTGGCCTGGGATGGGTGTTGGCATTTGCATTTGACTAAGGAACTCTGCCTTCTGGTCCACTCCTACACAGGAAGGATGAAGTTCCAAGACATGCAGTTTAGACTGGGGGCTTTGAACTAGACAAAAGCTCTTGTTCTGAGAAAGAATGAGTACGGGAAGAGGGACTCAGGCAGTCCTTCCAAAGAGGAGATGGAGGAAGGGGACCCCAGTGTTAGAAACGACACAAGGTCAAGATGCCTCACCACTGCAGGCAGAGACAGAGGCTCCACAGATGCAGTAGGAAGCCACTGAGGACAGGGCAGTGAGGAAACTGACAATTCTGCTCTAGCACAGGGCAGTCAACACAGCATCAGGGAATGCACTTCAAATCACTCACCTGAGCAGCATCGTGGCAGATGGAGCATAACAGATACGTGTATGTGTGTGTCTGTGTATGTACGATATCCATTCACTTATTCAGTAATGTGTTTATATACAATTATGTGGTTGTTTTTTTTTTTTTTTTTTTTCTTTGAAGACAGAACTTCACTCTGTCACCCAGGCTGGAATGCAGTGGTGCGATCTCGGCTCACTGCAACCTCCGCCTCCCAGGTTCAAGCAATTCTTCTGCCTCAGCCTGCTAAGTAGCTAGGACTACACGTGCCACCACACCTGGCTAATTTTCGTATTTTTGTAGAGACGGGTTTTGGCAAGACTGGTCTCGTCTCCTGAGCTCAAGTGATCCACCTGCCTCGGCCTCCCAAAGTGCTGGGATTACAGGCGTGGGCCACAGTGCCTGGCTTATATGTTTTATTTAATATACGTAAGTATGTATTTAAACAAAATGCATCCAATGAACTTGTTCTGCGCCAGCTGGTTTTGCTTGTGGCTCCATTTACGCGGAGGATGCATTTGTGAAGGGGATGGGGAAAGGGGAGGGAGAAACAACACTTGAGTTTCTACGGCAGCATCCCCTTGAGAGTTTTGTTAAAACATGGAGAGGGTTGGGCTCCTGATCAGCAGGGTGGGGCAGGGCCTGAGAACCTGCATTTCTAACAGACTGTCATGTGTGGTTTTTTTTTTTTTTTTTGAGACAGAGTCTCTCTGTGTCGCCCAGGCTGCAGTGCAGTGGCATGATCTCGGCTCATTGCAACCTCCGCCTCCCGAGTTCAAGCAATTCCCTGCCTCAGCCTCCTGAGTAGCTGAAATTACAGGCACGTGCCACCATGCCCGGCTAGTGTTTTGTATTTTTAGTAGAGACAGGGTTTCACCATCTTGGCCAGGCTGGTCTTGAACTCCTGACCTTGTGATCCACCTACCTCGGCCTCCCAAAGTGGGATTACGGGCATGAGCCACCGCGTCCGGCCAGAACCTGCATTTCTAACAGACTCTCAGGGTTTGCTGCTGCTGCGATCTGAGGAACCTGAGGAACGTAAGTAGGGAGAAGAGGGCATGCAGAGGGGGTGGACTTACCGCACTCCCCACGCAGAAAGCAGTAGGCCAAATGTCCGTGCTGTTCACATCCGAGATGCTGTCTACAAAATTTGGGAATCCTAACCACACGGTTGACCGGATCACGATACCTAAGCGAGAATTGCATACCATTTTGTATCTGATCCTAATCAAATCTACAGCTGACTTCTGCCTTTGTAAAAATGATAGATACATAATAGATAGAGATAGGGAGAGAGAGGAAGGAAGGAAGGAGGAAGGAGGAAGGGAGGAAGGGCGGAAGGGAGGAAAGGAGGAAATGAAGAAACAAAGGAAGGAAGGGAGGGAGGGAGAAAGGGAAGGGGAGGGAAGGAGGGAGGGAGGGAGGAAGAGAAAAAGACAAGAAGGAGGAAAAGAAAGTAAGAAAAAAATACATATTGGTGTGTGCAGAGAGAGAAAAATAAGACTGAAACTCAGAAAATAACAGTTTTTACTTTTATTTTATTTATTTGAGACAGAGTCTCGCTGTGTCACCCAGGCTGGAGTACCGTGGAACGATCTCAGCTCACTGTAACTTCTGCCTCCCAGGTTCAAGAAATTCTCCTGCCTCAACTTCCCAAGTAGCTGGGATTACAGGCACCTGACTCCACGCCCGGCTAGTTTTTGTATTTTTAGTAGAGTCGAGGTTTCACCATGTTGACCAGGCTGGTCTTGAACTCCTGGCTTCAAGCAATCCACGCACCTCAGCCTCCCAAAGTGCTGGGATTACAGGCGTGAGACACCATGCCTGGCCTGAAACTCAGAAAATAACCTTATGGTAGCAAAGCAAACAAAGGCACTTTAACATAAACCAAAGTTGGCCACAGTCTTATCCCTATTTCATCTGTTTGTTTACTTGGAATATGTGATTAGCAACCTGTATTTCTCGGCTGCATTTTCAGTGGCCATGTTAGTTATTCCTCACATAAAAAGGAATTATTCATAAAGCACAATTTGGAAGTTTGAATATATAGTTCCTTCATTCTTTTTTTTAAACACTACATTTAAATCTTTCACAAATTATTTCTCAATAATTTTCTTTTAACATTTATTCTTTGTGAGTTTCTCTTGCTATTTATTAGACTGAAATGTATAATAAATATCTTCAAAACAGTATGCACACTCATGGTATGTATTATCATTCTTTGTTAAGTAATGCAATATCCTTTGTTTAAAACTACACTAGGGTCCAGGTGTGGTGGCTCACGCCTGTAATCCCAGCGCTTTGGGAGGCCAAGGCTGGCAGATCACTTGCACCCAGGAGATGAGACCAGCCTGGGGAAACCCCGTTTCTACAAAAATACAAAAATTAGCTGGGCGTGGTGGCAAGTGCCTGTGGTCCCAGCTACTCAGGAGGCTGAGGTGGGAGAATCACTTGAGCCCACAAGGCGGAGGTTGCAGTGAGTCAAGATTGAGCCACTGTACTCCAGCCTGGGCAAGAGTGAGAACCTGTGTTTAAAAAAAAAAAAAGAAAGAAAAGAAAAAGAGCCCAGCACAGTGGCTCACACCTGTAATCCCAGCATTTTGGGAGGCTGAGGCAGAAATTTGAGAACAGCCTGGCCGAAATGGTGAAACCACGTCTCTACTAAAAATACAAAAATTAGCCGGGCGTGGTGGCAGGCGCCTGTAATCCCAGCTGCTCAGGAGGCTGAGGCAGGAGAATTGCTTGAACCTGGAAGGCGAAGGTTGCAGTGAGTCGAGATCGTACCACTGTACACTCCAGCCTGGCGAGGGTGGGGGTGGGGGGAGAGAGAGTGAGAGGGAGGAAGGAAGGAAGGAGCGATATACTACTAAAATCACACCATGTAATACACTACTCAACGCACACCATGTGATATACACTAAAACACTGCATAATATACTGCTAACCACATACCACATATGTAATATACCACTAAACACACACTATGTAATATGCTACTAAAGGACAACTGTGAACACTAAAAAGCTCAAGATATCTTCTCATTATCAAGCCACTGCCAACAAAAACAATGCCTTTTTTCTATACCGAACCGTATAATTTTCAGCATATATCACTCCTTTGAGCTTAAAACAAGCTGTATGCCATAAGTGTTTAGATTTCTTCCTTTTCAGTAAGGAGTCCCGATCACCCCGCCTTTTCCTGGCTTCTACTTATTAGCTCACAGCCTCATCCACTTTCCTTCTATAGGCTAAATAATATGCAAGTATTACTCACTAACCCTCAAAAGATGTTTGCATACACCTTGCTTTTTTAGAGACAGGGTCTTGGCCGTGTCACCCAGGCTGGATCATGGCTCACTGCAGCCTGGAATTCGTGGGCTCAAGTGATCCTCCTGCCTCAGCCTGCTGAGTAGCTGGGACCACAGGTATGTGCCACCATGACTGGCTTTTTTTTTTTTTTTTTTTTTTTTTGGTAGAGCCTGAGTCTTCTGTTGCCCAGGCTACTCTTGAACTCCTGGGTTAAAGCAATCCACCCACCCCAGCCTCCTGAGTAGCTAGGATTACAGGCATGAGCCACCGCACCTTTGGGAGGCCAAGGTGGGAGATCACTTGAGCATAGAAGTTTGACCAGCCTGGGCAAGATGGTGAGACTCCATCTCTGAAAAGTAATACAAAAATTAGCCAGTGTGGTGATGCATGCCTGTAGTCCCAGCTACTCGGGAGGCTGAGGTGGGAGGATCTCATGAGCCCAGAAGTCTGAGGCTGCAGTGAGCTATGACTATGCCACCACACTCCAGCCTGGGCAACAGAGTGAGACCCTGTCTCAAATAAAATGAAAATAAAGTGATAATGATATTGGGGTTTAAACGTGTAAAATTATTACATTTTAGAGCTCTCTACTGAGATCTGAATGGGAAGAATGATTGAGCGTGAGATTAATCCAGAGAGGAGCCTGAAGAGGGGAGGAGATGAGCCGGGTACATGTTTCTATTCTAGACTGCATTTATGCGTGGTGGAAATGTTCCAAAATAAAAAAGCTAAACAGTATGGCCAAATCTAGCTTCGAGGTCTGTATAAAGTGTCACGTCACTGTTTAAAGCAGATGTTGGCAAACTCATTCTGTAATATTTTTGGCTTTGGGAGCTGTACTTTCTCTGCCCAATATTCACCCTGCCCTTGGAGGGTAAAGGCAGCCATGGATAACTCACAAACGCACATGAACAACATAGCTGCGTTCCCATCAAACTTTATTTGTAGACATCAACATTTCAATTTCATGTCATAGTTACATGCCAGGAAATATTTTTTCATTTTGATTTTTAAAAACGTTTTAAGGCTGGACGAGGTGGCTGATGCCTGTAATCCAGCTGATGCTGAGGGTGGTGATCTCTTGAGCTCAGGAGATGGAGACCAGCCTGGGCAACATAGTGAGGCCCCATTCTCTCTCTCTCTCTCTCTCTATATATATATATATATATATGTATATATATATATATATATATATATATATATATATATAACTCCTAGCATGGTGGTGTTTGCCTGTATTCCCAGCTACTCGGGTAGCTGAGGTGGGAAGATTGCTTGCACCCAGGAGGTCGAGGTTGCAGTGAGCTGTGATAGTGACACTGCACTCGGCCTGGGCAGGAGAGTGAAACCCTATCTCAAAAAAAACACATTAATTTTTGTTTTTAAAAAAAAAAGTAAGATGTAAAACCATTCTTAGCTCGTGGGCCCCAGAAAACGGGCAGGATTTGGTCCGTGGGCTGCAGTTTGCGCACCTGCGGTGTAAAAACCAAACCCAAAAAGCCCATATAGGGAAGGGATTTCAGTTTACAAAATACTTGAGAGAATAATATAGTCCACAATAGAAAATAATTCTCTCTCTGTCTCTCTCTCTCTCTCTCTCACACACACACACACAGAGAGAGAGAGAGAATAATTGTTAGTCTCTCCCTGTTGCAGCTGCGCAAAACCAAGGAAATCTTTTCAGGTCTGGGTTTTGCTTAAGTGCCTCATCTGAAGTTTCCCTATAACAAACACAATAAACGGATTTTTAAAAACCCAACATCCCTTGGACGGGAATTTTACCGACCATCTCTCTTTGCAAAATTACCTAGTCGGCCGGGCGTGGTGGTTCACGCCTGTAATCCCAGCACTTTGGGAGGCCGAGGTGGGTGGATCACCTGAAATCAGGAGTTTGAGACCAGCCTGGCCAAAATGGTGAGACTCTGTCTCTACTAAAAATACAAAAATTAGCCGGGCGCGGTGGAACGCGCCTGTAATCCCAGCTACTCGGGAGGCTGAGGCAGGAGAATCGCTTGAACCTGGGAGGCGGAGGTTGCAGTGGGCCGAGATCACATCACTGCACTTCAGCCTGGGCGACAAAGCAAGACTCCGTCTCAAAAAAAAAAAAAAAAATTATCCAGGCGTCCCGTCCGATTCCTAGGGAACCGCCTCCAGTGTCTGTTTTCTCTGTGCTTCAAGTGTTCAGACGCCCGGCTCAACCCGCCGGCAGTGCGCCATCACCCGGGCACCGATCAAGTTCCAACCTGCAGGCTGTGGGTCCTCACCTGGGCATGATCAAGTTACAACCCGAGGGCCGTGCGCCCTCACCCGGGCATCGATCCGGTCTTAATCTGCGGGCCACGGATCCTCACCCAGGGCCTCACGCTCTCACTCCAGCACTGAGCAAATCTCAACCCGCTGGCCGTGCGCCCTCAGCCAGGGACGGAGCAGGTCCCAACCCGTGGGCCACGCACCCTCAGCCCTGCACCCGGCAGGTTCCAACCCTCAGGCCTCTCGTCCTCACTCCACCATGGAACAGGTCCAAACCCACAGGCCGTGCGCTCTTATCTGGGCACCAGTTGGGTCTCAACCTGCGGGCCACGCGCCTTCACTCAGACACTGTTCAGGTTCCAACCCGCGGGCCGCACGCGCCCTTACCCAGGCAGCCGAGGAGGTCGCAGGCAGCGGCAGCGCGCAGGATGCGGACGGAGGCCGGCGGGGACGTCGCGGGGTTTCCGGGGCCCGCGGGCCGACGGCCGGGCAGCAGCTGCAGAAGGCCCAGCGCAAGGCGGAGCGCGCCGCTGCCCAGGCAGAGCGCGTGGAAGGCCCGCGGCTGGAAGCTCAGCACGAGCTGCGTGGCCGCGTCCCGCGTGGGGCAGCAGAAGGTCCCCAGGCGCGGGGAGGCCATGGACTATGCTCACCGACGCGGCTCGGGTGTGCCAGGACCCCGCCGGCCCGCTTGGGTCATGTGCTGGGCGGGCTGGGGGCGGCATCATGTGCCCTGGGCCTTTCCCCCACCCCAACCCCCCGCGCCTGCTGTAGAGCCAGGCTCGGTGGGGGCCAAGCGCGCTGGGCTAACGCCACGAGGCCTCACGAGGTGATGCTTGGGCGGGCGGAGGAGGAGGACAGAGAGAGGGAGGGCTGAGAGGAGAGGAAGGGGGGGAGGAGGAGCAGGGAAGTGGAAGGAGACTCCCAAAGGTTGGGAGGGTTGCCTTTCTCCCCATTCACCAAGCCTTTCTGGTATTCTAATTCTCTGGCACCTAGAGCGCCAAACCTGCCGTCTTTACTGGTCTTCTGGAAAAACAGGCCTCATGGACCGGATCTTTCCTATTTGGGACTCTGACATCCTGATTTTGATGCCTTTAAGGCCCAGAACATGTTCATAAACTGTGACTGATCCCTATAACTGCATTTCTCCTAAGTAGAGATGGTTGTCAAAACAGTGCTTTTTATGGCCTCTCTCATTTGTGGTAATAACCCCACAGAGGCAGGATTTTCGTTCGAAATTAATGAATGGAACAATCAGATCAATGTTAAAGAAAGAGCAGTAGCTCACGCCTATAATCCCAGCACTTTGGGAGGCCGTTGCTTGAGCTCACGAGTTGGAGACCAGACTCCGCAGCATGGTGAAACCCCGCCTCTACTAAAAATACAAAAATTAGCCGAGCATGGTGGCCCAGGCCTGTGGTCCCAGCTACTCAGCAGGCTGAGGTGGGAGGATCACTTGAGCCCAGGAGGTGGAGGTTGTAGTGAACCAAGATCGTGCCACTGCACTCCAGCCTGGGCAATTGAGCCAGACCTTGTCTCAAAAAATGAAACAAAACAAAACAGAAATTAGCTGGATGTGGTAGGGAGTTTGCCCAAGCATGTAGCCCCAGCTTCTGGAGAGGGCGAGATGGGAGGATTACTTGAACCAGGGAAGTGGCGGTTGCAGAGAGCCAAGATTACACCACTGCACTCCAGCCTGAGCAATGGACACTCAGAGAGAGAGAAAAAGAGAGACACTCTCTCTCTCTCACACACACAATTAAATTTAAAATTTAAAAACTTTTTTTAAAAAGGGAAAACTACTCAACGTAAGTACACACAGACACATTTTGCACCTTAACTTCCAGTTCTACTTAAGTTTATTTGGATATTTCTTAACTGTGCTAATTTTTCTATGTTTTCTCATACGTTGAAAATCTTGCTTTATCCGAAACATGTAAGTTTCAAAATAATATCAGTGTTAATGATGACATTAAGCATAGTGAGTGAGATTTTTTTTTTAAAGTTCTTCAAGGTTGAAAATAGAAGCACTCCTTCTAGATTATGGCCTTTAGTTTTAAAAAGGAAAAAAAAGAAAAAAAATCCAGCTCCATCGTATTTATCATCTTCAACAAACCTCATTGGCTCTTTGTGACCACACGAGAGACGCCCTTCCTCCTCTCTCCTGATAAAATGGGCCCCTCTCTGGGTTTTTTTCAAGCACAGGTGTCCCCATTGTGTTAATGGACTCTCCTCACTTGTCCTCCCACCCCAGCGCCCAGCTGAATTTCCCCTCCAGCTTTGCGGTTTGAAGAAAGGCATGATCTGTGCTGCCTTCCTCTAGGGACCACAGTACTGGCCTTCCCTTGGGACCCTACAGAAGGCAGACAGGAGGCTCCACTGCCAGACAGGAAGTGGAGCCTTATTTAACAATGAGCAGCAAACTCCACCACTTCAAAAGAGTCCAGATCTGGCACGTCTATAAACGCAGCCTGTTCACTCCACAGCTGCCTTCGGAGAAGTCAGAAAGCTTAACAGCTCTGCTGGATTACACAGTTCATTGTACAAACAGTAGGAAGCACCGTAGAACTACTCCCCAAGCATTGATGTTAAAAAGCATGAATCCTAATATCTAATTTGCACAGTGGCTCTCTTTCCTTCTGCCTTGGTAAGCAGGCTTGCTTCTGGAAGTTGCTGTAATGGAAAGTGCTTTAAAAGATAAAGAGTGTCTGTACATTTGCTTGAAGGCTGAGGGCCAGTGGGCGAGGCAAAGGGGTCGCTCCCTGCATTTGAATCCGCAGACCACACACTCCACCTCTCTGCTTCCTATGTGCTAATCTGGGAGCACTCCCCAGGGGCTCTGCCTGACTCTGGTGCCCACTGCTCAAGATCAGTAATCAGAATCTCATCAGCGAGAAAATGGATATGAATGCAGATTCCCAGGCCTGGGGCACAGATGACAATGGTAAAGATGAGCCTCAGAGCAAAGATGCAGGAGCATGGGTGTAAGACTAAATTTAAAACCCTGTCATCAAAGTGACAGGTTGAAATTGGCATGAGAGGCCAGGCCCAGTGGCTCACACCTGTAATCTCAGCTCTTAGGGAGGCTGAGGCAGGAGGATCACTTGAGCCCAGGAGTTTGAGAACACCCTGAGCAACATAGTAAGATCCCATCTCTACCAAAAAAAAAAAAAAAAAAAAAAAAAGCGGAGTGTGCTGGTGCGCCCTGTAGTTGCAGATACTGGGGAGGATGAGGTGGGAGGATCCTTTAAGCCCAGGAGTTTGAAATTGCAGTGAGCTGTGATCACACCACTGCACTCCAGCTTGGGCAAACTGAGATGACAAACCCCTTTTTTTTTAATTTGAGACAGAGTCTTGCTCTGTTGCTCAGAGCAACTCCACCATTGCTGGAGTGCAATGGTGCAATCTTAGCTCACTGCTGCAACCTCCACCTCCCGGGTTCAAGAGATTCTCATGCCTCAGCCTCCTGAGTAGCTGGGACCACAGGCACAGCCATCACACCCGGGTAATTTTTTGTCTTTTTAGTAGAGATGGCATTTTGCCATGTTGGCCAGGCTGGTCTCGAACTCCTGGCCTTAAGTGATCCACCCGCTTTGGTCTCCTAAAGTGCTGGGATTACAGGCGTGAGCCACCATGCCAGGCCAGAACAAAACTTTTCATGAAAGAGTACAACTACAAATTTGAGAAAAGTGAAGCAAATACGCACACACTTGGGAGGCAGAAACATCTGGAAGTTTGGTAGATGTGGGTGATCCAGCGATGGCAGTGCTGAGTATGAACTTTGAGGTATGTGTGCAGTAACAATTGGTCTTCGAGTACATGAAGGTACATATGTTTTTGCATAAACTCTTCCTCCTTTTTTCCCTCCTTCCCAGTTTAGCATCTGAATTCGCTCTCCATTTTCACAGCCTGGGCTGTGCGGGGCATCTGATCCCTGGAAATGCTCCATCATCTTGGCTTTCTCTCATTCCACCATCCTCCATTTGCTCACCATTCCCACTCAATCAGATGCACTTGATCAACTGCTGGAAGTTGATGCAGGCGAGTTCCCTGACATCCAGATGTCTCAACCAAAACTATGGGGTTTATGGGGAGACTCAGATATCCCTTAGAATCCAATAGAGGAGGTGGCTGGGGGCAGACAGATGGCAGCAACAGCCTAAGTGAAGAGACTGCCATTCACAGTAACTTGAATTTAAATAATAAATAAGATTTGTTTGTTTATTTATTGAGATGGAGTCTCACTCTGTTGTCCAGGCTGGAGTGCAGTGGTGCCATCTCAGCTCACTGCAACCTCTGCCTCCTGGGTTCAAGCAATTCTCCTGCCGCAGCCTCCTGAGTAGCTGGGATTACAGGCATGTGCCACCACGCCTGGCTAATTTTATATTTTTAGTAGAGACAGGTTTCTCCATGTTGGTCAGGCTGGTCTGGAACTCCTGACCTCAGGTGATCCACTCACCTCGGCCTCCCAAAGTGCGGGGATTGCAGGCGTGAGCCACTGTGCCCGGCCTAATAAATACAATTTAACTAATAAACTTATTTATGGAGTGTAGGCAGACACTATGCTGTGAATTTTACATTCATTGTCTCATTTAATATTCAGAGCCTTCCAAGTGGGTTTTACTGATACTTAAGTTGCTATAGACAATACATGGCCAGGCGCAGGGGCTTATGCCTGTAATCCCAGTATTTTGGGAGGCCAAGGTGGCAGCCTTGTTTGAGCCCAGGAGTCCAAGACCAGCCAAACATCCTGGGCAACATAGGGAGACCCGGTGACTATTAAAAAAAAAAAAAAAAAAGACTGGGCACAGTGACTCGCGCCTGTAATTCTAGCACTTTGGGAGGCCAAGGTGGGCCTATCACCCGAGGTCAGGAGTTCCAGACCAGCCTGTACAACATGGTGAAACCCTGTCTCTACTAAAAATACAAAAATTAGCCAGGTGTTGTGGCATGCGCCTGTAATCACAGCTACTCGTGAGGCTGAAGCAGGAGAATCGCTTGAACCTAGGAGGTGGAGGTTGCAATGAGCCGAGATGACACCACTGTGCTCCAGTCTGGGTGACAAAGGGAGACTCCCCCTGTTGTCCCAGCTACTCAGAAGGCTGAGGTAAGAGGATCACTTGAGACTGAGTCCAGGAGATCAAGACTGCAGTAAGCCATGATGGCACACTACACACTCCAGCCTAGGCAACAGAGCAAGAACTGGTAAAGAAAGAAAAGAAAAAAGAAAAAAAAGAAAGAAGAGAAGGAAGAGAAGAGGGAAGGAAAGAAAGACCAGACAATACATAAGTCCATGGGTATGGCTGTGGGCCAATAAAACTTTATTTACAAAACAGGCAAAGGGCCATAGGCTGCAGTTCCTGTAAGTCTACCACCTGAGGCTCTGGCTTATGCAGCAGCTGCCTGAAAGGTTGGGCAAGAACCCAGAAATGGAGGAGGATTAACACCTAGTGGGGCAGACAAACTTAATCCAATGAGAGAGAGGAAGCAGCAAGTCCCTGACAGATGTATTGTTCTCCCTTCCTTCCTAGGGAGGTTTCTGAGGAGTGGTTTCATATGTTCCTGTGTAACCAGCTGGGTTTCTTAGGAATCTTGTGGCCAGTTCACAAATGGCACTGCTCTGAATTTGTTTTCTTGCTTCCCTGCCTCACCCCGCTTTTGTCCTCACTCCTAGCGTCCTTATAGGAACACAATGTGCTTTAAACCCTGTGCTCAGACAGCTGCTTTTCCTGAGAAAAGACTTCAGCTGCTCCAGCCACAGCCCTCCTTTGGGTCCACCTGATGACCGACAGCATCTTTGCCTTTCATTTAAGTGCAATTCAACAGGAATTTATGATTAACACATGCAAGTTGATTGAGCAAAGGTATAGAGACTGTGTCCAATAAATAAGGGAGTATTGCCAGATCTTAATAAAGAAGAACACAGGACAGGTGCGGTGGCTCACATCTGTAGTCCCAACACTTTGGGAGGCCGAAGCGAGCAGATGGCCCGAGGTCAGGAGTTCGAGACCAGCTTGCCCAACATGCAGAAACCCTGTCTCTACTAAAAATACAAAAACTAACCGGGCATGGTGGTGCGGTCCTCCCATCTCAGGCTTCTGAGTAGCTGGACCACAGGCATATAACATCATGTACGGCTAATTTTTTTAAATTTTGTGTAGAGATGAGGTCTTGCTATGTAGCTCAGGCTGGTCTCGAATTCCTGAACTCAAGCCATCCTTTCACCTTGGCCCCCCAGAGTGCTGAGATTACAGGCCTGAGTCACCTCACCCAGCCCAAATTGTACATATTTTTAAAACTAGGGAGACGTGAAGTGGCATCAGGCCTGAGAATGGTACTAGATCAGTTTTACTCTGTGTTCACGTGCAGATCTTGTGGAAAGGCAGATGCTGATTCAGGGTGTCTGGGGTGGGGCCCAAGACTCTGCATTTCTTACAGTCTCCAAGGAGACGTGCTTGCTGCTGGCCTATGGCTCCTACTTTGAGTGCCAACGCCCTAGAACTTGTATCTTATCCTGAAAAGCAAAGAAAACTCCCAGGCCATATTTGAATTTGTGGAGGACTTGGTTCTAAATAGATGCAGTAAAATTGATTAGCATCCAACTAAGCCACAGATTAGCATTCTCTTTCTGTTTTTGTTTTTTTTTAAATGGAGTCTCACTCTGTTACCCAGGCTGGAGTGCAGTGGTGTGATCTCGGCTCACTGCAACCTCTGCTTCCCGGGTTCAAGCAATTCTCCTGCCTCAGCCTCCTGAGTAGCTGGGATTACAGGTGTGCGCCACCACCCCCAGCTAACTTTGGTATTTTTAGTAGCGATGGGGTTTCACCATGTTGGCCAGGCTGGTCTTGAACTCCTGACCTCAGGTGATCCACCCACCTCGGCCTTCCAAAGTGCTGGAATTACAGGTGTGAGCCACAGCGCCCGGCTGGAGCATTCTCAATACAGTGGATGAGTCAAGGAGGGAATCGTTAGTCTGGGAATGGTAAGCAACGTCCTTCCTCTTGGATTCTGAAGTGTTTGGGACTAACCTGGGACAGAAGTCAGGATGCAGGGAGGAAAAGAGAGTAAAGGGAAGAGGAACACAACAGATAAGGACTGAGTGAGGCAAACACAAGTGATTTGTGTTGAGAAACATAATGTCCTGACAATTTTCTCCTATTGAAACTCAAAGGAGCATTTGCATCCTGGTCTGATAAAACAGGAAGCCAGTATTGTGATAAATTCCCAGGAGAAGCTCTTGCCCAAGTGAGCAGCACATTGCCCTCCCATAAACCTATCCATGGCTAACCTCCTAACTCATCACACTCCATCTGAAATGCTTTCTCGGTGAAAGCAACTAGCCAGTTGTTAACTGTGAGAATAAGGCAAAAATGGAAGGTAAAACAGGATTTGCTTCACAGTGATTTGATTTTCAATTCATAAAGTTGGTGGAACACATCTATTTCAAAAATAACAACTGACTTGGGCGCAGTGGCTTATGCCTTTGGGAGGCTGACATTGGAGGATCGCTTGAGCTCAGGAGTTCAAGACCAGCCTGGGCAACATAGTGAGACCTCGTCTCTACTAAAATTCAAATAAATTAGCCAGGTGTGGTGGCATGCATCTGTGCTCCCAGCTGCTGTGGGGGCTGAAGTGGGAAGATTGTTTGAGCCTCAGGGGTTAAGGCTGCAGTGAGCCCTGATACTGTCACTGCACTCCTGCCTGGGTAACAGAGCAAGATCCTGTCTCAAAAAAAAAAAAAAAAAATTGATATTGATAACAGTCGGATGGAGTAAATATGCCAAAAGTAACAATTTTCATATAGCTCAGAGTTGAAACTGGCCTCAGTGATGGAATAAACACCAAGTAGAAACAAAAGGAAACAAGACAGATATGAAAAGCTGATTGTAGTATGAGTGGTCAATGCTATTATTTTAAATGTTTAATGACTACCACAACAGAGCCACAAATAAATGCACTAGTACAGACTATTAAAGATAGTTCAATGTTTATTTAAATGAACGTCAAGTACCGTGTTTTACATGTAAATTCACATTTCGTGCTTTTTCTGATGTCCAAGAAAGCATAAATAATTCTACACTCCTTCATGGTGAGAATCGTGCTCACATTTGCCTGCCTAAAGACATTTGTGTACGTTTCTTTATAAGAACGTTAGAGTTTCAGTTCAGTTTACCTTATTCTATTTGGTGATATTTGTATTTTTCAGCTCAAAAGGAGAAAAATTTTTAATGAAAATTTCCAACACCCAAAAAAGGAATGTAATGATTTTGAGACCTGATGCTTAGCTATGTACTTGAGTTCAGTTGACAAACGTTCGAGGCCCATTAAAAGCGAACTGTTTTAGACAAATCTGCTCTCCTTGGAGTGGCTTTGACAGTATAGACACACACACACACATGCACACACACACACGCATGCAAATACTTTTTGTCAGATGTACAAACAAAATTGACTTTTCAGAGAATTTTAGGACTGGGCACGGTGGGTGGTTCACACCTATAATCTCAGCACTTCGGGAGGCTGAGGCGGGTGGGTCGCTTGAGCTCTGGAGTTCAAGACCAGCCTGGGCAACATGACAAAACCTGGCCTCTACCAAAAATACAAAAGTTAGCTGGGTGTGGTGATGCGCGCCTGTGATCCCAGCTACTTGGGAGGCTGAGGTGGGAGGATCGCTGGAGCCAGGGAAGTTGAAGCTGCAGTGAGCCAAGGTCGTACCACTGCACTCCACCCTGGACGACAGGGTGAGACTCAGTCTCATAATAATCATAACAAATTTTAGAAAAATTACACATTTCATTGACAGCCAAATCGAACTTAGAAAAAAAGGTTTATCTGTGCTTTTAAGATCATGAATGATGAAAATGATTTGTTCCATCAAAAGTCAGTAAACTCAGCCAGATGCAATGGCTCGCACCTCTAATCCAAGCGACTTGGCAGGCTGAGGCGGGATGATCACTTGAAGCCAGGAGTTTGAGACCAGCCTGGGCAACATGGTGAGACTCCTTCCCACCCTCCCACCCTCATTTCTTATAAGAAAAAAAGTCAGTAAACCATTCCAATTTGAAATGATGTCCCAAATGTATAGATGTTCTTGAATATCCTATCTTCTACTAAAGTCGAAAGACAGGAATCCCATCACCACGCCAGCTTCTGTTTCCTGGCAGAATTTTGTTCCTTGTGGGGGGTGTCCCCAAGGCCGTGTAGTTCCTTGCCACATGGGGAACCCTGCAGGGCAGCTCGCAACAAGGCCGGTTGGTTCCTCACAGCCAGCAAGAGAGAGTCCACTACAGCTGCTCTCAGGGCCGCCTGGTGGGGTGAGGGGCTGCAGTGTTCCTGTCCCACTTCTGCCAGTCAGCCAGTCCAGGCTGCCCCTGGGGTAGGCACTTCAACTCCCAGCCTTGGCCGGCCCCTCAGGCTTTCTGAGTGAGTTCTTGCCATCTGAGCATGTGCCCTTACAAAGAGGGTCAAGGACCGGCAGCTGGCAGTGAGGAAAGTCTTTATTGATGGAAGGAGGACGCCATCCTGGGGTGACTCCAGGTAGCATGTGCTGCCCTCTTCATCCAGAATTCAATGTGCTTGGTTTGACCTTGTGCAAGGGCCAAAAATGCTTAGGGTTGATTACAAAACTGAGAGAGTAAAACTTGCAGTGATTTAAAGTTTGGAATTGAACCCCTTCTCCTCCTGGGGGAATCTGGCGGCTCTGCAAATATTCCATATAAGGAATTTATTTTTTTATTGTTTCGTGTTTTTGTTTTTTTGAGACAAGACTCTGTTGCCCAAGGTGAAGTGCAGTGGTGTGATCAGGGCTCACTGCAGCCTTGACCTCCTGGGCTCAAGTGATCCTCCCACCTTAGCCTCCTAAGTAGCAGAGACTATTGGTGCGTACTGTCATGCCCAGCTAACTTTTAAAAAATGTAATGTAAAGACAGGGTCATACTATGTTGCCCAGGCTAGTCTGGAACTCCTGGGTTCAAGTAATCCTCCCATTTTGGCCTCCCAAAGTGCTGGGTTTATAGGTGTGAAAGGAATGGGTTTTGAAAACAGGCTTAGAACCCAGACAGCCTGATCTGTGGTGGTTGTTCGGTATTGACTTGGCCAAATGAAACATGAGAATCTTGGACTGTGTCCATCCTCTGGAAAACAGTAGAAATTCATGAATGGGGAAATGGTGTCTAAGGGTAGAACGTCAGCTGCAACAGGCAGATAATGATTCTGTGAGCCAGGCAGTCTCAGCGTGGGAAGAGAGGTGACCAATAGGAGCCACAGAGAGAGGTGGGTTGTGTCCTAAGAGGAAAGTTCAGTGATACTATCTGACTGCCTTCCATGGGCTGGGAACATCAGATACGCATCGTCTTTCGTCTTTCATAACTCTCACCTCCACCCCTGTGGCTCCTCTGTTTTATCCCTTCTTAATGCATGAGGCACCAGAAGAGGGGAGGGAACTTATCTAAGGTCACAGATCTGGTGGAGTTGAGAATCAAACCCGGGCAAGTGATGCCCTGAGTACTGCCACAAGAGGGGCAGTGGGGATGCGACTTGCAGTCACCAAGAGCGTCTGCAAACTAGTCAGACAAGAAAACGCATCTTCTCAACCCACCTGCTTGAAGCTGCGCTTTTTTTGAAGTCCACTTTTCAGAAGGCTGTGGCACGTCGCAGGTGGCCGAACTTGATGCTGTGTTCAGTGCTAACTGTGGTTTCAAGAAGAGAGTGTGTGTGTGTGCGTGTGTGTGTGTGTGTGTGTGTGTGTGTGTGTGTGTGTGGCAGGGTGGGGTGGGGTGATGAGGACAGACACGCCTATATACATATTACATATTTAGCACATTATACTAACACATTAAAATGAGATGACTGGGATGACTGACTATCTGCCTTGGAGTCCACCTTCATACAAGACTGAAATTTCGTGTATCTAACAAAAAGAACTCAATTCCTCCTTAAGCATAGACTGGCTAATTTTGCAATGACTGCTTCCCAGGCACTCAAGTGGCCTTAAGTAGAGAATAGGAAACCCACATTAACCTCAGGGGCGTGGCCTGTGGTTAAAGCTGACCTGCAGGCAGATAGCACGGCTTCCCTCAACACTGCGCTGCACCCTGTGGAGACACTGTCTGTGCTGCTCACTAGAATACACGTCAGGATCGGGAGCACAGAAACGCACTAACATACACAGTGTGGTCAGTTACTCCTCAGAGCGGAGCCTGATGGTTAAGTGCAGTGGCCCTTTACCCCTAAGTCCTCGGGGTGATTGCTTTGTCCTGGCTTGAACATCTAGCGACCTAGACTAAATACGTGTATAACCTGAGGTTCTCAAATTTGTGACATTTCTTCTTTTTAGAGACAGAGTCTCACTGTGTTGCCCAGGCTAGAGTGTGGTGGCACCATCACAGCCCACTGCAGCTCCTAGGATCAAGCCGTCCTCCTGTGCCAGCCTCCCCAGTACCCATGACTACAGGCACACGACATTATGTCTAGCTTTTTTTTTTTTTTTTTAGCAGAGATGGGGACTGGCCATGTTGCCAAAACTGGTCTTGAACTCCTGGACTCAAGAGATCCTCCTGCCTTGGCCTCCCAAAATGCAGGGATTACAGGCGTGAGCCACTGTGCCTGGCTGAAACTTGTGATATTCCTTTATTTTATTTTGAGACAGGGTCTCACTCTGTCGCCCAGTCTGGAGCGCAGTGGAGTAGTTATGGCTCACTGCAGCCTCCAACTCCCAGGCTCAAGCAACCCTCCCACTTCAGCCTCCCCAGTAGCTAGGACTACAGGTGTACCACCATGCCCAGCTAATTTTTTTATATTTTTTGTAGAGACAGGTTTTCACTGTGTTACCCAGGCTGCATATTTCTTGATTACATGAGTCAGAAAACTTTAAAAAATGAGCCAGATAGTAAATCTTTCAAACCTTGCTGGCCACCTGGTCTTTGTTGCAATTACTCAGCTCTGCCATAAGAACCATGAAGTGCCCACAGACAGGAAGTAAAGGAATGGGCATGGCATTGTGTAATAAAATAAATAAAATTTTATTTAGAGGAACAGATGGACATGATTTACCAACCCCTGATGTATTGTAGCAAGCTAAGTAAAACCCAGTCTCTACTAAAACTACAAAAATTAGCTGGGCATGGTGGCACATGCCTGTAGTCCCAGCTACTCAGGAGGCTGAGGTAAGAGAATTGCTTGAATCCAGGAGGCGGAGGTTGAGGTGAGCCGAGATTGCACCATTGCACTCCAGCCTGGGTAATGAGCGAAACTCTGTCTCAAAAAACAAACAAACAAACAACAATAAAGTAAGAAATACGCCTAGGCTTTTGAAATGCGTATTTGCTGGATTTTTAGGGTATGTGATTCGCTTTACAAAATAAAAGAAACTCAGCCAGGTGTGGTGGCACACACCTGTAGTCCCAGCTACTCAGGAGACTGAGGTGGGATTATGGCTTCAGCCTGGGAGATTCAGTCTACATTGAGCTACGATTGCACCACTGCACTCCAGGCTGGGCAACACAGTGCAACCCTCCCGTTAGCCTGTGGGCAGCCACGGTGTAAACTGCATCTCTCAGGGAGAGAATGTGACACATTTCAAAAGCGCATATGTACTGTATTTTATTGTTATCTTCTTTTACTTAGTTTGCTACAATAGAGCAGGGATTGGTAAACTATGACCATCTGTTTCTCTAAATAAAGTTTTACTGACACAATGCCATGTCTACTTCTTTTAGAGACGTCTCTAAAAAAAAAAAAGAAGTCACTTCAAATTAATTATTATCATCTCTGCCTTATCATTGTACCTGAAGCCTCTGGGATGTGTACCACCTAAAATTATGTGCATGGCCTTTTTGTAATCCATTCCGGTCTGAGTAACATAGTGAGAGTCCATGTTTAAAAAAAAAAAAAGGAAAAAGAAAAACATGAGACTATATGTAATGAAGCAAGTGGCTTATGAGAAATGCTGGATGTATTCATTACGTAGAGAGTATGTGAGCCATAGATAGATAGGGAGGGATGGAAGAAACAGCAAGGCCCCAAATATTCCTGAGGTCTTACATTGGTTGGCATTGGTGATGCCCATTCTGGCCACTTGTGTCCTTTCCCTGAGGGACGCAACTCACACGATGGCTGCCCAGCAGGCTAATGGCAAGCCACAGCTCCGCCAAACACACTTGCTCCCACGTTGTCCTGACAGAGCTGCAGTGCTGACTCCAAGCACCTTCCATCTGCTGATCCCCTCACTCATGCTCAGTTAGGGTCCTCCTAACTTCATGGCCAGAAGGGCGGGATGAGGTGGCAGGAAGGAGAAAAAAGAGAGAGAGATGGGCGCACATTGACACTGACTAACTCCAGAGTAAGGTAGTGTGGCCCTTTCCCCAGCTGGTATCTGGCCCTAAATGCATCTACCCTGAGCCTGGGAGACAGGCTGCAGTGAGCTGTGATTGTGCCACTGACTGGGCAACAGAGTGAGACCCTGTCTCAGCAACAACAACAAATGAAAGCAAAAGAAAAAAAGGGAAATTTCTCTTGTTCTAAGCCATACTGGGAATTTGTACACACAGCCCTGGGAAAGTCATACAGTATCCCAAAGGCGCTCAAACTCCACCTGCTGAAGCAGAACCCATTGCCTCCCCTCCCTGGCTCTTCCACTTCCAATTTCCCATTTATCTGTCCCTCAACTCAGTTACTTAGCCCAGAAACCCAGGAGTTAGCTTTGACACGCCCCCCACAACACACACACCACCACCCGCACTTCATTTTGAGGTTTTTGAGCCTTCTACACCCAGGCCCCCAGCCTCCACTGTCCACTGTCTTTCTGGGAGCATCTACCCTCGATCACACCCTTGTTTTCTGCTTATGCCAGTCAAGCCAGGCTGCCAAGCCTCCAGGTGCTCCCCTCCTCCACTGGAAGCCCGAAATTCCCATCTTCAGCCTCGTCTCTCAGTGGCCCCTTCCAGAGGCAGCACCTGGCCCTCCCTGGTACTGTGGCTCCCAAGTCATGGAGGACAGGCTGCTTTCCGCCCCACACCCCTCCTGGCCACCCTCACTCAGGCAGGTGGTGGGGAAGCCGGCTTCCTGACCCCATTCACCTTTTTCCATCTGCTGTCTCCCCGCTTAAAGCCCCTGCCTTGAGGCTGCTGGTGTCCCGGACTCATGCCGCCCTGTTCTCTGTGCAGATGAAGTCATTTGCTGACTCCAGAGTCACTCTCCTTCATCCCCTGGCTCACTATCCATCCCTCCTTCCTTCTTTCCTTTTCTCTCTCTCTCTCTCTCTCTCTCTCTCTCTCTCATTCTTTCTGATTGAGATGGAGTCTCAATCTATCACCCAGGCTGGAGTGCAGTGATTTGATCTCGGCTCACTGCAGTTTCCACCTCCCAGGTTCCAACGATTCTCCTGCTTCAGCCTCACAAGTAGCTGGGATTACAGGTGCCCACCATGACACCCAGCTAATTTTTGTATTTTTAGTAGAGACAGGGTTTCACCACGTTGGCCAGGCTGCTGTCTAACTCTCAGGCGATCTGCCCCCCTCAACCTCCCAAAGTGCTGGGATTACAGGCGTGAGTCACCGTGCACAGCCTACTGTCACCCTTTTCCATCATTCTCCAGTGATAAATCATGACGGTTCCAATGTCCATGTGGATGAGCCTCCCAGTTCTGCACCCTCTTGGTTCTCCCACTGGAGATTTTGTTCCCTTGCACCCAGCCACCATGCTGAGGTCACACTGTGGTCCTTGTTACCAGTGGTAGCTAAGTCCCTCAACCCTCTTGAGGCCCCCTCCAGGACACTCAGTTCCATGTGGGCATGGGTTGTGCTGAGTCAGGGCAGACTTGTTGAAAAAATGAGCTCTATGGTAACCAAGAGAAGGCACTATTGGAGGGTCGCTTTGTGCATGGGGACAGCCTTTCTGAAACTGATTTTGACATTATTCTCCTGAGAAGTTGTTTAAGAACGGGACTCACTAAAAGATTTCTGCATTCCTGTCTTTAAGCAGATCAACTTTCCAGGACGGAGCTTCGTATCAGCCTGCAGCCTGCGCTGGGGGTGGGGGTGCTAACCGAGGAACCCTCACCCCACTTCCTCTCAGCCGCCAGGATTCAGCTTTGTCATTAAGGCTTGAATGAGCTTTGAAATATTCCAGGATAAAAAGTGGGTGAAAGATGGAATGAGAGTTCTACTTTTGTATCCATTTGAAATTTCCACAATGAAAGATGAAAATTAAATATTTTACTATGGCTTGATTTGTTTATTTACTTTGGAGACGGGGTCTCCCTCTGTCACCCAGGATGGAGTGCAGTGGCTTGACTTGACTCACTGCAGCCTTGACCTCCGGGTTCTAGCGATCCTCCCACTTTAGCCTCCAAAAGTGCTGAGACGACAGACACCCAGCCCTTGTGGCTTTCCTACTCTTTTTTAACATTCTAATTTCTCTGCTGTTGGAACTTTTGTAGTTAAAAGTGGTTTAGCACTTACTTGTACTGATTTTTCATGAGATTTCCTTTTCCTCACCGCTATAGTTAATGTTTCATATTTCCTGCACCCGTTACATTCCCCTCCCAGTATTGGGCAAGTAAAAAGTACTCAAGAAATGTATGCTTACTGGCAATTTTATTAAAATACAAAAAAATAGGCTGGGTGCAATGGCTCATGCCTAGAATCCCAGCACTCAGGGAGGCCGAGGCTGGAGGATCACTTGAGGCCAGGAGTTTAAGATCAGCCCAGGCAACATAGCAAGACCTCATCTCCACAAATAATAATAAAAAAAATTAATTGGGCGTGCTGGTGCAGGTCTGTGGTCTCAGCTATTCAGGAGGCTGAGAGGGGGAAGTACTTGAACCCAGGCAGTTGAGGCTGCAGTGAGCCATGATTGCACCACTGCACTCCAGTACCGGCAACAAAGTGAGAACGTCTCGAAAAAACAAAACAAAACAAAAAATAGAGGCCTTCTAAAGCTAAGTTTTATGTTTCTTTGTGACAGGGTCTCACTCTGTCGCCCAGGATGAAGTACAGCGGCGCAAACACGGTTCATTGCAGCCTCCGCCTCCCAGGCTCAAGTGATCCTCCCACCTCAGCCTCCTGAGTAGCTGGCACTACAGGCATACACCACCATATCGGACAAATTAAAAAAAATTTTTTTAGAGATGGGGTCTCCCTATGTTGCCAGGCTGGTCTTCAACTCCTGGGTTCAAGCAATCCCCCCACCTGAGTCTCCCAAAGTGCTGGGGTTACAGGAGTGAGCCACCGCACCTAGCCATCCCAATGTTTATAACAATACCTCATAGAAACCAAGAAGATGGCAAGCCTTGGTGACAATGGGTAAATAGTTTTCCTTTTTTTTTTTTTTCGTGACAATGTCTCACTCTGTCGCCCAGGCTGGAGTGCAGTGACATGATCTTGGCTCCCCGAAGCAATCCTCTCACTTCAGTGCCCCAAGTAGCTGGGACTACAGGCATATGCCACCATGCCTGGCTAACTTTTCACTTTTTGTAGAAATGGGGTCTCACTATATTGGCCAGGCTGGTCGAACTCTTGGGCTCAAGGGACCCTCCCACCTGGGCCTCCCAAAGTGCTGGGGTTACCAGTGTGAGTCAGCGCACCCTGCCCGTAGATTTCCTTCAACTGCGTCGTTCTTGTGTTCTCTGATCTCGATTCACCCTGTGCCAGTCCCAATTAATAGGAATACAGTGGGTTTAGCAGGAAATGGCTAATGTTGCCTTTTACAAAATGCCACATTAAAAGGTTTTCTAGAAGGCTTGACCCTATGGAGCCACTATTGAAATGTGAAAGTAAAATTTTGGAACTCCATCTTCTACCACATTTTATAATGAGTATAAATCTCTTTTCTTATTAGAATAAAAAGCTAAACTAATTTGAGCTTTATTTCATAAGAGGATTAGCTATTAATGAAGTCTCTGAAAGTTGGTTAATTTGCCTTTCATTCATTGATTAATTCATTCACTGTTGACAAAGTGAAAGCAGAACTATCCTCAATTTCACCTGTCTCTTCTCTCTCATAGGAAATAAACCTCAGATTAGAAAAAGTGGCCGAGGGCAGGGTGTGGTGGCTCACGCCTGTAATTCCAGCATTTTGGGAGGCCAAGGCGGGTGGATCATCTGAGGTCAAGAGTTCAAGACAAGCCTGACCAACATGGAGAAACCCTGTCTCTACTAAAAATACAAAAATTAGCTCGATATGGTGGCGCATGCCTGTAATCCCAACTACTTGGGAGGCAGGCGGGACAATCACTTGAACCTGGGAAGCAGACATTGCAATGAGCTGAGATCTCGCTAGTGAAACTCTGTCTCAAAAAAAAAAAAAAAAAAAAAAAAGAAAAGAAAAAGAAAAAGTGGCTGGGTGTGGCGGCTCGTGCCTATAATCCCAGCACTTTGGTAAGCGGAGGTGGGTGGATCACTTGAGCCCAGGAGTTTGAGACCAGCCTGGACAACATAGTGAGACCCCCATTTCTACAAAAAGTAAAAAATTAGCCAGGCGTGGTGGCATATGCATGTAGTTCCAGCTTCTTAGGAGGCTGACGTGGGAGGATCACCTGAGCCTGGGGTGATCAAACTTCAGTGAGCCATGATGGTACCACTGCACTCCAGCCTGGGTGACAGAGTGAGACTCTGTCTCAAAAAAGTAGGACTCCATCTCAAAAAAAAAAAAAAAAAAGAAAGAAAGAAAGAAAAAGAAAAAGAAAGAAAGAAAGAAAGAAAGAAAGAAAGAAAGAAAGAAAGAAAGAAAAGAAAAGAAAAGAAAAAGTAAAAGTGAAACAAACACCTAAAGCTACTGAAGCCCAAGGGGCAGGTGCTCATGGGATCACACTCCTTGCAGGTCCAGAAGAGAGAACATGCTCACCCTATTCTCTAAGCAATAAACAACCACAGTGAGAAATTACACAGAACAAACATGCCCCTCAGCTTTCCAAAAGGACAAAAGACTAACATGGACAAATGGATTCTGCCTCTGAAAATTCCACCTGAGTTGTGAGTTCTCAGAAAAGAAAGCCATCTACTAGGAGTCCACACTGGTTCAATGTCATACTAAACTCTCCCAATGGGGGTGCAAGACTGATCAACTGGGGTGATGCCTTTCAGCCACGAGATACTATATTTTCACAAGATGATTGAGTGTCTTGTGATGACAAAACAAACGCAATATAGAAGTGCTGTCATCGCACCTAGACCATAGTAACCCCAAGAATGTCATAAAAGGATTTATGACTCGGATTGGGTACCTGTCTCATAGCAGACCATACAAGTCTTGGTCCAGTTCCTCATGGCATATTAACATCATTATATCTAGCAGCCCTATAAATATTCCAACCATGCTGAGATCAATGCTTAATGTGAAGATTAAAAAATCAAAAAACATCAGCTAAACACTGTTTATTAAGGATGGATGCAAATTTGCAGCAAAGTTTAAGAAAAAGGGAGTCCTTTTAAACAAAAAGCATAAACCTTTCAAGTGGCAGATGGGTAATCGGACAATGATTATACAGTGAACATAAAGTGTTAAAGATGATTTTGGGGCTGTATAGAATAACGATGGATTTATGGAGACAATTAGATCATTGTTTCTGCTTTATAGTGAATCTAGTGGTCTGAATTTTAGCTCCAGGTAAGAGCTTAGACTGAAGTCTATACCAGTTTGGGGTGGGGCGGTGGGGAGTGGGCTGTTTTGGGACAAGGACATGCCTACAAACTCTAATAAGCACACTGGGTATATTTATGTGGCTCTTTACCTTTTGGTTTATCATATCCAATCTCTTTTCTTTTTTGAGACGGAGTCTCACTCTGTTGCCCAGGCTGGAGTGCAGTGCTATAATATCAGCTCACTGCAACCTCTGCCTCCTGTGTTCAAGCAATTCTCCTGCCTCAGCCTCCCAAGTAGCTGGGACTACAGTCGCCTGCCACCACGCCCGGCTTTTTTTTTTTTTTTTTCCTGTATTTTTAGTAGAGATGGGGTTTCACCGTGTTAGCCAGAATAGTCTCGATCTACTGACCTCGTGATCCACCCGCCTCGGCTTCCCAAAGTGCTGGGATTACCTGCGCCTGGCAATATCCATCCATTTCTTAAACTTTGTGAGACAGTGGATTTACATGTAGTTGTAGGGAATAATTCAGGGAAGTCTTGTGCACCCTTCACTCTTCACCTGCCTGTTCCAAAGGCAACAAGTTACAAAACTACGTCACAACCTGGATATGGACATTGATACAATCCACCAAGCCTTTTCAGATTTCCTGTTTCACGTGCGTTTAGTTCTGCTTAATTTAATCAACTTGGCAGACTCCTGGGACCATCACCACAGTCAAGATACACTTAACTTGATTCTGAGAGGCACATTCCTTAAGCCTTCGTTTTTTCTTTGGAAAAAAAAAAAAGAATCGTCTTGTTCTTCTAACTAAAGGCATTCAGAGACCGTAGTTGGAAGTTAATTATGGGGTAGTCACCACGTGCCCAGCGCAGGACAGGTGCCCAGTGGAGCTGAGACTCCGAATTCAATTGGCTGCATGAGACACCCCCACAGAGTGGACTCTTCTCACTTGGCCTCTGAAAAAACAGACGAAGGCTGAGATTCCTTGTCCCAGCTTGACAGTGGCAGAACCCAGACCCGGGACAACTGACTCTCTGTCCAGTGCTCTCCCGGCCTGTCCTGTCACGTACTCCAGCATCTCCACCACCTTAAAGGGGCGTGGATGGAGCTGCTTAGAGGAAAGAGGTGTTCCCCAGCGTTCAGCTACGAAACAAACAGCAACGAAAACAGCTTTTTTGCAAAGCATGTAAATAAGTATCCGTGCAGCTATTTTAGACCAGAGTTTCATGGAAACTGAAACGGAGCAGGAAGAGGTGGCACGCGTGTTCTGTCCGAAAACTTTCACCAATCCCAGACCACCACCTTCTTTTCGGGGATGTAAATGAGGGAGACTTGAAGACCCTGTCGCCCAGTCCTAGGCGTTTGGGGACAGCGTCTGGGAGGAGCGGCGGGCTGGCGCTGCGGGAGGTCCCTGCGGTAGGGTGGGAAGGCCCTCGCGGTAACCCGGCACAGTCCTGCTGCGCCCGCTTTCCGAGCCCCTCCAGAGGCCGCACCCGCGCCCCGCCTAGGCTGCGAAGGGTGCCGTTATCGGCTCTCCAAGTCCGGAGTGTGAGGGCGCGCAAGGCCGCGCGGGACGGGCGCTCCCCTGAGCTCGGGGCGGCGGGCGCAGCGCGGCCCTTCCGCTCTCACCTGCGCGGCCGCCCCCAGCCTGCGGTGCGCGGGAACAAACTGGGAGTGTCCGCGGGCGCCATGACGGAGGAGGCCGGCCGCCTCACCTGCCCGGTACCGGCCTCCAGCCGGTGGGCAGGAGCACCCCGATACTCGAAGCGCCGCCGGGCGCTGGCGCGGGCGCGGGCGCGGGAGGAACGGCCGACTTGGCGCCGCGGCCCCCGCCCTCGTCCCCGCCCTTGTCGGCCCCGGGGCGCGCGCTCCCGGACCCCGACACTGCCGAGCGGTGCGCGCGCCTGATCGCCCCTCCCGGCCCGCCACCCTCCTCCGGTCGAAGGGCGAGACTACCGGGGCGCACCCATCTCCAGCCTCCCGCGTCCAAGCGGCCGCGTGGGCCCCGGAGCGCGCGCCTGACCCAGCCCCTCACCCTTCGGACTGCCGGCTGGACCCCCTGCGCGCGCTCTCCAGCCCAGTTCTCGGCCCCCACCCGGGCCTCGCTGCGCGAGCTCCACAGCGCGACCGCCCCGCCCCCGTCGGGCCCGCCCCCTCCCTCCCTGCCACGCCCCCTCGCTCCCTACCCCTCCCTCCCCCTTCCTCCCTTCCCCTCCCTCCTCCTCCCTACCCCTCCCTCCCACTCCCTCCTCCTCCCTACCCCTCCTTCCCCCGCCGGCCCCGGCCCCGCCCCCGCGTCGCCAGCCCTCCGGGCTCCCTCCGCCGCCGGGCCGGCACTTTCTTTCCAATTTGCGGCGCAAGTTCTGCGGTGCCGGGAGCCTCCCTAGCGATCCGACTGCCGGGACTGCCCGGAGTGCATGGGCGCGGGCTGGGGGCGCTGAGCGGCCGCGCCATGGAGGGCGCCGAGCCCCGCGCGCGGCCGGAGCTCCTGGCCGAGGCCGAGACGCGGGCGGCCGACGGCGGGCGCCTGGTGGAGGTGCAGCTGAGCGGCGGCGCCCCGTGGGGCTTCACCCTGAAGGGCGGCCGCGAGCACGGGGAGCCGCTGGTCATCACCAAGGTAAGACGGCCGGGGGGCGCGGGCGGTGACACCCCTGAGGCGGCTGCGCTCTGGGGCGCGTAGGGGTAGGGGCGCGGGGGGGGCAATCGGGCTCATGCCCCCGGCTCTGGCGCGCGCGTCTGCTAGGAACACCTGCGGAGCCTGGGCGCCGGGACCGGCGTGGGCGTGTGGTCCCGGCGGTTCGGCGCGCCTCGCAGAGTTTAAATGGCTCCTGCTCGGAATCCCCTTCCCCTCCCCCTCCCTCCTCCGGGCAGGGGCCTGGCCGGGTCCTCTGGCACTCCCGGGCCTGCCAGTGGCGGCTTGCACCTGCGGGGCTGCCCGGAGGCCAGGAGAGGAACGTGTCCCCAAGCCATTCCCACCTGTGTTTGCCTCTCGTAGGTCCCTGGTTCCGCACCCCTTGGACCTGTGCCTTTGATAGCTACGAAACCCAGACTAGCAGCTGTTGCCAGCGCTTCTCGATTCCCTTCAGCCCATCAATGTTTACTGACTTTTGGCTTCCAGTCCGAGAACCACTGCGCACTGGATACCTGCGCAAACTTAGGCAAACCTGAAAGCCTACTTCCTAAGAGCAGGACCCGAGTTCTAATAATGAGAAAGAAATTCCAGCTGTATCTCATCAGGAATGTTGTGTATGTGTGGTTTGCTTTAGAACATTGAATTTTCTTGTCTCAAAACAAAATCCATCTGGAAGCTTACCAGTCGAACCTGTATGAACTTGTAAAAGCAAACACATAAACAACAGTCCAGTCGCTCTGTGTTCTCGTTAAAAGTGTATAGTGGTCAGTTTCTCTGGGAAGGGTTGAGTCGGACCTTTCGTGTGGACGAAGTTCATTTTAAAATGTAAAGATTCTTGGCGACTAGAAGCGTTTGAAGGTGATTTACTGGTTTTCTCTGTCTTCCTGCCTCTCCACAGCAGGAAGAAATTAAGTGATTCCTAACCCGCCCCACTGGTAATCAGTTTGGGAAGTGGGATGGTTTTGTTGTTCAAATAGCAAATGAGACACCCACGTCTTCCATTCCGTATTTTCTCTCGCTTTTATGATTACAAAACTTTGTGGAGGGATTTGGAGAAGGGCTTGTTTAGCTGCGCACTAAATTTTGGTTGAACTCAGGAAAGAGGTTGCCATTGTTATAGATTTAATGTGTAATATTTTCTCACATTGGCTCTTTGGAAAGATGATGGACAGTCATAAAGTGATTACACTCTGCCCAGTCAGAGCGCTCTTCTTTTTTTCTTTCTTTTTTTTTTTTTTTTTTTTTTTTGAGACAGCGTCTTGTTCTGTCATCCTGCTGAGTAGCTGGGACCACAGATGTGTGCCACCATGCCTGGTTAATTATTTTTATTTTTTGTAGAAACGGAGTTTCATCATTTGCCCAGGCTGGTCTTGAACTCCTGGGCTCAAGTGATCTGCCCTCCTCTGTCTCCTAAAGTGCTGGCCTTACAGGCCTGAGCCACCACGCCTGGCTCAGAATGTGGATTAATCCAAGCTTTGAATATTCCTCTCCCAAAAGCTACTGAAAAGTCACTGGGGCTCATTAAAAAACACTTCTAATAGTGTCATCCCTGTCCCGTGTCCCCTCGCCTCTTAAAAAACCTTGTAATTAAACAGTTCCATATTAGAGCCTTGGAATATTGTGCAACTCACTTGGTATTTAGCAGACTCTGATTTGGGGATAGCTTGCGTTAAGGTAAGAGGACACCTTCTCTTTATGATAATGAGGGTATGTGTCTTAGAACTGGGAGGGGTATCAAGAACAAGGCTGATTCAGTCCTGGTCTTCAGATGAAATTTTGTCAGCCCATTTTATAGATGAAACAGCTGTGGCCCAGGCAGGACAAACGGTGTGTCCTGAGGTCAGAAACTGCTGAGTCCTGGCAAGGGCCCTGGGAATCAGACCCTGGCCCCAGTGCTCATGTGTGCTGCTCCCCTCTAGTCAATGGCATCTGCTTGGGTCTGGGATCTCCCGCAATGCCATAGTGAATACCTCTGTCACCTCAGTTAGGTGAGGGTTTACCAGCCTTGCCATTGGGACTTTGTGAGCTGAATCTGTCTTTGCTGTGGGACTGCCCTGTGCTGTTGAGGATGTTCAGCGGCCTCCCTGGCCTCCACCTGCTTGATGCCACTGTCACCTCTCTCCAGGTGTGACGACAAAAATGTCTGCAGACATTGCCAAATGTCCTCCGAGGGACAAAATCAGCCTGGTTTTGAATCACTTGTGTTAGATTAACCATATATCACCTTTGCTCTTAAAGGATTTTTGCTTTCAAAACTTGTGTATGTTTTTGAAGACACTGGCCTTTAGGATGGTGTGTTTAGAGGCCCATGGCATTGCCAATGTTTGCATGGAGGGCTGTTTTCCTCCCACGCGACGGCCCTGAGAATAGGCTTTATTTACATAGTCAAACTCAAACAAATACTTGCTTCATCTGCATTTTTGTAGCTGGAGAAAGGAAATTGAAGCAGAAACTCCCAAGTGCTGTGTTTCGTGAGCACCCACCTCGGCTGTTCAGGATCAGGACTGACTATTCTCTGGGTCTAGTTTGAAGCTAAAGGGATACTAACTTCAGAGGAGTAGCATTCTTGGCATTTGGGGTGCATGCCTGAGGCCCAGCAGAACCTCTGCTGACAGATGGCAACAGGATTCATTACTCCTCAGTAGGTTTCTGCTGAATTCTACCTTGACATTTTGCTACAGTTGGTGAAAAAAATGCATTCAAACCTATTTTTGCATGCTGTTGTTAGAGAAAGAGCAGGAATAGTGTCCATGTTGCAGGAATCTACATAACGGAAGTAGAGGTGGTGGATGTATGTGATCCTGTCGGTTTTTTGCGTGTTTCTGTTCCCATCCATTCAACCAGTGGAAGTCTTCAGTGGGGGGAGGGGAGGGGACTGATTTCTAAAATGTCACTAGAGTGGCTTGAATTCCACAAAGCTGTTTGGAGGACTCATTAGGAAGCGTTAAATATACCAGCTGGGTGTCAGCAGCCCCCTGTGGCCTCAGGAATGTTTGTTAAGGGAGGGAAGGAATGAAGCCCCAGCGTCTCCTGTTCACTATTTCTTAGAGGCTGCTCCCTCCCCCACAAAGAATGCCAGAAGCCTTAGCCCGAAGCTCCAAAGAAGACATTAACTTGGGCCTGGCTTAGCCCCAACGGCATCTCCTTTGGGAATCCATTGATTTTTGGGTTGCCTTTGGGCACCAGAGCTGTCGTGTGGGACCAGACTACTGTGGTCCGGGATGCTTGGAGGTCTCCCCACCTGACCCACCCATCCCAGGCTTCAGACCCTGAGAACATTTCTCTGGATAGGAGACAGCTTTGAAATATCCTTTCTAGTGTGAATGCGAAAGATGGAATCAGGGCATACTTTGAGGGGTGCGCAGCCAGGTAGCAAGTTTCCTCTGTAAAGTGTTAGCTGAGTCCTTGATTGCAGCGGCCACAGGGCTGAGACTGACTGGTGGCTGGTGATGGGCAGGAGTGGAGGCCCCACGCCTCTGATGTGCCTTCCTTAGTGGTTTGGAAAGGGGGCTCCACTTTATGGCACATGCCAAGTCACCTCTGTGACCCGAGGACCAGGGAGATCAGAGTGACCACCCTGGTCAGGATCAGTTCTTGTCCCGTATGCCTTTATACTGGCTCCCAAGAGCCAGCCAAGCTCTTTGTGAAATATCAGTAGAGGTTTTAAAAAAGAGGGATCTGCAGAATTCAGCAGCGGGTCAGGAGCTGTTGGATCTCAACTTATGGCTGCTGGTAAATTTCTGTGCTCAGACATGGTGTGCGGTCAACATCTTCCCGAGGGAGGGCTGCTGCTTCTCCAGTCATCTGAGAACCAGTGAGAGATGGCTTGGATCTCCCCTGCCTCTGCCATCTCTGGGTGATGTCCGAGTTGTAAAGTCTCACTTACTTTTTGATGCCAGCTACTGTGTTTTCTCCAGCTATTAGGATGGGTGTCATTATAAAGATCCATTTGTGTTTTAAGAATTAATAGTAAGGTTAAAAAAAAAGAGGTGAGCTTTCTTTTCTATGCTGAAAGACTCTTTCATTTGGTAGACCTGCCTTGCCAACTGGCTTTCAAATCTATCTTTATTACCTTTTCCCAGACTGTAAATTAATGTGACCCTGCTGAATTCTCATCCTTGTTCTCCAGCGACGTTTTGGGCGGGGGTGTGGAGTCAGGCAGTGAGCCTCAAGTGCTATTCCAGGGTCTGGTAGCTGGAGGCTCTGAGGCTCAGCTCCAGGAGGATTCGTCCTCTCTTAGACATGAATTCAGCTTGACTCACACCTATGAATCCAGAGCTTTCTGCGATTATAAGAAGCTACAAACATAGGCTGCACATCTCACTTCTGTACCGGGATGTGTTCGGTCTTCAAGGCTCAGTTATATTTCTTAACATGTCCTAACATTGATCTTTTGGAAAAAAAAGAAAAAAGAAAAAGAAAGCTAGTTTGCCCAAGAGCTAAAGGTAGAACAGTGTGATAATGAAAGGCTAAGAACAAATAGCTTTCACTTTGTCCTAATGAGCTGGGGTTTCTTAATCTAATCTACCTTTGTAATTCGTGGCCAAAGAAACTGGCTTGCCACTTGGGAAGGGCTGGCTTTTCTCTTTGGAAAGCATTTTGGAGTAGTCTGTCCCCTTGCCAGAGTTGTTTTGTATCAGCATGCAAATAAACCTGGATTTGTGGCCAAGTTCTTAGGGGCACAGAGGAAAGCTGGGGCTCTGTGGAACTTTCCTTCCCACACATGGGGTGCAGCGGAAACATTCTACACCGTGATGTTAGAGAGTGAAGGCTGAATGAACTTTTTATTCAGGTCTTCTTGTACTCTCAAGCACTGTAGTCAGGAGTGGGGCAATTCTCGAAGGAGAAATTCTGCAGGTTTCTGCAAGCCCGCTTCCTACACATGCAAGCCGAAAACTAACCCATATGAAGGATTTTGAAAGAGTTCTGGCTTGCTTGTTGCTCTTTTAGGCCTTTAAAAAAATATCATCAGTATCTGATACAGGGAGGGTGTATTCTGGAGGAACTGGTGTGCTTTACCTTGTGTGATGCAGTACTTGGGCCGTCCTGTAGTAGAGCCAGCTTGTTCTGATGATGGTGAATGTTCTGGCTTCTCTTTGGGGGAATATGTCTTAGAAGGATAATACTATATCATTATAAAGAAAAAATTGGACAAACCTCATTTGGTTGAACCTCAGAACGAGGATGTTCTGAATTGCAAAGCAAAGGTAACTTTTTTTTTTCCCAGATGAGGAGCCCTTGGGCTCTTTTTTTTTTTTTTTTTTTAATCCCCAGCATATTAAGTTGCAGGCAGTGAGGGCTGCTGCTCTTGGATGGAGAGGGAGGAAAAACAGTGTTTTGGTTTGGCTAGGAAGGGTCGGGATTATCTTTCTTTTGGCAAAAGGTGACTTTCAGAAGACAAATTGTCAAGGTGAACAAGAACCCAGGCAGGTAGACTCTGTGTCCTTGAAAGGCAGCACTTACTTACTCATAGAAGGGAAGGGGCAAGAGTGATAGTGGTTTTTTTTTGTTTTTTTTTTTTTGTTTTTTTCCCCAAGACAGAGTCTTGCTCTGTCGCCCACACTGGAGTGCAGTAGCATGATCTTGGCTAACCGCAACCTCCACCTCTGGGATTCAAGCAATCCTCCCACCTCAGCCTCCCGAGTAGCCAGGGATTACAGGCACTCACCTCCACACCTGGCTAATTTTTGTGTTTTTAGTAGAGACAGGGTTTCACCGTGTTGGCCAGGCTGGTATCTAACTCCTGAGCTCAAGCGATCTACCCACCTTGGCCTCCCAAAGTGCTGGGATTACAGGCATGAGCCACTGCGCCCGGCCACTAGTGTATCTTTTACGAGGTTTTATTTTATCGAAGTGGCTCTTGCACAATATGAAGTATCAAGTAGTTCTTCAAGCGTGCTTATATGCCACTGGTCATTTGGCCTGACTACTGATCATTTTCCCTTCCCTAGAGACAACTATCAAAATGTCTTAGCTGATTTATTTTGGCATTTCCATCCATGTCCCTAAATTATGGCTTATATTGTAAAATATTGCTGCAACTTTTGTTTATTAGTTTGTTCTTGTAGGATATTACGATGTAGCCATTTTTCCGCTCTTTTTTTTGTTTTTTTTTTTTTTTTTTAGACAGGTTTTTTCTGTCACTCAGGCTGGAGTGCAGTGGCATGATCACGGCTCACTGCAACCTCCACCTCTGGGGTTCAAGCGATCCTCCCACCTCAGCCTCCTGAGAAGCTGGGGTTACAGGCTCAGGCCACCACGCCCAGCTAATTTTTATATTTTTAGTAGAGACAGGGTTTTGCCATGATGGGCAGGTGGTCTCGAACTCCTGCCCTCATGCGATCAGTCAACCTCAGTCTCCCAAAGTGCTGGGATTACAGGCATGAGCCACTGCGCCTGGCCCTTATTTCCACTCTTTTCCAATGCCCACCTCCCTTCCCCTAACTACTCAGGCACAAATCGTGGCCCCTCACACCACTAATGTAATTATATCATAACGTTTTGTCGTGGGGCCATCCTGTGAATTGTAGGGTGTCGAGCAGCATACCTGGCCTCTTCCTTTTTTTTTTTTTTTGAGACAGAATCTTGCTCTCTTGCTCAGGCTGGAGTGCAGTGTCATGATCACAGCTTGCTGCAGCCTCCACTTCCTGGGCTCAAGTGATCTTCCTACCTCAGCCTCCTGAGTAGCTGTGACTATGGGTGCATGCCACTATGCCCGGCTAAGTTCTGTATTTTTTGTAGAGATGGGTTTTCACCATGTTGCTTGGGTTGATCTCAAACACATGGCCTCAAGTGATCCTCCCACCTTGGCCTCCCAAAGTATTGGGATTACAGGCATGAGCGACTGAGGCTGGCCTTTTCCCGGTCTTGATGCCAGTAACACTCTACCCACTCTGAGGAGCATGGGGTTAACAATATTCAGTGTTTATTTTGGTTGCTATTGCTATCACTGCCAAGTCTAGGGGCACATACTGTGGAGTCCCGATAAGTTAGCATCAATAAGGAAGGGACCCCCAGGGTGGGGGAGAACAATTGTTCTGAGAAACTGCTAGCACAAACAACTCTATTTGCATGTAGCTTCTCCAGCATGACCCTGTAAAACTTCCCTCCAGCTCCTGCCTCTTTGCAGACAGCCCCTTCTCTGCTGTGTTGCCTGTTGCTCCCTTGCAACATACTTTCTCTCTAATAAATTTGTTTTCTTTAATTCTTCTGCTGCCGTGATTCTAGCCCCCAGCCAGCGCACCTGCGACACAAGTTTCTGCAGTCATTAGGGTTCAGGAGAGTCTTCTTAATTTTTAAGGCACTTATCCTTGATTCATCCCTCAAATCCTCCCCAGTGGTGAAATACCTCTTAATCGAACACACCGGGGGTCATCTTTTGAGATCTTCTGTCTGAAAATAGCATGATTTTTATCTTGACAGTAAATTGTTTGGGTGCAGTCCTGAGTGGAGACAATTCTCCCACAGCACTCTGAAGGTGGAGTCCACTCTGCTGGTGTACAGTATTGCTGGAGGGAGATCAGACGTTTTTGTTTCTTGATCTTTTGTACTGGGTGTACTTTTTTCCCTCATTTTTCTTCTTCTTCTTCTTTTTTTTTTTTTGAAGAGACTGGGTCTTGTGTTGCTCTGGCTGGAGTGTGGTGGCTATTCACAGGCACAATTATAGCCACACTATAGCCTTGAACTCCTGTGCTTAACAGATTCTCCCAGGGTGGCCTCGAACTCCTGGGCTTAGATGATCTACCCACCACGGCCACCCAAAGTGTTGAGATTACTGATGTGAGCCACGGATCCTGGCCCAGAGTAGGGTTTTTAAAAAGTGATTTTGGTAAGTGGAAATAGTGGGAAAGGTAAAGATTCAATATCCTTGTCACAAGACTCTATTTCTTCACTCTTTCACTCTTTGGAGTAGAAAATCTGTCGGTGTAGAGTGGGACCCACAAGTGTGGCAGAAATGCTGCCTGCCGGGGTCCCTGTTGCTGTCTCCTCTCTGACACTGTTGGGCCGCATTTCCCTGCCTCTCTTGCAGTTAGCTGTAGCCACGTGACACTTCTTTCCTAGGGAGCTCCAGGCATGTCTGCCATTTTACTTTTCCCCTTCTGGCTGCCTGGAATGAAGATGGCCCCAGGGCAGAGCTCATCAGCTTCGGTCCCTGAATGACTGCAGAGGTGCCTACACTGTGGTCACCCTCCAAGCCAGTACCATTACATGAGCAAGAAGTAAGCCTCAGCTGTGTTTGGGCCATTATATGTCTTTTGGATTACTTGCTGTAACAGACTATTCTCACAGATGAAATGCTGGAAGAAAGCAAAGTTTTCCTTTTAGCAAATATACCCAGTTTTAAGAGGTGGAATATGCAAAGCTTCCTTTTCACCCATACTGGAAGGAGTGAGGGAAGCATCACCATGGGTGTCCAATTAGCATGCAGCTTATTCCCTCCACACTTATTATAATAAAATGAGACCTCCACGCCCATTGGCTTCTTTCCACCTTAGTCTTTTTCTCAGCTGGAAATTTAATATTCCGCCCCCCCCCCCCCCCACAGTCTTGCTTTTCCTTCTCTTCCCTGGGGAGAGTTTCTTTCCTGGGAGCCCTGGAGCATTAGGGCAGGAGGAGGCTGGGAGAATGCCCAGTCTAGATAATTAGCCCTAGGTAGGGCTGGCTGGAGGCCTAGGGTGTGGGGTGGGTGGCCAGCCAGCTGTTGGGATGATTTCTGGGATTGGACCTTCCTCCTGGTGGTGTTATCCTTTCTTTAACTGCCTTAAAGTGCAGATGTTGCCTGGGGTTGGGGTGGGGGCGCTACACATTGTCATCATTAACAGAACTGCCTTCATCAGATTAATTAATTATAGTCCTGTGTGGCATACTTTTCCCCCCTGGGTAATAACACCCAGACACATGAATTAGACCAGCAAGGAGAGGAAATATAAAGATGAAAGCCAGATGAAAGCCAAGTAAAACTGGCCTCAGGAGGAAGGTGGAGCTGGTGGAGGGGGAGTGCTGAGGAAAGACCTTGTCTGTTCGGGTACCGCAGCCTACAAAGAGGAGTTAGGACACCCTGTAGAGGAAGGTGATAGGGGGAGCAGGGGTCCCTCCTTGCACTTGCAAAAGGGGTGAGTCAGATTCTTTGCCTATGGCTTGCAGATTCTGAAGCAGACGAAATTCCACATCTATCTGTGTTAATTGTGCATCTGTTTGCAAATTTGTAAACACAGTGATATTTATCTCTGCTAATTGTATAATGCTTTGTATAGTGTTTTTTCTGGTTGTGCAATTAAAAGTAAAAAAATGAAAATAAAGGAAAAGATTGATCCATAGCTCAAAACATGTAATAATCTTATTTCTGAAAGTACAGCTATATTGATTTTTTCCTGTCTTTGTGGAATTCTTTTCTTTGAACCTCGTAGACGTAATTTTTAATTGCTTGAAAACCCTTAACCATTACATTGTCAACAATCTTTGGAATCAGATTAAAGGAAGTTTAATTTTGTGTATGCCACTTGAAGTTTTAAGAACTGGCCTGTTTTGTTATTGTGGAATATATTGAGTTTTATAATTTAGCATTTTCTAGACAGGCATATATTTAAGAACCCTAATTTCTGGAAAACTGAGTGTACTTTATGTTGGTCAAATATGTCAGTCTTTCAAAAACTATGTGCTTTTCTGTATGCGCAGCTTAACATTTTCATTATGTTTAAATGCCCTGAATCTTGAATTAAAGTTTGGAAAGAAAACATCTGGACTTGAAAAGATAGGCCTGCTGCTGCTTGAATCATATTTATTTTGTGTTGATTTAACGACAGAGCTCTCACACACTGATGCCATTAGGGTTTGGTGTGGAGCCACTTCCACTCCCTGTCCTCACGTCCTCATTTTTAGTGGCTGGTGTTTTGGGGACAAGTACTTAAAACGTACCACTATGCATGGTTGTGAAATCTCAATACAAATGTAAAAGTTCACATTCTCTGCTGGTTCCTGAGGATGCTCCTCTTTGTACCCTGAAGCAGAATTTGCTTTGCTTTTACAGAGAATTTAATTCTTTTTTTTTTTTTTGAGACGGAGTCTGGCTCTATCACTCAGGCTGGAGTGCAGTGGCACGATCTTGGCTTACTGTAACCTCTGCCTCCCAGATTCAAGCGATTTTTGTGTCTCAGCCTCCTGAGTAGCTGGGATTACAGGCGCACCACCACGCCTGGCTAATTTTTGTATTTTTAGTGAAGATGGGGTTTTGCCATGTTGGCCAGGCTGGTCTTGAACTCCTGACCTCAAGTGATCCGCCTGCCTCTGCCTCCGGAAGTGCTGGGGTTACAGGTGTGAGCCACCAAGCCTGGCCTGAGAGTTTAATTCTTAAATAACCCATGTTGTAATTGCTTCTTTGAAAAAAATGTTCAATTCATATGAAAACTCTTTATTTCCCTTTCTATTTTTTTACAGTGGCTTTCACTGGTCCTTTTCCTTTGCCATCTACTAGAAGGTTGGATTTTCTTGAAGGTCCTTTTATCTGCCCTTTCTCTCATCTAGGTGGTCTCATGTACTTCCTTGAAATAACATGTCCATAGACAACTTTCTTATCTATATGTGCAGCCTCAGCTTCTCTTCTTTTTTTATTTTCAGTGACCGTTTTACCAAATCACCTTATCATCTGAACTCTGAAATGGCCTTTGTGTGTTGTTGAGGCCCTTTAAACTCAGCACGATCCAAATGGAAATCATTCATCTTCCTTTACCTACTCTAATTCTGGATTTCCAATCTTAATGATCAGTCTATCCCCAAATCTAGAAGTCATCCCTGATGCCTTCCTCCCTTTAACCTCCCACAGCCAGTTGATTGCCAGTCCTTTGGTGCCTAAATATGGCGTGTGTGTTGCTTTCTTCTCATGCCCAGCATCACTGCCTCCAGTGGTTTGCTCCAGTGACTGCGTAGGCAGTCACAGTAGTCTGTAACTTGCATACTGCTGCTCACCTCTTCACATGGCAGACTCTTGAGACTTCCAGTAGTGGGTGTGCCAAAGCAGTGGTCTACTTCTCATGCTCTTTCTGGAGAGACCTCAGTAATTCCTCATGGGACACCTTAGCTAGGCATAGGCGGCTTATTTATTTTATTTTATTTTTATTTTTATTTTTAATTATTATTTTTTTGAGATGGAGTCATGCTCAGTCACCTAGGCTAGAGTGCTGGGATTACAGGTGTGAGCCACCACGCCTGGCCCAACTTTAATCCTTTTTTATGGAGATGGGGTCTAGGGAAGGCCTGCCATGCCCTGGGTCGCAGCTGGCAAGTGGAGGGGCTGGGTTCCCACCCATCCTGTCTGGATTCAGGAACCTCATGAAGGTCCCTGTCTCGAGTTATGTCTGAGCTTGGATGATACCTGTGGAGGGTCACAGCCAGCCCTGTTGCCAGGCCTAGTGCATAGCAGATGCTCAGTAGATGTTTGGTAGGTGTAGGAAAGCCAGCCTGTGAAAGGGCACTTGTCCTTCCTGCATTTAAGCATCAAGCCTGGTATCAGAGCTGTGGTCATTCTGCTGCTTTGCTTCAGGTTGTAGGAGTTTAGAGGCAAAGGTTAGAGTGCCCCCAGGACCAAGCAGGTTGCACAGGGGGGCTGTTTCCATGAACCTTGGCTGAGGGGACCTGTCGGGAGGCCAGCAGCCCTGGGAAACAGGGACAAGCCTTAGGTGTTTCTAAGGATCGAGGCCTTGGCATATTGTAAAAGACATCACAAAATCAGGTTTCCAGAGGCCTCACAGCAACAGGTTATGTCACATAGCATGGGTTGTGCCATGGAAATAAAACCTGAGTTCAGGACTGCATGCTGCCTGCTGGTCTATACCCTAAAAAAGCTGGCCGCACCCCAACAAAAAAGTAAAGCAGAGAAATGAGATTCCTGAGATTAAAGCAATTTGCCTTTCTTTCCTGTCTTCTACACATTGCTTGTAACAAGGTGGTGCTTTTCTGTGCTAAGGCATTTCTCCCTGTCTAAAGGGAGCCCTTCTGTGATCCCCCTTGAGAGCATCCCTTCTGAGTGTCCTTTCCTGCTCCCCTGGGCTGCCAGGCTCCTGCTGCTAACTTGACTGCTTCTGAAGTCGGGTTCAATGTCAAGGGGCGGTCAGAGAGGGGTGTGGTCTGGCAGGAAAGGAGGAAGAGAGCCTGACTCGTGACCGTCCTGGCTGCCAGGCACACCTGAGCACATGGAGCCCTGAGCTGTTGGCCTGGACAAGCCCAGGCCTGGCACTGCAGGGAGAACTGGTCTGTGGATTCAGTCTCTACAGCCTTACTTTCCACCCAGACTTTGCCCCTCCTGGAGCATTCCGACCTCCGGTGTTTGAGGGTTTCATCCAGTAAACACAGTAGTAGTGCTGCACCCTCTCAGATTAAAGGTATGCTGTGCAGCCTGGGAGTTCCTTTATGTGGGGTGGTAGGAGAGGCTGGAGAAGGCCTGTCTGCACTTACATTTTCTTGAATTTTTTAATTATTAAAAATGGAGGCTGTGCGCTGTGGCTCACACCTGTACTCCCAGTGCTTTGGGAGGATCACTGGAGCCTAGGAGTTCAAGATCAGCCTGGGCAATATAGTGAGACCGTGTCTGTACAAAAAAAAAAAAAAAAAAAAAAAATTAGCCTGGCGTGGTGGTGGATGCCTGTAGTCCCACCTACTCAGGAGCCTGAGGCTGGAGGATCGCTTGAGCCAGAGAGTTGGAGGCTGCAGTGAGCTATCATAATGCCTCTGCACTCCAGCCTAAGTGACAGAGTGAGACCCTGTCTCAAAAAAAAATTTTTTTTCCATTTATTTATTTTATTGCATTTTAGGTTTTAGGGTACATGTGAAGAACATGCAAGATTGTTGCATAGGTACACATGTGGCAGTGTGATTTGCTGCCTTCCTCCCCATCACCTACATCTGGCATCTCTCCCCTTGCTATCTCTCCCCAACCCCCCATACCCCCACCGTCCCTCCCCTATTTCCCCCCAACTGACCCCAGTGTATAGTGCTCCCCTCCCTGTGTCCGTGTGTTCTCATTGTTCAACACCCGCCTATGAGTGAGAACATGCAGTGTTTGATCTTCTGCTCTTGGGTCAGTTTGCTGATAATGATAATTCACATGTCACAAAATTCATCATGTTAAAGGGAACAGTTAGTGGTATTTTTTCTGTGTATTCACTGACTTGTACAATTGTCACTTTAATTCCAGAACATTTTTATCACCCCAAAAAAGAATCCCTGCATTCGTTAGTACTCCCTCCCTCTTCCCTCCCTTCCCCCAAATCCCACCCCTGCACTGATCTGCTTTCTCTTACTGTATTAGTCAAGGTTTTCTAGAGAGACAGAACTACTAGGATGCACACACATACACACACACACGCGCGTGCGCATGAAGAGGAGTTTATTAAGTATTAACTTACATGATCATCACAAGGTGCCACAATAGGCTGTCTGCAAGCTGAGGAGCAAGGAGAGCCAGTCCAAGTCCCAAAACTGAAGAACTTGGAGTCCGATGTTCAAGGGCAGGAGGCATCCAGCACGAAAGAAAGACAAGGCTGGGAGGCTAGGCCAGTCTCTCCTTTTTACAGTTTTCTGTCTGTTTTATATTTATTGGCAGCTGATTCAATTGTGCCCACTAGATTAAGGGTGGGTCTGCCTTCCCCAGCCCACTGACTCAAATTCAATCTCTTTTGGCAGCACCCTCACAGACACACCCAGGATCAATACTTTGTATCCTTCACTCCAATCAACTTGACACTCAGTATTAACCATCACAAGTCCACCTCTCGTCAACACGAGATTATACATAATCTTCAAATAAAGACAAAAATAAGGTCATAATTATGCCTAACATAATACAACTATCCTTCATACAACTGGAAATATACCAATCCCCAACTCAAATACAATTAGATAAAGTTAACAATATTTAAATGCTGACATGAAGTCGATAAATCTTATGTCACATGATAAAGGAAAAGAAAATAAAATAAAGCTATTTTCTTAGTACAAGTATATACAAGCACAAAAGTGCTTTTACCAAAAGGAGGAAGAAATACTCACGACAATTATGGTCCCTGATTCTGCAGCTGGTCACGTACTCATAGCTGGTATTGATGACTACCTTTTTCTACTACCCATACTGTATTCCCTTTGCCTTCACCAAGCACCTCAGCAGGTTGTGTTTTTTCCACTGGTGGAGCGATCATTCCTTCCTTCAAACCTTCATTCGTGAAGGGTCTGGGTCCTTTGTAGTCCTGCCTGGATTGGGCTGTTGTAGTTTCCCCTTGACCTTAATCACAGGGCATGGTAACACTAAGAGGCACCCTAATGGGTCTCCTGTATTCCATGCGTACTCTTCCCTACCTCCGCTGTGGAGTAGTAGACTAATTTTATCATGTTAGCCCGGGTCAGTCACCCCAGCCAACACTGTAACTCTCTTCTTAGCCTGTTGACATAAAAGTAGAAGGAGCCCAAAGTATCCAAGTGGCAATCTTAACTTCCAGTTTAATGGGATTGTTGTACATCTACTGGTGGCAGCATTCCTTCCTCTGGAACTAAGGCCCCTAGGCCAGCAGAACCTAGTGTCGTGGGAACAGGGAGCAAAAATTTTGCTAGTGAGTCACTAGGAGTGATGGTGAGTGGTGCCGCTTCCATTTCCACTCCTTGATTCCTGGACCCATGAATCCTGGCTATGGGAGAAACAGTACCATACATTGGATGCTGATTCAGAGCATACATGTCCTTCTGGAGAACTTTGCCCCAGCCCTGCAAAGTATTGTTACCTCATTGGCATTGTAATTGTGACTTCAAAAGGCCATTCTACTGTTCTATCAATCCAGCTGCTTCAGGATGATGGGGAACATGGTAAGACCAGTGGATTCCATGAGTGTAAGCCCACTGCCACACTTCTTTAGCTGTAAAGTGAGTGCCTTGGTCACAGGCAGTGCTGTGTGGAATACCATGACGGTGGATAAGGCATTCCGTGAGTCCACGGGTGGTATTCTTGGCAGAAGCATTGCGTGCAGGATAGGCAAACCCATATTCGGAGTAAGTGTCTATTCCAGTGAGGGCAAACCTCTCCCCTTTCCATGATGGAAGAGTTCCAATATAATCAACCTGCCACCAGGTAGCTGGCTGATCACCCCAAGGAATGATGCCATATGTAGGGCTCAGTGTTGGTCTCTGCTGCTGCTGGCAAATTGGGCACTCAGCAGTGGGCGTAGCCAGGTCAGCCTTGGTGAGTGGAAGTCCATGTTGCCGAGCCCATGTGTAACCTCCATCCCTGCCACCATGGCCACTTTGTTCATGGGCCCATTGGGCGATGATGGGGCGGTTGCGAAAAGAGGCTGAGTGGTGTCTGTAGAACGGGTCATCCTATCCAGTTGATTATTAAAATCTTCCTCTACTCAGGTCACCCATTAGTGAGCACTCATATGGGACACAGATACCTTCATGATTTTGACCACTCAGAGAGGTCCATCCACATACCTTTTCCCCAAATTTCTTTGTCACCAATTTTTCAATCATGCTTCTTCCAAGTCCCTGACCGTCCAGCCAAACCATTGGCTACAGCCCATGACAGTATATAATCGCACATCTGGCCATTTCTCCTTCCATGCAAAGTGCACAACCAGGTGCACTGCCTGAAGCTCTGCCCACTGGTAAGATTTCCCTTCATCGCTGTCCTTCAGGGATGTCGTAGAAAAGGGCTGTAGTGCTGCCTCTCTCTGTTTTCAGGTGGTGCCTGCATATCATGTAGAACCATATGTGAACCATAACCTAGTCTTCTCTTCCTCTGTCAGCTGATCATAAGGGACTCCCCATGAGGCCATCGGGGCAGGCTTGGGGAGAGAAGGCAGAGCTGCAGGAGTGGAGACCATGGGCATTTGAGCCACTTCCTCATGTAACTTACATATGCCTTCAGGATCTGCTTGAGCCAGATCATGTATATATCACTTCCATTTGATGATGGAATGCTGCTGTGCACACCGAACATTATGGTTAGGTGGGCCAGAAAGTACCCAATTCATGATAGACAGTTCAGGTTGCATGGTGACTTGATGACCCACAGTCAGATGTTCAGTTTCTACCAAAGCCCAGTAACAGGCCAAGAGCTGTCTCTCAACAGAGAGTAGTTATCTACAGAAGATGGCAGGGCCTTGCTCAAAAATCCTAGAGGCCTCCGCTGTGATTCACCTATGGGGGCTGCCCAATGCTCCAAACAGCATCCCTATCTGCCACTGACACCTCAGGCACCATTGGATCTGCTGGGTCATATGGCCCAAGTGGCAGAGCAGCTTGCACAGCAGCCTGGACCTGTTGCAGAGCCATCTCCTGTTCCAGACCCCACTCAAAACTGGCAGCCTTTTGGGTCACTAGATGAATGGGCCAGAGTAACACACCCAAATGAGGAATGTGTTGCCTCCAAAATCCAAGTAGGCCCACAAGGTGTTGTGCCGCTTTCTTCATTGTAGGAGGGGCCAAATGCAGCCACTTACTTTTCACCTTGGAAGGAATATCTCTACAGGCCCCATACCACTGGACCTCTAGAAATTTTACTGAAGTAGAAGATCCCTGAATTTTAGTTGGATTTATTTCCCATCCTCTGGCACGCAAATGTCTCACCAATAAGTCCAGTGTGTTTGCTACTTCTTGTTCACCGGATCCAGTCAGCATAATGTCATCAATGTAATGGACCAGTGTGATGTCTTGCGGAAGCAAAAAGCGATCGAAGTCTCTCCGAACAAGATTATGACACAAAGCTGGAGAGTTTACATACCCCTGACATAGAACAGTAAAGGTATACTGCTGCTGAAGGCAAATTGCTTCTTGTGGGCCTTATGGACAAGAATGGAGAAAAAGGCATTTGCCAAGTCAATGGCTGCATACCAGGAGTTGTGTTAATGTGCTCATGCAATGAATCCACATCTGATACAGCAGCTGCAGTTGGAGTTACCACTTGGTTAAGCTTATGATAATCCATTGTCATTCTCCAAGATCCATCTGTCTTCTGCACAGGCCAAATGTGAAAGTTGACTGGGGATGTGGTGGGAATCACTATTCCTGTGTCTTTCAAGTCCTTGATGGTGGCACTAATCTCTGTAATCCCTCCAGGGATGTGACATTGTTTTTGATTTACTATTTTTCTAGGTAGAGGCAGCTCTAGTGGCTTCCACTGGGCCTTTCCCACCGTAATAGCCCTTACCCTACCAGTCAGGGAGCCAATGTGGGGGTTCTGCCAGCTGCTAAGTATGTCTATGCCAACTATGCATTCCGGCAATGGGGAAATGACCACAGGATGAGTCCAGGGACCCACTGGACCCACTGTAAGTTGGAACTGAGCTAAGACTCCATTAATTACCATACTTCCATAAGCCCCTAGTTTAAGTGGAGGACCACGGTGACATTTTGGGTCGCCTGGAATCAATGTCAGCTCAGAGCCAGTATCCAGTAGTCCCCAAAATGTCTGATGATTTCCCTTTCCCCAGTGCACAGTCACCCTGGTAAAAATCCAGAGGTCTCCTTAGGGAAGGATGGGAGAAAGATTCACCGCATAAATTGTTGGTAATGTAGTGGGGTCCTTCCTTAAGGGGACCTGGCCTTCCCTGCATTCAAGGGGTTCTGGGTCTATAAACTGGCTCAAGTCTGGAAATTGATTGGTTCTCTGTTTTTATAATACAAATTAGTCTTTTGTCCATTTGACCTAGAAGTTTTCTGTTTGTATAAATTAAGTAGGAATGCAGTAGGCTTCCTGTCGATTTTACTTCTAGGAACACCATAATTAATTAGTCAGTGCCAGAGCTCTACACGAGTCAGACTATTCTGACTGCTGCCTTGCCTCTGCTGTCCATTTTGGTAGCTACACACACCTTGCCTTTGATGGTTGAGTGTCACCACTTGACCCTCAAGCCACCCCTGCCACCTTGGGATCCAATTTTTCCCATAGTATTTAAATTATGTAGTTGAGTGACTGCAGTTCCCACCATTAGCTCTGACATACAGAGAAGAGCAATTACAGAGGTCTTCAAAGATGCAGGTACTGCCCTCACCAATCTGTTTTGCAAGGCATTGGTGAAAGGTATATCTTCTGGACCCTCCCAGCTGGTATGAGTAGTTCTAAGATGACTAATCCACTCCACCATCCCAATCTCCCTAAGCCTTTAGATCCCTTCCTCTACATTAAACCAAGGGAGATCAGGCATTCCAGCTCAGTCACAGTGGGCCATCTTTTAATCCATATTTCAGCTAACCAAGCAAATAAGCTATTAGAACTTTAACTCCCCAAGCTTCAACATTAAAAGCAGAGTTCCTACTTAGTGGGCCCAAATCAATAAATTCAACCTGATCCAACTCAATATTCCTTCCACCATTATCCCACACCCTTAATATCCATTCCCATGCCTGTTCTCCAGATTTCTGTTTATGTCAATTAGAGAACTCAAATGGTTCTTTTTGAGTGTAGTGGGTCACATTCTCAACCTTACCTCTAGGTGCCCACTGAGACTTTAGTCTAGTTATAGGTCTAGACACAAACAGGGGTGTTGGGGGTGGCTCCTGAGGAGAATCATTGTCTTGCCTGGCAACTGTCTCGGGGAGGCCATCACTGTTGCCTCAGGCAGCGCAGGGTTTATCTCCTCAAACAAAGGTGGAAAGGCTGATGGCAGTATGGGTTGAGGAGGGGATGTTACCACTACTGGGGTTGGGGAAGCTGTTCCTTCTGGCAGAAAAGGTTCATCAGAGTTTACAAACTCAGTGTCCCCAGCTCCATCAGGATCCTCCCACACATCCCCATTCCATGTTGCAGGGACCCATTCTTTTCCAATCAGTGCCCTCACTTTAACAGTAGACACCTGGCGAGGCTGTGCATGCACCTTTCATTGCAGGTCAGACACTCGCATGATAAGAGCTTGTGTCTTTTTCCACAATTTCAGCTCTTTCTCCGCAGGAGGTAAGACTCTCATTCAGGGCAATCTTAGCAGATTTGAGGCTCAGTATATGCTTCCGAAGCTGGGAGACAGAATCACTGAGTTCATAATTTTCTTTCATCACTGCCCACTGAACTCAGGAGCAACCAACCAGCTTATGTTCCTTGGTTCTCCACATATGGTCAAGGTATTATGTATAGAGTCACTAAACTCCTGCCTCTCACGAGCGGTGAATCAGGAGTATCAAATGCATTTATTTTGCATAACTCTCTAAACATTTTACCTCAAGGACTGAAAGTGTTCTGCATACTATTAGAAGTAGAGTCCTTAGCATTTTGGTGTCTAATCATATTAAGCAGCCAACTCCAGAAACCCCAAAACCAAGAAAAGAACTCCATCCTTAATATCCTGTTCCTTTAGAACCACTCCTGGTACCAAAATCTGTATTAGGGTTCTCTAGAACCCTGGAGTCTGATGCTTGAGGGCAGGAGGCATCCAGCATGGGAGAAAGACAAGGCTGGGAGGCTAGGTCAGTCTCTCCTTTTCACAGTTTTCTGTCTGCTTTATATTTGCTGGCAGCTGATTCGATTGTGCCCAGTAGATTAAGGGTGAGTCTGCCTTCCCCAGTCCACTGACTCAAATTTAATCTCTTTTGACAACACCCTCACAGACACACCCAGGATCAATACTTTGTATCCTTTAATCCAATCAAATTGACGCTCAGTATTAACCATCACAGTTACTATGTATGAATTCGCCTATTCTGGGCATTTCATATCAGTGGGATCATAGAATATGTGGTCATTTGTGTCCAGCTTATCTCAGTATAATGTTTGGAGATTCATCCATGTTGTAGTGTTTATCGGTCATTCCTTTTCATGGCCAAATGCTATTGTCCTATGGGAATGGACCGAATTTTGTTTCTGTCTTTTGATTGACATGTGGGTGGTTCCTCTTTGTGACTGTTGTGAATAATGCTGCTGTGTGGATAAGTTTTTGGTTCTCCTGAGTATTTTCCTTGTGTTTCGAGCTTTTTAACCTCACTGCCCCAGGCATAGAGCTTGTGATTTCCTGAGCATAGGGGTGGCACATCTCTGATGAATCAAAAAAATATGATTGGTCATTCTGGCTTCACAGCTGTTGAAGCAAAATTAAAACTCACAATATTCAAAGGTCATAAGATTCTTGTCCTGACCCTGGGGGATGTGGGCACGTGCAGGACTCTGACAGAGGTGGTCAGCATATCTGCTCTGCTCAGCCTTCAGGAAGACAGGACATGCCTGATTGCCGGCATCCTGGTGGTCCTTGTAGTGGCAGCTTGTGGTTAGCTCAGCCTCATCCTCTGCTGCTGCTTTCTGAGCAGGAGCATGGGAGTCTTTCAGCCTCCCTGTGACGTGGACACAGGGTTTATTCTGGGGTTCAGACACTGAGCGGGGGCCCCTGTGGTCCAAGGGTGATAGCGCTTGGGAATGTGTCCTCTCTTAGACACGAGCTGCTCTCTTCTCATTTCCCACTCTTTCACTTCCCAGCAACAACACAGATCCATACCAGAATCAAAACCTTCACCTCTTCATCATTTCTGGTTATATTTCAGAAACCCTTCCTGTGGGGGGAATCCCTCAATAAAGTTAAATTTTCCAGATTTAGGGGACATCGGTAGTATCTTCATCATAGCATTGTAGGGTTTATAAGGTTTTCTGTTAAATATTTTTATTTTTGTTAAGAGACATTGTCCCACTCTGTTACTGAAGTTGGAGTGCAGCGGTGTGAACTTGCCTTGCTGCAGCCTTGAATTCCTGGGCTCAAGTGATCCTCCTGCCTCAGCTTCCTGAGTAGGTGGGACTACAAGCACCCACCACCCATGCCAGGCTAATTTCTGTATTTTTTTGTAGAGACGGGATTTCAGCATGTTGGCCAGGCTGGTCCCAAACTCCTGACCTCAAGTGATCCACCCACCTTGGCCTCCCAAAGTGCTGGGATTACAAGTGTGAGCCACCACACCTGACCTCCCTCTACCTTTTTTTTTTTTTTTTTCTCAGTATGTCTAAACATTTTGGAATTGTAATTTAAACCATAAGGGCAAAAGCTGAAACTTTATGCTTAGGTTTGCTAGTAAGTTCACCCTTCCCCATTTCCCCCAAATAAAATCAGTTTATTGTTTTAATTGCACCCCAAAGCAAGCTCTCTCAGTGTGAAGCAACTACTACATACACAAAAAATGGTTGTTAATGTAATAATTTCCCTGGCTCATCTAACGTGCAATGCACATGACTTCAAAGACTACAATTTAGGGCAAGTGTACATGAAATAAGAAAACAACTTTCCAAGTTTCAAAACCTGCTGTTAAATTATTTCTAGGACACTCAGTTCATATTTACTTCTCAGTAGGATGTTGCACTATCATTTGATTATCAGTCTACCTCACAGTGTACATTACCAGATGCCAGTTGGAAGGACTAGAGATAAAACTTAGGTAGTACTATTTCTTAATGGGCTGGATAAGGTAATTACAAATAAGTTTGTGTTACATCCTGTTGAAGACCCCTTTACAGCCTCAGCACCTAACAGTATCTAGCAGGTTCCCAGAATGCTCATCACGTGAAATGATGGCCCAACATTTGAAAATGGAGCCAGTTACTTTAGCTTAAGTCATTCAGAGCCAAACATTTGAAGTGTGGCCAAAATCAAATCTTTATTTTTATAACTGTATAAATGTGATCTAAATGTGTCCACCACTAGTTTTTCAAAAAGAAACATGCTACAAATAAGCAAACTACGCCTGCTCACTGATGTGTATGGACTCCCTAGATGTCTCATTGGGCTTAATTACAGACCACTCACAGTAATAGTAAAGCGTAGCTTCATGTTAAGCCATTTTAGCTTTTGCACATACATGTTGTGCTTCTGGCTGATAATGGAGAAGAATTTGCAGCATTACAATGTTAAGCTAGATTGCATCCATCCCGCTAAATGGCATCAATATCAGTGTCATCATCCTTGTTGTCGGACTTCATAGTTTCAACTTGCGGTACACTGGCAGTCTTCCAATAAACCACCTCAATGTTCTCATCTTCATCTTCTTCACCACCAGAAGATTCTTCCTCTGTCTTCTTCATTTTATAAATGGTTCTGTTTTGACACGAATTTCTTTGGCAAGTTCTTTTGAGACATATTTCTTAAAGGCCTTTTCCAACCAGCTGATGATGACCTCTTCTAAAAAATCTACATCACACATCTCCTTCAAGGTACCTGGAATCTTGGAGATAGGCTGAGTTTGGTGTATTGCTGCCCTGAATGCCAAATCATGAAGAAGGTGCTGTTGAGCTTTTTTGTTGTTGTGACAAAATTGTAGGATATGGTGTCTGTATTTCTTTTTTTTAAATTTTTTTCATTTTTAAAAATTATTTACTTTAGGTGCATACTATATCTGGCATTTCTCCCCATGTTATCCCTCCCCACCCTCCCCTCCCTCCCCATCCCCCGCTGTCTCTCCCTATCCCCGTCAACTGCCCCCAGTGTGTGATGCTCCTCTCCCTGAGTCCACATGTTCTCATTGTTCAACACCCACCTATGAGTGAGAACATACGGTGTTTGGCTTTCTGTTCTTCTGTTAGTTTGCTGAGAATGATGGGTTTCCAGATTCATCCAAGTCCCTACAAAGGACACAAACTCGTTTTTTATGGCTGTGTAGTATTCCATGGTGTATATGTACCACATATTCTTTGTCCAGTCTATCATTTATGGGCATTTGGGTTGATTCTATGGAAGTCTAGTATTTCTTTGTTTTTGAGACAGAGTTTCCAGTCAACACTCAGAAACAGGTTGTTCAGTTTCCAAGTGGTTGTGCAGGTTTGTGTGTGTGTTTCTTGATCCTGAGTCCTAGTCTGACTGCACTGTGGTCTGATAGACTGTTACTTATGATTTCTGTTCTTTTGCATTTGCTGAGGAGTGATTTGCTTCCAATGATGTGGTCAATTTTAGAGTATGTGCAATGTGGTGCTGAGAAAAATGTATATTCTGTGGATTTGGGGTGGAGTGTTCTGTATATGTGTATTAGGGCCTAAATGCCCCAATCAAAAGACACAGACTGGCAAACTGGATAAAAAGTCAGAATCCATCGGTGTGCTGTATTCAGGAAACCCATCTCACATACAAAGACACACATAGACTCAAAATAAAGGGATAGAAGAAGATTTACCAAGCAAATGGAGGACAAAAAAAAAGCAGGGGTTGTAATCCTAGTCTCTGATAAAATGGACTCCAACAAAGATCAAAAGAGACAAAGAAGGACACTACATAGTGGTAAAAGGATCAATCCAGCAGGAAGAGCTAAGTATCCTAAATACATACGCCCCCAACACAGGAGCTTTTTGATGTGCTGTTGCAATCGGTTTGCCAGTATTTTTATTGAAGATTTTTGCATCTATGTTCAGCATGGATATTGGCCTGAAGTTTTCTTTTTCTTTTCTTGTTGAGTCTCTGCCGAGTTTTGGTATCAGGATGATGTTGGCCTCATAACATGATTTGGGAAGGATTCCCTCTTTTTGGATTGTTTGGAGTAGTTTCAAAAGGAGTGGTACCAACTCCTCTTTGTATGTCTGGTAGAATTTGGCTGTGAACCCATCTGGACCTGGGCTTTTTTTAGTTGGTAGGCTATTAATTGCTGCCTCAACTTCAGCCCTTGTTATTGGTCTATTCAGGGTTTCAACTTCTTCCTGGTTTAGGCTTGTTAGGGTGCAAGTGTCTTGGAATTTATCCATTTCTTCGAGGTTTAATGGTTTGTGTGCATAGAGTTGTTTATAGTAATCTCTGATGGTAGTTTGTATTTCTGTGGAATATGTGGTGATATACCCTTTATCATTTTTTTTTTGCATCTATTTGATTCTCTCTCTTTTCTTTTTTATTAATCTGGCTAATCGTCTATTTTGTTGATCTTTTCAAAAAACCAGCTCCTGGATTTATTGATTTTTTTGAAGGGTTTTTTTGTGTCTCTGTCTCCTTCAGTTCTGCTCTGATCTTAGTTATTTCTTGTCTTCTGCTAGCTTTTGAGGTTTTTTGATCTTGCTCTTCTAGCTCTTTCAATTTTGTTGACAGGGTGTCCATTTTAGATCTTTCCTTGCTTCTCATTTGGGCATTTATTGCTATAAATTTTCCTCTAGACACTGCTTTAAATGTGTCTCAGAGATTCTGGTACGTTGTGTATTCGTTCTTGTTGGTTCCGAAGAACATCTTTATTTCTGCCTTCATTTCATCGTTTGTCCAGTCAACATTCAAGAGCTAGTTGTTTAGTTTCCATGAAGTTGTGCGATTCTGAGTTAGTTTCTTAATCCTGAGTTCTGATTTGATTGCACTGTGGTCAGAGAGACTGTATGATTTCCGTCCTTTTGCATTTACTGAGGAGTGATTTACTTCCAATTATGTGGTCAGTTTTAGAGCAGGTGTGATGTGGTGCTGAGAAGAATGTATATTCTGTGGATTTGGGGTGGAGAGTTCTGTATATGTTTATTAGGTTTTCTTGGTCCAGATCTGAGTTCAAGTCCTCGATATCCTTGTTAATTTTCTGTCTTGTTGATCTAATATTGACAGTGGAGTGTTAACATCTCCCACTATTATTGTGTGGGAGCCTAAGTCTCTTTGTAGGTCGATAAGAACTTCCTTTATGTATCTGGGTGCTCCTGTATTGGGTGCATATATATTTAGGATCCTTAGCTCTTCTTGTTGCATTGATCCTTTTACCATTATGTAATGCCCTTCTTTGTCCCTTTTGATCTTTGTTGGTTTAAAGTGTATTTTATCAGAGACTAGGATTGCAACTCCTGCTTTTCTTTGCTCTCCATTTGCTTGGTAAATCTTCCTCCATCCCTTTATTTTTAGCCTATATGTGTCCTTGCATGTGAGATGGGTTTCCTGGATACAGCATGCCGATGGTTTTTGACGTTTTATCCAATTTGCCAGTCTGTGTCTTTTGATTGGGACATTTAGCCCATTTACATTTAAGGTTAATATTGTTATGTGTGAATTTGATCCTGCCATTTTAATGCTAGCTGGTTGTTTTGCCCATTAGTTTCTTCATTGTGTCAATGCTCTTTACTATTTGGTATGTTTTTGGAGTGGCTGGTACTACTTGTTCCTTTCTGTGTTTAGTGCTTTTTTCAGGAGCTCTCGTAAGGCAGGCCTGGTGGTGATGAAATTTCTCAGCAATTGCTTGTTTGTAAAGGATTTTATTTCTCCTTCACTTATGAAGCGTAGTTTGGCTGGATATGAAATTCTAGGTTGAAAGTTCTTTTCTTTAAGGATGTTGAATATTGGCCCCATTGTCTTCTGGCTTGTAGGGTTTCTGCCGAGAGATCCGCTGTGAGTCTGATGGGCTTCCCTTTGTGGGTAACCCGACCTTTCTCTCTGGCTGCCCTTAGCGTTTTCTCCTTCATTTCAACCCTGGTGAATCTGACGATTATGTGCCTTGGGGTTGCTCTTCTTGAGAAATATCTTTGTGGTGTTCTCTGTATTTCCTGGACTTGAATATTGGCCTGCCTTGCTAGTTTGGGGAAGTTCTCCTGGATAATATCCTGAAGAGTGTTTTCCAGCTTGGATTCATTCTCTCCGTCACATTCAGGTACACCTATCAAACCTAGATTAGGTCTTTCACATAATCCCATATTTCTTGGAGGCTTTGTTCGTTTCTTTTCATTCTTTTTTCTCTAATCTTGCCTTCTCATTTTATTTCATTGAGTTGATCTTCAATCTCTGATATCCTTTCTTCTGCTTGGTCGATTCGGCAAAGTTCTCGTGTTGTGTTTTTCAGCTCCATCAGGTCATTTATATTCTTCTCTAAGCTGTTTATTCTCGTTAGCATTTTGTCAAACCTTTTTACAAGGTTCTTAGTTTGTTCGCTTTGGGTTAGAACATGTTCTTTTAGCTCAGAGAAGTTTGTTATTACCCACCTTCTGAAGCCTGCTTCTGTTAATTCATCAGACTCATTCTCCATCCAGCTTTGTTCCTTTTCTGTTGATGAGTTGTGATCCCTTGGAGGATGAGAGGCATTCTGGTTTTGGGTGTTTTCATCCTTTTTGCACTGGTTTCTTCCCATATTTGTGTATTTATCTACCTGTGGTTTTGTAGTTGGTGACTTTCGGATGGGGTCTCTGAGTGGACGTTCTTTTTGTTGATGATGAAGTTATTTCTTTCTGTTTTTTTTTTTAGTTTTCCTTCTAACAGTCAAGCCCCTCTGCTGTAGGACTGCTGGAGGTCCACTCCAGACCCTGCTAGCCTGGGGATCACCTGTGGCGGCTGCAGAACAGTAAGGGTTACTGCCAGTTTCTTCTGTTATCTTTGTCCCAGAAGGGTACCCACAAGTTATCAGCTTTAGCTGTCCTTTATGAGGTGACTCTTTGGATATACAGGGGTCAGGGAGCTGCTTGAGGAGACAGTCTGTCCCTTATAGGAGCTCAGGTGTTGAGCTGTGAGCTCTGTTGTTCTGTTCAGAGCTGCTGGGCAGGTACATTTAAGTCTGCTGCAGCAGAACTCATAACCGCCTTTTCCCCGGGTGCTCTGTCCTGGGAAGGTGGGGCTTTATTTATAAGTTCCTGAGGTGCTGCTGCCTTTTTTCAGAGGTGCCCTGCCCAGCAAGGAGGTAGCCTAGTCACAGTCTACCAGCAGAGGCGTTGCTGAGCTACCACGGGCTCTGCCTAGCTGCTGTATGAACCTCCTTGTGGTTTTGTTTATAGAGATATAGTTAGAACTGCCTCTGTAATGGCAACCTGCCTCAATAATGATGGACTGCCTCTGTAATGGCGGACTGCCTCAGTAATGGCAGACGCCCTTCCCCAACAGAGCTGGACCGTCCCGGGTTCAGCTGCACTTGCTGCAAAATTCTCAAGCCAGAGAGTTTCAGATTGCTGGTCTTTGTGGGGGTGGGATCCCCGAGCCAGATCACCTGGCTCCCTGTTTTAGCCCCCTTTTTTTCAGTTGAATGGGCTGCTCTGTCTCCCAGGCGTTCCGGGTGCCAGTTGAAATAGCTGCCCAGATTTGTGTGAGTTTTTGTGCGGAGATCTGCTGCACCGGCTGAAACAGCCGTGCTGGAAACTCGTGGCGCTTTTCAGCCCGGGAATCTCCTGGTCTGTGGGCAGTAATAACTCATTTGGAAATGCGGTGTTCGCTCACCCTCTGCGTTGTTCTCGCTGGGAACTGCACTCCAGAGCTGTTCCTATTGGGCCATCTTGGATCCGCCTAGAGAACACATTTTTTAATGAATCCATCCAACATGTCCTGCGGCTTATTCGCCTCATGAGATCTATTGACAATGTAACGGTTGTTCTTAACATCAAACTGGGTCTGTGCTCCCGGCTTGCAACCAAAATATTTGGTGGGATACGTTGGAGACTGGTTAAGGGCCTTTGCAGTGTCGATCATGTTGACTGTAACTGTCTTGATTCCATTTCCTTTGCCCTCAACCTTAGCAATCAGATGGGGCAAGTTGTAGTGATAGAACTGGTCTGACACGCTGTGGTTGACGTTGACAGACATTTTGGCTCATTAGTGGCTTTATCAATAAGATGAAGAGATCTTTGGTTGCAGCTTTTTGGCATCTTCTGTCTGGAGAAGAAGGGATGACATAAATGACTGCAAGAGTTCTGGGTCTCTGATGTGAAAAAATTTTCACCACCGAGGCTGTAAGCTTCTTGCTTGTATGTTATGTTTCCCCAGTATAGGTACTAATAGCTGCCCAACAGCCCTTTTGGTGAGAGCCTCCTTGCTCCCCCAGACTTGAAAAGTGCTGTCCTTTGTGCTTCCCTGTCACCTTGTTCGTAGCAGGCATCACGTTGAGTCCACCCCGCCAGTTTGTTTGTTTGCTTATTTATTTATTTATTTTGAGATGGAGTCTTGCTGTGTTGCCCAAGCTGGAGTGCAGTGGCACAATCTCGGCTCACTGCAACCTCCACCTCCTGGCTTCAAGATATTCACCTACCTCAGCCTCCAGAGTAGTTGGGATTACAGGTGCCTGTCACCACACCCAGCTTTTTAAAAATTTTTAGTAGAGATGGGGTTTTGCTATGTTGGCCAGGCTGGTCTTGAACTCCTGACCTCAAGTGTTCCATCCACCTAGGCCTCCCAAAGTGCTGGGATTACAGGCACAAGCCACCGTGCCCAGCTCCCTCCACCCTTTTTAACTTTTTTTTTTTTTTTCCAGATTATGTTTTTCAAGCTTCAAGATTTATTTTATTGCAGTATTTTTTTTTTTTTTTAATATGAGGTGTTCTCCAGTAGAGTCTCATCATACATGGACTGAAGCTGACACCATCCTGTGGCCCACAGAGGCTTCTGCAACTAGGTCTTCAACATGTGGCCCACCCTCCATCCTCTCCATCTTCTCCCACCCAGCTTCCAGCTTTTAGAAACAGCCTGCATTCCTCCCTCACTCTTTTTTAAATAGACAGGAGTCTTGCTCTGTCCCCGAGAATGGAGTGCAGTGGTACGATCATAGCTCACTGCAGTCTCGAATTCCTGGATTTATGCAATCCTCCCATCTCAGCCCTCCCAAGTAGCTGAGACTACAGGTGTGCCACCATACCGTGCTAGTTAAAAAATTTTTTTTAGAGATGAGGTCTCGCTCTGTTTCCCAGACTGGTCTCAAACTCCTGGGCTCAAGTAATCCTCCCACATTGTTCTCCCAAATTGTTAGGTTTCCTGGTATGTGCCACCACACCTGGTCTTCCTTTTTCTTTTGAAAAAATCATTAGGTTTTAATAAAATTACATGTCCTCCCTCCTCTGAAATCTGTATGAAGTACCAGAACTCTTGGCTTGACAATAGACATGTTCAGGATATTTCTAATGTTTGGATGATCCTCTGCAAACTAGAGGTCAACAGGCTCCTGTAAAGGGCCAGAGAGTAAATATTTTTGGTTGTGTGGGCCAAATTACTCCTCTGTGCTGTTGTAGCATGAACGCTGCTATAGACAGTATGTAAATGAAAGGATTGTGTGCCAATAAATCTTTATTTACAAAAGCAGGCATTGAGCAGTAATTGGCATGCTGGCTGGGGCTTGCTGCCCTTGGTAAGCAGTGGTTTTCAAAGTGTGGTTCCCAGACCAACAGCATCAGTATGCCCTGGAAACATGGTAGCAATGAAAATTGACCTACTGAATCCCAAACCAGAAGTTGGTCAGCAGTCATCTGGGTGATGCTGATGCTGGTTCCACACAGCAGAGCAGTTCTCTGTAGAACTGCTCTACAGAGATGTGGCCTGTCTGCCATTTGCATTCTAATCAGCATGTGCAAAACCTCAGAATCACAGTTGCTGGGACATTGGAAACTGAATTTTAACAACTGGCTCAGATGGTTTTATACACACTGAAATAAGAACCAGTTTCTAAAGCAGCACTTCTCTAAACGAGTAGAGAACAGGAGGGAGGTGTCAGGGAAGTTTTTCAAACTACAGCCTGGACCTGGGAGGGGTATTTTGCAAGAAGGAGAAAGTAAATGTGGAAAATGGGAGTGGGTGTGGCTTTTTGTTAGCTTATTGTGGACTCTACCCATGGTACCTGGTCTGGGAAGGTGGATTTATTTCTTTTCTTCTACATGTAATGTGTGTTTTGAAACCCAGGAATTTCTGAGATTTTGAAGCCTATTGGTTGTAATAAATATTGCACCCCACCACATTTCCTAACTTGTATTTAGTATTTGACGTGAAAATGGGTTGAGAAATACTGTATGATCCATTCGTATCAAATATCTTGAATATGTAAATACACAGAGGTGGCAGAATGGTGGTTAGCAGGGGTAGTGTGGAGGGGAGGGTCTGCCAGTGGGCATGGGGTTTCTGTTGGTGATGAAAATGTCCTGGACGTAGAGAGTGCTGGTTGCACAACTCTGTGAATGTACTAAAAACCCCTTGATTGTATACTTAAAAAAGGTGAATTTTGTTGTGTATGAGTTATACTCAAGAAAGCAGTTATTTAAAAAAGGAAATGCATTGAAGTGTATGTGTTCAGCCTTATTCTTGAATTGTGGAGACCTCACTGAGAGGAGGCTGACCCTAAAGGCCCCTGTTAGAGCCCATCCTGGGGCAGTTCTTCCGTGGCCCTGAATGCGTGTCACAGGGATCAGCACTAAGCTGTGTTTTTTGGTGCTGGATCTGACCCAGGAGCAGACAGGCCTGGGAAAGAGTGGGTGTTCTTTAAGGAGCCTCACCCTAAAGTGGGTGATCCCCGATTGAGGGAGGAACTCACACGGTGCTCCTCCAGGGCATGTGGCTGGAAGGACCCCTGGGATGAGGAGTTGGTGGCAGCCTGCAGGTTAGGGGAAGCGGGGAGGAGGCTGCAGTGGATGAAGTGGGCAGGAGCCAGGGCCTTGCTCCAGGGCAGTGGGAGCCATGGAAGACTTCTGAGCAGGGTGTGGTGGCAGAGACCACTTGTAGCAGAAGGGCAAATGGGTACAGGAGTTACAGGGAAGAATTGGGAAGCCTTGTGCTACTAGTAGTGATAGAGAAAAATCAAGGGATGTGAATGGTACTACCAAGGCACAGTATGTGCACAGGTGCAGGGATGGAGGATCCTGGTGCCTGAACGCATGTGTGCATCTGTGCATGACTGCTTGTGTCTCCCTCCCTCTCTCCCATCTGCCTGGGGGAGGCCAGAGCTGAGCAGGGATCAGTCCTGGGAGTCCTGGCTCAGTGCCAGGCAGGTAGCAGCTCCAGAAAGCTCTGCAGAGGGAATGGCCACATCTGGTGCAGACCCGGCTCCTCTCTGCCCAGGTGCGGCTGGGGCTGCTTTAACATGCTTGCTTAGGGCCAGGAACTGGAGGTGTGCTCAGTGCCTCCAGGCAGGAGCTGGGCCTCCCCGAGGCTCTGTCTCTTCTCTGAGGACTCCCAGCAAACACTGGCAGTGGGGGTCTTTGATACCTTGTCCTAACTGCTTGTGCAGTAAATGAAGCAATTTGTTGGAAAAATTCAATTTTGAGAATAAGAATTCTTCTTATTCTTTATGTTTTTAGAGACAAGGTCTCAATCTGTTGCCCAGACTGGAGTAGAGTGGCATGATCATTGCTCACTGAAGCCTTGAACTCCCAGGCTTAAGATATCCTCCTGCCTCAGCCTCCCAAGTAGCTGGGACTACAGGCTTGTGCCACCATGCCTGGCTAATTTTTTTGCTTTTTAGTAGAGGTAAGATTTTGCTATGCTGCCCAGGCTGGTGTGGAATTCCTGGCCTCAAGTGATCTTCTTGTCTCTGCCAATTTCATGCTATTCTTAACCGTAAGATTTTATTTGAATTGCCACCATAAATAGTAAGATCTTATTTTTGTAGTTATGTCTTCAATGCATGCAAAATTGCATAGCGTGCTAGGAAAACATAATCACATAGTAGTTACTTCTCCCAGGAAAAGGCAGGATCTATACAAAGTAATTTTTGTTTTTTGCTTTGTTTTGTTTTTGGTAATAATCATGGAATTATGCTCCAGATTTACATGAAGAAACAACATTTTTTTTTTTTCCTTTTTTTTGTCTGAGACAGGGTCTCGCTTGTTTGCCCGGGCTGGAATGCAGTGGCGCAACCACGGCTCACTGCAACCTCCACCTCCCAGGCTCAGGCGATCCTCCCACCTCAGCCTGCTGAGTAGCTGGGACTATAGGCATGTACTATCACGCCTGGCTAATTTTAAAAATTTCTGTAGTGATGAGGTTTTGCTGTGTTGCCCAGGCTGGGCTCAAAGTATCCTCTTGCGTTGGCCTTCCAAAGTGCTGGAATTACAGGCGTGAGCCACTGCAGCGGCCCAAGAAACAACATTTGGGTATTAAGTGAATGAGGCTCACTTACATTCTGGGTTTTCCCCAGTCTTTTTAGTTTAAACAACAGCTTAAAAATTAAAAGGCCAGCTGGGCACCGTGGCTCATGCCTGTAATCCCAGCACTTTGGGAGGCCAAGGTGGGCGGATCACCTGAGGTCAGGAGTTTGAGACCAGTCTGGCCAACATAGTGAAACCCCCTCTCTACTAAAAATATGAAGAAAAAAAAATTAGTTGGGCATGGTGGTGCATGCCTGTAATCCCAGCTACCCAGGAGTCTGAGGCGGGAGAATCATTTGACCCCAGGAGGCGAAGGTTGCAGTGAGCCGAGATCATGCCATTACATTCCAGCCTCGGCGACAAGAGCTGAAACTCCATTCAAAAAATAAAATAAAAAAAAAATAAAAGGTCATGGATTTCTAGCAAGAAAAGAGAACATGTAAGCTGGAATGTGGAAACCTAGAAATCTTCCATTCCGTAGATTTTGCCCTTCTCTTCCTCCCCCTCCCCACAAAAAAAAAATAAGTCATTTGAACCAAAGCAATTGCATGAACCTTTCTTAGCTGGTTTCCGGAGCTCCCTGGGAAAAATGAGGGTGGAAAGTTAGAGGGGCGTCCTGGGTATTGGAATGCAAGCCAGTGGATCTGTAGCCTGCTATGCTTCTGGGAGCCTGACATGACACACAGCCGACACACAGGCGTGGTGCCCTTTTGAACTGTGCAGGGTCTTAGCTGGGCTGGGCAGGTTCACATGGCTGTTTTCTTCATCAGGATGTTCACTTATAGTTGAGTACCTGGCAAGCACAGGGAGAGAGGAATGTTCCCAGCCATCTCCTGAGGGGCACTTGGGCGACCTGCTCCCTGGGACCCCCATCTCGAGATGGACTCAGAATTGTGGAGGGAGTGGCAGTGGTGCTGGGTTTGCTTTCCTGAAAGAGCGAAGCAGTTTTCCTTCTACTTATCTTGTTTTCAGATGTAGTGGAGTAAGCCAGGAAATACTTCTTCTGGATGAAGGGTCACTCTTCTTACGTTGGGAGCTTTGAAAAAATCTCCCTAAATATCAAAAGACAAAGGTTATGGAATAATATGTGTTTGGAATAGCTTAAGTGGTTAAAAAATTATCTTTGCAGCTCAATATTAAAGGAAAAGTAATAGACTGTTCTTGGACTAAAATGAAAGGGATCCCGAAGAATGTGTTTCCAGCCAGCTTCCTGCACTGGGGTTACTGCCTCAGGACTGTCTCCCGAGTAGAGACCCTGTTTACTGTGCTGCTTAGTCCTTGCTTCAAGAAAGCAATATTTGAACCAGTAATCCCATGACAGCATGACATTTGAACTTGTAAGACTTTCTGGGTTCTCACAACATGATAGGAATCTGTTTTGGTATTTTGTTCCCATAAATTCAGTTGGGGCTGACAAAATTAATGATCTGGCATTTTAGAGAAAGTGACATTGTAACTTCCCTTCCTCTTCCCATGTTTACATCCACACTGATAAAGATGCAACCTTGTCTGTAGCTCATTCTCCAGGAAACTGAGCGTCAAGGACACTCTGCACAGCCTTTGGGAAATGGGCATTCCTTGGCCTTGAGTTGTTATTGGATGCTGGGTGCTCAAGCTGCATTTATGGTTCCATACGTGGGTGTGTGTTTGTGTTTTAGTGAGGAAGATAGCTGCTTCCCTCTCCCACAGCCTTGTGGACCCTGGCTGCACATTCGAGTTTTCTGTTTGAGGCTGCATGAACCTTTCTTAACTAGTTTCTGGAGCTCCCTGGGAAGAATGAGGGTGGAAAGCTGGAGGGGCGTCCTGGGCATTCGAATGCAAGCCAGTGGATCTGTGGCCTGCTGTGCTTCCGGGCACCCAACACGACACACAACTGTGTGTTCCACGGGAACCTCTGGGTATGTCTGAAGCCCTCTGGGTGACTCCAGTTGTGGCTACACTTGGGAGCAAGCCTGCCTGGGCCTCCACCTCCTGCAGCTGTGAGAGCCCCCACCCAGGGTGGGTGCGTGTGCCTCCCACAGTAGCAACTCCATGGCTTGATTGAGTGGGCCGGGTTCTTCCAGGGCTAACGTCTCACCACCCTGCCCAGCATCTGCCACAGTTCTGGTTCTCAGTGAATGTGTTATGCCATAATGACCTTTGTCAAGTTCACCAGGCACCTTTCTTCCCCTGGCCTTGTTGTTGCACGTTGGAATTTGCAAGCGAGTTGGTGGTCATCTGAAACCGTGCTCTTCATGAATAACCTGGCCTCCGTGCCTTGCCGCTGGGCTCAGGTGACACAGATGGGAGCCTTCTGAATATTAGAAGTTTATTGGGACATCTAAATTGTATTCTAAATAACCTTTTTTGACAGGTATCATTTTCCTTTTTTTTTTTTTTTTTTCCAAATCTCTATTTCTAAGAGTAACTTCATCTTCAGCTCTTATCCATCATTTAAAAACAATAACAAAAGAGACTGGGTGTGGTGGCTCACGCCTGTAATCTTAGTACTTTGGGAGGCTGACTCAAGAGGATCGCTTGAGCCCAGGGGTTCAAGACAAGTCTCGTCAATATGGCAAGACCCCATCTCTACAAAAAAATACAAAAGATGTAGCTGGGTGTGGCGGCGCATGCCCGAGGTGGGAGGATCACTTGAGCCCCGGGAAGTCCAGGTTACAGTGAGCCATGATTGTGCCTCTGCAGTCCGTCTAGGGTGACAGAAAGATACCCTGTCTCAATAAAAATAAAAAAATAATAACAAAAGGAAAGATTACTGTGTCCATTCTTAACTTTCAAAGAATGAACAAGATTTGGGAAAATGCACCAAGGATCAAATGCTTTTGAAAGGTGGACAGTGGTAGAGAATGCTGAGTCTTTGGGCCTCTGGTCAGCTTTTAAGACCAGGGTGAAAACAGGCCCCTGGAAGTGTTACTGTGTGCTCAATTAAATAAAAGAAGGGGGATGACACCATTCTTCCAGTGCAGTGGTGAAACCCTGGCTGTGCATTCAGATCACCTGGGGGGAGCTGCGAAGCACTGTTGATGACCAGGCTGCACCTGAGGCCAGGTAAGTCAGGAGACTGAGGGCAGGTGTGGGTGATTCTAAAGTGTATCAGGAGAATCCAGTGCAGCCCGGATGGAGGGTTATGGTCTTACATGCTAGCCTTGACATTTTTCTTTTTCTTTTCTTTTTCTTTCTTTCTTTTTTTTTTTTTTGAAACAGGGTCTTATTGTGTCACCCAGGCTGGAGTGCAGTGATGTGATCTGGTCTCATTGCAGCCTCAACCACCCAGGTTCAAGTGATCTTCCCATCTCAGCCTCCCAGAGTGCTGGGATTACAGTAATGAGATACGGTGCCCAGCCAGCCTTGACTCTTGTTGGCAGGTTAACAGACAGGCACCAAGCATTCTCTGAAAAGCTCATGGTGAACATTGAGTCCCCCTGGCCAGGGGCCTGCCTGCATTTCATGAATGGGTGTGTTTTTCGAGCTGGAGAGGGGGGGGCCACATTGGTTCTCTCTGGTTTGGGGTAGAGGATCAGGTTAAGCCATGGCCAGGCTCTGGTGGCCAAGGTGTCACAGGAAGGGAAAAGGTAGTCTGTGCTGAGGCTGGGGCTGAGGGATTTTCAAGCAAAAGGAGCTTCAGGGAGTATAGAATGCACTCTCCTGCCTTGGGGAGCACGGAGACCAATAGACCCAAGTGGTGCTGAGAAAGTAAGTGGTGCTGCTGTGTGGGGAGGTGGAGCAAGGAGGAGGGAGGAGCCCTTCCTCCGATGAGAGAACAGGGCCCTTCCGGGTCAGGGTGATTGAGCTGCATTATATGGGGTACTAGCTAAGGACCTGGCAGGTGCCAGGCTAAATGCTTTCCAGCAGGGCTTCTCTAAGGTTGTTTTTCCCATCAGTGGCATTAGCTTTTTCTGGGAGCTTGTCCAAAATGCAGAGGCTCAGGCCCTGCCCCAGTCCTGGCTTTTAAGGTCTGTATTAGTCTGATTTCACACTGCTATAAAGAATTACCCAAGACTGGATTATTTATAAAGAGGTTTAATTGACTTACAGTTTCACATGGCTAGGAAGGCCTCAGGAAACTTAAAATGATGGTGGAAGGGGAAGAGGCACATCTTACATGGTGGCAGGAGAGAGAGAGCAGGCAAGAGCAGGGAACGCTGCCTTATAAAACCATCAGATCGTGTGAGAACTCATGCACTACCACAAGAACTGCATGGGGGAAAACGTCCCCATGATCCAGTTACCTCCTGCCTGGTCCCTTCCTCCACATGTGGGGATTATGGGGATTAAGATTCAAGATGAGATCTGGTGGAGACACAGAGCCAAACCATTTCAAGGGCCCTCCAGAGGCTTCTGATCATATGCTGGTGTTCGGGAACCTTAGCCTGATAGACTTTCTCTTATCCATTCCTCATATGTGTTCCAGGGAAGAACTTATTATTATTATTGTTATTAGTGCTTTAGTGACAGAGTATTGCTCTTGTCACCCAGGCTGGAGAGCAGTGGCGCTATCTTGACTCACTGCAGCCTCCAACTCTCCCACCTGAGCCTCCTGGGTAGCTGAGACTATCGGTTCATGGTGCTACGCCCAGTTAATGTTATTTTTTCGTAGAGATGGGATCTCACTGTGTTGCCCAGGCTAGTCTCGAACTCCTGGGCTCAAACAATCCTCCAGCCTTGCCTCCCAAAGTGCTGGGATCACAGGTCCCAGCCACTGCGCCTAGCTTACCTATCTATCTTTATCTACATCTGTCTGTCTGTCTCTTCATCCACGCGTACGATTTTACAAATGGCAAGGCAACAGTTATTTCTATTTTGAACAGGCAAATGACACCTCAGCAGGGTGTAGCATAAGAACCATAGCACTATCTATGAGATAGAAAACCAGGTGCTAATCCTTTGTGTTGATTTACTTTGGATTTAAAACCTTTGAGCACAATTTTCACATATCTGAAGTTGAGAAGGTGATGCTTCCTGGGGTTGTTTTTTTGGTTTTGGGTTTTTTTTTTTTTTTTTTTTTTTTTTTTGAGATGGAATCTCACTCTGTCGCCCAGACTGGAGTGCAGTGGAGCGATCTTGGCTCTTTGCAACCTTCACCTCCCAGGTTCAAGCGATTCTCCTGCCTCAGCCTCCTGAGTAGCTGGGACTATAGGCATGCGGCACCATACCCAGCTAATTTTTGTATTTTTAGTAGAGGTGGGGTTTCACCATGTTGGCCAGGCTAGTCCCAAACTCCTGACCTCAGGTGATCCACCTGCCTCAGCCTCCCAAAGTGCGGGGATCACAGGCATGAGCCACTGTGCCTGGCCCTGGGGTTGTTTGAGTAACTGTGGCCACAGTCTACACATGCTAGCTGTTACCAGCAGCACTGGTCAGAGACCCCACTTTCCCAGTGCCCTTGCAGTAGGTGTGATTGCTTTGTTGACTAAGAGCTGACCCAGGAGGTTCATGGTGACAAGGACCAGAGCCATCCTTTGGAGCTGACGTTCCAGTGATACCCAGTCATGATGGGGGCTGCTATTGATCTGTACACATTCTGATTCCTTTTCAGGCCGTAGGGTGACAGGGACACATTGAGATTCTACAGCCAAGAGACTGGGAGCTAGTCCTAGTACAAGGCATTTTTTAAATATATGAAAACAAGGATGGTGAATCTGGAAGTTGAGAAATTGCGGTTGGCTGAAGGTGACTCACAAGCGAAGGTTATTTCTAAGCCAGATAGAAAGTATGATTCAGATTGGAAACAGAACACACACCTGCCGGTTGCGGCTGAGTGTTCTGAACATGCTCATGACGACAGTCTAGTTGGGGTAGGTACAAAGATTATTTATCATGCATGCTTTCAGGATGAGAAAACCAAGGACTCAGATCTAATGCAATATTATTCAGGTTTCAGGTTCAGTTGATGCTGTTAGGAGAGCATTTTGGCCCAGTTTACTTATTTATTTATGTTTCAGGATCATTAGCTAATGGTTTCAGAAAATACATCAGATTATTTCAGATTCACAGTGGCATGTCTTGGAAGCAGCAAGTCTCTCTCTCACACACAGTAAGAAGGCCTTCTGCAGTCCAAAAACAGACCCCCACCAGAACCTAATCATGCTGCCATCTTGGACTTTCCAGCTCCAGGCTGTGAAAAATACATTTCTTTCTTTCTCCCTTTCCCTTTCCTTTCTTTCTTTCTTTCTCCTTCCTTCCTTCCTTCCTTCCTTTTCTTTCTTTCTTTTCTTTCTTTCTCTCTCTCTCTCGCTCTCGCTCGCTTTCTTTCTTTCTTTCTTTCTTTTTCTTTCCTTCCTTCCTTCCTTCCTTCCTTCCTTCCTTCCTCTCCTTCCTCTTCTTCCTTCCTTCTTTCCTCCCTTCCTCCCTCCCTCCCTTCCTTCCTCCCTCCCTGTTGCTCAGGTTGGAGTGCAGTGGTGCAAACCTCTTGGGCTTGAGCGAGTCTCCTGCCTCAGCCTCCCCAGTAGCTGAGACCACAGACGCATATCATCACGGCTAGCTAATTTTTGTATTTTCAGTAGAGATGGGGTTTCGCCATGCTGGCCAGGTTGGTTTCAAAGCCCTGACCTCAGGTGATCTGTCTGCGTCAGCCTCCCAGAGTGCTGGGATTACAGGTGTGAGCCACTGCACCCAGCAGAAATAAGTTTTTGTTGCTATTCCCCGTTCCCCTCCACCCCTGGCAGCCTCCATTCTACTTTCTGGTTCTATGAGTTTAACTGCTTGAATCTCCTTTTGCCGTGTACACGGAGCAGGGGGAGTACTGGTGCCTGGATGATTGCCCAAATTTTCTTGCTGCCTTGAGTTGCTGATCCGCCACAGCCATCTGTCTGGAAAGTGGGGTCAGCTGAATTGGAAACAGCAACCCGATGAATTTCCAACACAGAGAATGATAATCCTCATTCTTCACCCAAAGATTAATGTGGAAGAAAGCAGTTTGTGGCTAAGAAAATGGATTGGTTTAGCTGTTACGTATAGGGTCTCAAGTGAACCCCTGGTTTCTTAGATAACTATGCAGCCTGTTGGCAAAGGCCAGACTTTAACACCATGTGATGAATGCATGGGTCTGACGGGAGGCGCCTGTGAGTTCTGAGTTTAGGCAGAAGGCGAGAGAAGTCAGGTTCTGTTGTGCGTTTGAGGAAGGCTTAAGGTTGAACCCAGGGAGCCACACACAGGAGAGTGGGAAGAGAAACTGAGGAAAACACTGACCTTTGTCAGAAAAGACTGTTACAGAGGGGAAACTGAACTAGCCGGTTAGTGCCATAGATGTGGTTTGTCAACATGGCGCTATTGACATTTGGGGCTGGATGATTCTTTGCTGTGGGGGCTTTTCTGTGGATGGTAGGATATTTTAGCAACATCTTGGCATCTGTCTCCAGATGAGGACAACCAAAACTGTTTCCAGACATTGCCAAGTGTATAGGGGATGGGGACCACAGTCACTGTGTCTTAGTCTGCTCAGGTTTCTATAACAAAAGACCATAGACCAGTTGACTTATAAACATTGGACATTTGTTGCTCACAGTTCTGGGGGCTAGAAGTCCAAGATCGAAGTGTGGCAGATTCAGTGTCTGGTGAGGGCTTCCTGGTTCAAACGGGGCCTTCTTGCTGTATTCATGCATGGTGGAAGGGGCAACAGAGCTCTCTGGGGTTCCTTTAATAAGGGCACTAATTCCATTCATGAGGCACCACCCTCGTGACCTAATCACCTCCCAAAGGCCCCACCTCCTAACACTGTTAAGATAAGGATCAGGATTCTAACATATGGGTTTTGTGGGCCAGGCAACACACACATTCAGTCCATATCACACGCCAGTTAGGAGCCACTGCTGTCTACAGTCAGATTCTCCCTAATGTGTTATCCTTCCCTTGGCCTTAGGGCTGGGCACTCTAGGGAAACTTAGTTAAGGTCGTCTCACCTTCTTTTGTGTGTTCTCTTTACACTGATGTTTGCTTCAGGTGTTTAAGAGAGTTTGGTCCTTGAAGAGGCAGGATGACCTTGGCAAGACCTAGAAGAGCTGGGGGTGCCTGCCCAGAGGCAGGGAGCTCCTTCAGGCCTGCACAGTGGGGGTCGGCCAGGGATCCAGCCTCAGGACTTGGTTCTGGCGTGGGAGGTAACACCCAATGCCTGTCGCCACCACCCCGCCAAGCCCCTCCCTCTGCTACACACTCCTCCTGGCTTGTCTTGCACTTTGTGTTTGTCAGGGAGCGTGACTAGGTTGGTGGAGAGTAGAAAGGAAAACTCCAATCCTGAGGGGTTCAGGATGCTGTCCTGTGGCCATCTCTTGGCCGAGTCTTTTGGAATCATGTGCTGGCTCTCTCGAATTAGAATGCACGTGACCAGGTGGCACACGCACACTTAGTAGTTAGGAAACTATTTACTCAGTGGGCACATGGGGAAGGGAGCGGGCACAGCTGGAGCTGGGAGTGCCCCCAGCACACTGGAAGAGCCAGCAGGATCCTGCATATGAACCAGGTGAACTCCCTTGCAAGTCAGCATGTCCTGGGGCTTGCTTGTTGAACGCTAACATGTGTGCAGCTTGCAGGGGTGCAGGAGTAAGGGAGGCGGGCTCACCTGACTCTGAGTCAGCTTCTCTGATGGCCCCTGGCTTGCTGGTCTACCAGGTGTTCCTCTGGCCAAAGTCAAACCCTCAGATATTTAATATTTCTTGTTTTGTGTCTAGGGAGTAGTATAAATCTACTTTGTAATGGGTCAGAGGAAGGGGGAGGACTTATTTGTGTTGGTTTCTGAAGCAGGAAATGACCACATGTAAAGGTTTTCCTGTGACCTGGCCATCACGGGGGAGATGAGATGGGAGGAGGGAGTCACCAGCACAATGGAAAGGGTTTTCCTTCTGCTTATTAACAAATGTCTTCTCACGTCCTTGTGGAAAAGGAAGACTGCAGGTGGCCTTGAGACTGTGTTGACTAGGAAATAACACACGGAACAAAGCTGCAGCTCAGAGCAAGCATCCCTGAGCCCCTTCACTGTCTGTGTGTGGGAACACATTGGTCCTCATTCCGTAACGGGAATTCACTGCGTTGCAGAGTGGGCGTTTTGTCTCTGTGATCGACCCGTGTTGAAATGAATACACTTCTTTGCAGTTTTCTCTCTGGCTCTTGTGTTAGTGTAGTGACCTGCAGTCTCTCCTTTCCAAGGCAGAATTCCACATTTTCCCAACATTTTGGAAATAACCTTCTCCTAGGTCGTCATGAAGAAAATGAATCAAAATACTGGGAGGTGTTTGCTCTTCAGGTTACTTTTCTTTAAAGGTATATTGTGAATCACTGTACACATTTTCAGCTACCCCACCCCCACATCGGACCTCCTAATTAGGAACCTCATAACTAAACAGTTACTAGGATATTGAGCACTGAGGGACTCCACTGACAATGAAGAGACACACAAGTAGACTGTGTGTGTGTGTGTGTGTGTTGTGTGTGTATGTGTGCACGCGCATGCCTGCACGAGCACATTATAACAGAGAACTCCAGACAGCCAGAGCTACTTTGGTTGTAAGTGACAGAAACACAGCGTAGACCATTAGCTTCTGTGGGAGAGGGACTATGGTAACTCCCCAGCTAGAAAGTCTTGAGGAGCTTCAGGCGTGCTGGAGGACCCACTGTGTCTCCCTGTCCCACCCCCACTGAGATCCGACAGTCTCCTTCCTGCCGGCCTAGTTCCGCAGCAGATTTCCCACAGTTGCCACACGTGTCTCTGGACTCGTGTTCTACAGATCTGCAGCCTCAAAGGAAGGACATGTTCCTCCCTGACAAGCCTCGCTGAGGTTCCCAGATACACTGGTGGTTCACAATTGGGGGTGACTTTGGCCCCCAGACATTTGGCAATATCCAGAGGTGTTTTTGGTTGTCATAAGATGGGGGAGTGCTACTGGCATTTGTGGGTGGAGAGCAGAGATGCTGCTCAACATCTGCCAGTGTGCAGGATGGCCACCACAGCAAACGGGCTGCCATCTCAGTGTGGCGGTGGTGCTGGACCTGTCAGCCCTGGGCCTGTCACCCTATCCTAGGAGTGTGGCCCTAGCATGGGTTGAATCCCACGCCCCAGGAGAGTGCTGGGGAAGCCTGTCGGAAGGAGGTGGTGTCCTCCAGAGAAAGGAATCTACTGGATGAGGAGAGAGGCTCAGATATTCCGTGTGGTGTTGCGTGTCTTCCAGAATGTTGTGCGCATGTGAAATGCTGTTTAGGTGCCTGCGGAACTGAGCTGGCAAGACAGGGAGGCAGAGTTCCTCGGAAACAGGGAGGCAGAGCTCCGCACTCACTGCTTTGCTCTGGTGTTGCCAAGGCAGCATGTGGAACTTCACCTAAGACATCAAGGGTCAGCCATGGGCCCATTGAGAAGTCACCTGGTGTGGCTCATCAGTGCTCTTGGCCATTCCTCTCCTCATCTTTCTCTACCTTATGTATGTATGTATGTATGTATTTTCTTTGAGACAGCATCTCACAAAAAGTAAAAAGTAATAATAATAAAAAAAGAAAAAAAGAGCATCTCACTGTCCCCCAGGCTGGAGTGCAGTGGCACAATCATGATTCACCTGTTACTTCGATCTCCTGGTTCAAGAGATTCTCCCACCTGTGTTTTCCTTGTCAGGGAGCTGAGCCGGGTAGAGAGGGGTGTGTGTAAGGCACACTGCCCATGCCTGAAGGGCCTGATTACTGCTGCAGAGCCCACATTTTAGCTTTGCCCTGGCTTTGTTCTGAAACTTCACCCAGCACCTGGCACTGTGCAGAAACAGGTGGTGCTCCATCAGGACATGGCGCTGTTGTGTCCTAGTCAAGGTGCCAGTCGGGGGTCCCTGTACATCCTCATTGATTCTGATGTCAAGATTCTTACAGAGAATTTTTTTCTTTATGTAAAGTAGGTTTCATTGTGTTCACCTTGAAAATGATGGGAAAAAACACACAGTGTTGACTGCAAATGGAGTGACCTCATGTTTTCATGTTTTCATTTCAAACTGGGAGTCAGGAAACTGGACCTTCAGGGCGTAGAACCTGTGCTTCGCAGTTGCCTGGAGGACCAGAAGTCCACAGGAAGAAGGGGCCAGTTGAATATATGCATGGACAGATGCTTGTGGGGCAAATAGTTCCTGGTGCTCTGTCTCCCTCTCTTCCCTCCCCCTCCCGCCCCCTCCCTGTCCAGCAGTTTTAATGTTTTGAGCCCTGCTGTTCTAACGAAGCAAGAACAGCAGCAGCATCATCCCCTTAGAAGCACATTAGAATGCAGGGCAATCGAGGGAAACTGTGCAGCCACACTAGGGTTTAGGAAAACGTAAATTCTTCTGCCATCTTACAGGGACTGGCTGCAAAAAGCAAAATGAAGAAAAGCAGCGTTAGCATAGACTATTGTATACCCCAAAGAAGGGTTGTGCTTTCAGCACCAGCATGGGCCAGGACGATTCTTTTTTTTTTTCTTTTTGAGACTCAGTTTCATTCTTGTTGCTCAGGCTGGAGTGCAGTGGCATAATGTCGGCTCACTGCAGCCTCCACCTCCTGGGTTCAAGCGATTCTCCTGCCTCAGCCTCCAGAGTAGCTGGGACTACAGGCATGCGCCACCACGCCCAGCTAATTTTTTGTATTTTTAGTAGAGACAGGGTTTCTTCATGTTGGTCATGCTGGTCTTGAACTTCTGACCTCAGGTGATTGCCCGCCTTGGCCTCCCAGAGTGTTGGGATTACAGGCGTGATCCACTGCGCCCTGCCAGAAAACCAAACTTTTAAAGCTTTGGGAGATCACCCGCCCTGCCCTAGGGGATTACTGGGTCCAGAAGCCCAGCACTGCTCTTGGCTGTCTTCATTGGCTCTCTTCACGGTTTTGGTTTTGGTTTTTCTGGTTCTTTTGAGTCAGGGTCTTGCTCTGTTGCCCAGGCTGGGTGGAGTCCAGTGGAACCATCATAGGTCACTGCAGCCTCCAACTCCTGGGCTTAAGTAATCCTCCCATCTCTGGAGTAGCTGTGTGCCACCATGCCCAGCTCAATTTTCTCTCGTTTTTGTTTGGAGGCTGAACACAGAGGTTCCCTGAGAAAAACGGGTTGGAGCTGGAGTTCTAGAACCTCTCACTGTCAAGTAAAGAACCCTGCTGAGGAGCTGAGCCTGGAAGCTTCTTCGCACCCCTGAGCACCTTTCCTGAGCCACGTGTAGCCCACGTGAAGGCATCTGCAGACCTGGAGAGTGGGGAGGGGAGGGCAGCAGACCTGGGTGCCAGACCAGCCTTGGCCCAGGCCCAAGGCCGCCGGCTTTGCACGATGCAGTGGGGAGTGGAAAGGCCCACCTCTCTTCTCCAAGCTTCTCTTTTTTGTGGACAACTGACCTCAGGTAAAAGTGGGCCATGCTCAACCTCAGTTTTCTCCTCTCTAAAAAGCGAGGAACCCTTGGCAGCATTGTGTCTGGAGTCTGCAGGGCCTCAGAGATTGCTGGACGCATAGGCAGTGCTCAACAGATTGGAGCTGGAGGTCTCTCAGAACATGCCTGGGCCTGCTTTAGCATCTTTGCAATGTCCATGTGCTCCTGCTTCTCTCCCTCTGTAGCTGCCCTTCAGCCTCAGCCTCAATCTGCCCCCCAGCTTCCCTCCCTCTCTTTTCTCCCTCTCTACCCCCTCCTTCTCCCTTCTTCCTCTCCCTTTCCCTCCCACGGTTTTTCTTTTACAGTTTGAGGTATGTGCGTGCATGCGTGCGTGCCTGCCTGCCCTCCCGCCCTCCTTCCTTCCTTCCTTCCTTCCTTCCTTCCTTCCTTCCTTCCTTCCTTCTTCCTTCTTCCTTTCCTTTCTTTCTTTTTTTTTCTTTTCTTTCTTTTTGTTAAGAGACAAGGTCTCACTATATCCACCACGCTGGTCTTGAACTGCTGGCCTGAAATAATCCTCCCATCTCAGCCTCCCAACATGCTGGGATGATAGGTGTGAGCCACTGTAGCTGGCCAATTTCTATACTATAAAATTAATCCATTCTCAGCGTACAGTTCAGTGATTTATGGTGAGTTCAAAGGTGTTCATCCTTCATCATGATCCAATTTTAGACCCTTTCCATCATACCCAGAAGATTCTTTGTATTCTTTAAGCCGTCCCTTCCGGTTCCCACCACAGCCCCAGGCAAGCACAGATCTCCTTTCTGTCTCTGGATTTGCCTCTTTGGGACACTCCCTGGCCATGGACTCTTGCGCTGTGTAGCGTTCTGTGACTGGCTTTTTGACTCAGCATCATGTTTTCGGGATTCCTCCACATTGCAGGTGATATATCAGTACTCCATTCTCTTCCCATGCCAAGTGCTGGTCCGTGGTGCGGATCAACCACATGGTGCTGACCAGTGTGTCAGCTGATGTGCGATCTCATTGCTCTCCCATGCTGCCCTGACAAGAGTGCTTCCCACTCTTATGGACACACGGGGGCGGGGGTGGGGTTCCCAGCTCTGGGAGTGATCAGCTCTGCGGTTTGTGGGGAGGCTGGTCGCGTAAATCCTGAGAATGTCAACTCTGTCACTTGTGAGCAGGGATCGTTAGCATAGGATTGTTGAAAAAAATCTAATAAGCTAAATATTTTAAAAATGTGTTTCATATTGCCTCTCTGTGACCTCAGGAAGTCACTGTCAATTCTTGTCATGTGGACAAAAATCTCCAACTTCCTTAAACTGACAGCTCAAGGGACAGAGGCTTCTGGAAGCATATTCTCCATGTGGTTCTTGTGAAGACAAAACGTGTGGTGTGCACATGTCCCATCCTGCCCTCCCAACAGGGCAGCATGCAGAAGGAACATAGGAAGCAACCCTGTTTGATAGCAGGGAGGCTCACAGGAGAGTGGGCGCTGGGTTGCACTCCGAGACCATTCCTTCTCTTGCTTGGCTTTCTCTTTGGCCAAGTGGAGACAGCACCAGGTGACCAGACTGTATTGGGCTTGGCTGTGTGCTTGATCTGCTGTATTGGGGATGTCACCTCATGCCCCTGTGCCCAGCTCCTCATGGTTGGATGGGTCTCCTTCACCCTTTTGTCCTTACTGGCTCAGGGCCTGTGTACTTGGCCAACAGAATTTGTGGCATGTTCCCCAGATCCTTCTTGGGCCAGGCAGGGTGCCTTCTCTAGGGCACTGCAGCCTCAGATGGTGGTGGCACCTGACCCTGTGTATGGATCAGGCCACTGGGGCATTGGGGTCGCTGTTAGTCTGCAGAACAGCTAGAATTGGGTGGTCCTGGATACTTCCTTAGGGAGCAAGAGCACTGAGCAAGCTCAGGACTTAAATCAGGAGTTTTAAGGTCACGAGCTGGCTGGGATTGGGTTGTTGCCAACACCCGTGGCAGCTGAAGACTGCTTAAGAAATGCCTGCATGTGGGACTTGCAGGGAGCCTGGAATTAACAATCCCTACCATACAGTAGATCAAGCCTTGACTACTAAGGAAGGAGGGGTTATGGTAATCTGCAGGAAAGTACCTCAGTAGTGAGGAACTCATCATAGTATGTGGTATATAGCCTTTGTTTCTTCTCCAGACATTTACAGCAAGTTCAGCATGGCTTCATCCAAAGACCTGGGGCAAGCAAGCCAGCAAGAAACAAAAAGCCTAAATAAGAGAAGTTGAAGACAACACCCCATTCTGCCTGATTTTTGCTAGGAAAACGTTGGCACAGGAGAACCACAGAGGGCCGGCACATTCTCGGGGCCACCTTCAGAGGTTTCAGTTCTGCATGAGAGAAACCATCCACTGGGATGCTCTTTTAGTCACACAAGGAAGGAAATCAGAAACCAAGCAAGAGAGCTGGGGGCATGAAAAGAGCTGCGTCATTTTCTTGACTGAAATTTCACCAGGTGGCACTGGGTGTTGAGATACACATCACTGAGCAATATTAGGTCACACAGTACAGGAGTGTTGTTTCTGTCACTTCCGAATTGGTGTGCTTGACCCCAACAGTTATTTTGTATGCATTAGGTGGGCAAACCCAAGTGGGTATTATTGGGTTTCCATAGCAACGAGGCAGCAGGACGGGGGTGTGGTTTTTTAACCATCCTCTGTGGTTTGGGTGCATTATGTCTCAGCCATTGGTCACCTTCTCTTGTCGCCCACATCTCCCCGGGTATGGAATCTGACCAGAAAGGAAACCACATTTGCTCATCTGAAAAGTCCTAAGGTCAGAGAGCTCCTGCCCTCATGAAACCATCACTGTGGGGCAGATGATGAGCAAACAACACTCCCAAAGCATCATGTATGCGCCCCCTGCCATCTTCTCCCTCCTGCCTGTGTCCCCAGCCCAAGCACGGAGCTGCTTTCTGACCCCGTAGGTCACTGTGCATTTTCTGGATTCCTGCAGCAGGTGCTCCATTCTGCCTGGCTCCTGTCTCTTGGAATAACCATTCTGAGATGCGCCCATGTCATCGGACAGATCGAGAGCTCATTCCTTTGCATTGCTGAGTAGTAGTGCAGTGTTGGGTTGTAAATTACATGCTGGTGGCATTTTGTGTTAATATTAGAGGCTAGTTTTTAGAAAACAGTTGACAGTTGCAAGGAAAGCCCATAGGGAGAACAAAGAGAGTGTCCTATGAAAGATACCTCTTGACACTGACGGAGAGAATGGCACTCCTGCCTGTGCAGATGTCTGTTTCTAGTGCCATCGAGCTCTAACTTCAACCTCGACTCCACTTTCTGAGCTTGGATAAGACTTGTTTTCTCCCATATTTGAGGTCGTCAGAGACCATCACTTTATGATGGTTGGGAAAAGTTTTCAGGTGATGGAGGGCTGTGGTGTTGATTTGGAAAGAGGACACAGGACTGGACATTTCCTTTCAGGGTACCATTTCTAGGCCCTCTTGATATTTTAATATGTTTTTAAAATTGAGATAATGTCTGCATATGTATTAGAGGAAGTATTACACAGAAAATACTCTAAATTCAACTCACAGTTGGTTCCCATTTTCAGTTCTTGGGAATATGCTAGAAAACAAAAATTTTAAGCTTGGAGTTAAAATCTGTTGCTTTTTTTTTTTTTTTCTTTTTGGAGACAGAGTCTCACTCTGTCACCAGGCTGGAGTGCAGTGGCGTGATCAAGCAATCCTCCACCTCAGCTCCCCAAGTAGCTGGGACTACAGGCGTGCACCACCACACCAGCTAATTTTTTGTATTTTTTTAGAGATGGAGTTTCACTGTGTTGCCCAGGCTGGTCTTGAACTCTTGGAATCAAGTGATCTGCCTGCCTCAGCCTCCCAAAGTGCTGGGATTACAGGCATGAGCTACCTTGCCTGGACTGCTATTATCACAGATGCTAAATGAAAACACTCAGAATTCTATGAAATTATTCAGACCATAAAATATTCTTTAGCAATTCAAGCTGCTGTTTATGAGGCGGGCTGTTTATAGTAGGGAAGATGCTTCTAATCTAATGTAGAAGTGCAGCTGCAGCGTAGACAGGAGAGAAGAATTGAGAGTACACCAGGATGTTAAATGTTTGTCTTTTGGTTGTGGAATATGGCTGAGTTCCCCCTTCACTTCTTTATAATTTTACATAATACAGAACTCTTGGTTCTTCTGTAGTGAATATTTATTTTTAAGAAAGCAGATAAATGTTGCACATAACTTGCTTTGCAAAACTTTTCCCACTTGGGTGACTTAAAGACTGAAAGATTTTTTTTTTCTTTTTTTTTTTTTGAGAGGGGGTCTTGCTCTTGTCACCCAGGCTGGGAGTATAATGGCGTGATCTTGGCTCACTGCAACCTCCGCCAGCTGGTTTCCAGCAATTCTCCTGCCTCAGCCTCCCAAGTAGCTGGGATTACAGGTGCACACCACCACACCCAGCTAATTTTTGTGTTTTTGGTAGAGATGGGGTTTCACCATGTTGGCCAGGCAGGTCTTGAACTCGTGATCCCAGGTGATTTGCCCACCTCAGACTCCCAAAGTGTTGGGATTACAGGCATGAGCCACCATGCTTGGCCATTATTTTTCTATTTTAAAAATCCTTTATCTCTTCCATGCCAGTAAATATGGCAAAATAATATGTATGCAAGGATTTTCATAATGCATAAGTATTGTAGATGATGAGTTCTTGTGCATGCTTTTGAATTACTTGATTTGCTATCTCCCTTTGGCTCACATAATGAATAATGAAAACTGCAATTTCTGACTCAGGCGGTCTGACATTCCTAGGAAGGGAAGGAGGAGACGGGCAGGAGACGCACGAAGAGGTGGTAGAATCACAATAGCTTTTGTTTTTGCTGCATGCCAGACACAAGATGCACTCTCACATTATCCAGGCTCACCCTGAGGCCTGCAGGTCAGACCCCGCAGCATAGACAGGGAGTTACAGTTGGAGTCCTCCACTCATTGCAGGGCATGTGTTAGCAGACCAATTCGGAATGAGTTATGTGCAGAGATGAGCACAGAGAGTGTAATGCAGTGGGCCACAGAATCACATCTGGTGTTCAAACATCCTAATGAGGCTGGGTGCAGTGGCTCATGCCTGGAATCCCAGCACTTTGGGAGGCCAAGATGGGAGGATCGCTTGAGCCTAGGAGTTCAAGACCAGCCTGGGGAACATAGGGAGGCTGTCTCTACAACAAAATTTAAAAACAGGCCGGGCGCAGTGGCTCACGCCTGTAATCCCAGCATTTTGGGAGGCCAAGGTGGGCGGATCACGAGGCCAAGAGATTGAGACCATCCTGGCTAACATGGTGAAACCCCATCTCTACTAAAAATACAAAAAGAATTAGCCAAGTGTGGTGTCAGGCACCTGTAGTCCCAGCTACTTGGGAGGCTGAGGCAAGAGAATAGCTTGAACCTGGGAGGTGGAGGTTGCAGTGGGCCAAGATTGTGCCATTGCACTCCAGCCTGGGCGACAGAGCGAGACTCTGTCACAACAACAACAACCACAGAAAAACAAACAAAAACACAATTAGCTGGATGTGGTAGTGCATGCTTGTAGTCCTAGCTACTGGGAGGCTGAGGTGGGGGGATCACTTGAGCCTGGGAGTTCCAGACTGTAGTGAACTGTGATGGTGCCACCACACTCCAGCCTGGGTGACAGAGTGCGACCTTGTCTCTAAAATAAAATAATAAAATAAAGACATCCTGATGATGTGTGGTGATGCTGTCTTGTATAGTGTCTGCATGCTATAGTCATTTAGCAGCCTCAATAAACTCTTCATTTATAACTTCCTGAGATTCCTTTCTTTTAATACTTGTTAAGGCAACATAAAGTTAGAGTTTGGATCATCTTAACCTGTTTTTTTACTTCATGATTGTTGCATTTAGAAAACTTTTAAAATTTCATTAAAAAAAATAATCCCAGAGTATCGACATTACAGATGTGAGCCACCGTGGCTGGCCAGATATACATTTTACTTAAAGAAACCCCTGAAGATCCACGTGGGATTTGGAGAGAACTCTCTGGGACATTCTCCTGTTGTTTCCTTTTCACCACTGCAGGTCTCCACCCACCCTGGGGTCCTTGGGAGGTAACCCACCATGGGGCACACAGCGGCTGACTTGTCCTGGTAAATCATAAGCGTCATGGGCTCCGCAGGTGCCTCCCTCCCTTCTGTCCTTGAATCTGAAGCCAGCACCTTCTTTGATGGCGCAAATGTCTGTGGTTTAGAGTTTTCAAAGGAATCCCCCCTCTTCCTCTCCTACCACAAGAAAGGCCGCTGTGGGGAGCCGGTAGCTAGCAGGCTGGGTTGTCTGGTCGTTTGAATGCCACAAGAAAGTCAACCTGGCTGCCCTGGCTTGGGGTAAGGTGGAGGACAGGAGCCCTGGATCTGCCTGTGTCTTTCTCTCCCTGGCTGTCTGCCCCTCCCCCGCTTCCTCCCCCTTCTCTGCCCCCTTGCTTGGGGGTTGGGTGGGGTCTGTCTTAGGAGGGAGGGAAGGTGGGCAGGGAGGGAGAGAGCTGGAATTTGTCCCTAGAGCTGTCTGCAGCTTCCCAGGAGCCCTTTTCGGATAGGATCTGGCTCTTCAGAAAGGCTGGGTGGCTCCTGCGTGGCAGGGCACCTCGTTAAAAACACCGGCTCGGAGGAGAGCGCTGGTCGCTCTTGGGGTCAACCAAGATGTTTGCGTTTGTCCTATGCAAATAGTACAATGTTGTTGGTTTTTAAATACCGTTTTTAGCGGAGTTTCAGTTCTACAGAGAAGTGCAGTGATGGTAAGGACGATTCTCACTTTCCCCACACTGGGCTTCCCTATTGCTTTTTCCTTCCCATTACCATGTATCCTTGTCATCTCCTGTTTTAACGTCTTATATCACCGTGGTATATTTGTCCAAGCAATGAACCAGTATTGCTACGTTATTTATTGTTAGCTAAAGCCCAGATTTTGTTCCTATTTCCTTAGTTTCCCATTAATGTCCTTTGCTGTCCTGGGATTCCATCCAAGATATAACATGCCTTTTTTTTTTCTTTTTTTGAGACAAGGTATCTCTCTGTTTCCCAGGCTGGAGTCCAGTGGCGTGGTCACAGCTTACTGTGGCCTCCGCCTCCCTGGTTTAAGGGATCCTCCAGCCTCAGCCTCCTGAGCAGCTGGAATTACAGGCCTGCACCACTACACCTGGCTAATTGTTTTGTGTTTTTAGTGGAGTTGGGGTTTTACCATGTTGTCCAGGCTGGTCTCGAACTCCTGACCTCAAGTGATCCACCCACCTCACCCAACGTGCTGGGATTACAGGCATGAGCCATTGTGCCCAGCCAACATGACATTTAGTCTTCCTGTCACCTTAGGCGCCTCTTGGCTGTGACAGTTATTGATGACTCTGACCTTTCTGATTAGTACTGGTCAGGGATTTTGTAGACTGTACCCCTATTGGGAGTCAGCTGATGATTTTCTCATGGTAGAATGAGGTTATGGTTTTTTGTGAAGACGACCACGGACCATTCTCATTACACACGATATGTTTTGTTTTTTAGCTTTGATTTTCTAACTTTTCTTAACCGTAGGAAGTAATGAAGATTTTCCACAATTCCTATGCTTTGGAAAATTTCCTTTGATAGTGAAATTTCTTTAGGGAAAAAATTATTTTTCTGCTGAAAGTGTTTTGGCAGAGAAACTTTGTTACTGATCTATTAGTGATCAGAGCTGCTAAGTTACAGCACATTTGTAGAGGTAATTGTCCCAGACAGGGGGGTCTGCTAAGTATGTCCTGTGGATATGTTATTTATCTTATTCTGTGCTGTTGTGCACTCTAAAAATAAATATTTTATGCTGGGCAGGGTGGCTTATGCCTGTAATCCCAGTACATTGAGAGGCCAAAGCTGGAGGAACTCTTGAGCCCTGGAGTTCAAGACCAGCCTGGGCAACATAGTGAGACCAATCTCCACCAAAACTTTAAAAATTAGCTGGGCGTGGTGGTGTGCATATGTGATCCCAGCTACTTTGGAGGCTTAGACAGGAGGATCACTTGAGCTTGGGAGGTCGAGGCTGCAGTGAGTCATGATCACACCACTGCACTCCAGCCTGAGCCACAGAACAAGACCTTGTCTTAAAAAAATTAAAAAATTAAGGCTGGGCACAGTGGCTCACGCCTGTAATCCCAGCACTTTGGGAGGCCGAGACGGGCAAATCACCTGAGGTCAGGAGTTTGAGACCAGCCTGGTTAACATGGTGAAACACTGTCTCTACTAAAAAATACAACAAAATTAGCTGGGCATGGTGGTGGGCGCCTGTAATCCCAACTGCTCGGGAGGCCGAGGAACGACAATTCTTGAAGCTGGGGGCAGAGGTTGCAGAGCCAAGATTGCGCCATTGCACTCCAGCCTGGGTGACAAGTGAAGCTCTGTCTCTAAATAAATAAATAAATAAATAAATACAATTTTTGGATTTCAAAATAGTGTTTGAAAGCACTTGGCAAGGTCGGGCACGGTGGCTCAAGCCTGTAATCCCAGCACTTTTGGAGGCTGAGGCAGGCAGATAATGAGGTCAGGAGATTGAGACCATCCTGGCTTAACATGGTGAAACCCCACCTCTACTAAAAATACAAAAAATTAGGGCATGTGTGGTGGTGGGCGCCTGTAGTCCCAGCTACGCAGAAGGCTGAGGCAGGAGAATCACTTGAACCTGGGAGGCGGAGGTTGCAGTGAGCCGAGATTCCACCACTGCACTCCAGCCTGGGCAACAGAGCAAGACTCTGTCTTAAAAAAAAAAAAAAAATTCTTAGTGGCCTTTACCTTCCTGTGGTCCCTTTCATCTTTCCCCAGAGATGAGCCATTTTGAACATGGATTTGGCATCTGTGCTGCCTCTGAGCCCATGCTTGGCTGTTCTGTGGTTGGCGTCTGCCTTCCAGAGAATTCCTTGTTTTCCCACAGTCCCTTTGCAGCTGTTTCGTGGAGCATGGGGACACATACTGGCTGCTGCTACAAGCTCTGATGGCTATGAAGCTTTGAGACGAGTCTCATAGGTGGAATCCAGGCCCTAAGGCAGCCCACCTTTTGAAAGGACAGTTGAGCCACCAGAATATCATCTTCGATCTGTTGGTTTTTCTCAGTGTGGTTTCCAGAAGCCTGGAACCATTGTTATTGTTCTGTGCTTGTCTTGGTGTCAACTCAGCATCTGTGAAACCCGACTAACCTCTTTCTAGTATGAGGCTGGCAAACCAGGCTTATAATGTTCAACCCCAGTGAAGAGAACTAAACCTCAAAATTGTTGTACCGCAAATCTATTGGCCTTTTATTGGCGGGAATTTTGTTTTTATTACAAGAGAGGTGAGTGTTACAGTGTTGGAGGGGCACTCACTTTAGGGCCTTTCAGGCACCAGGCCTGGCCTGATGGATGAGAATGCTGTGTCATAAACAGTCTTCTGCAGTGAGTGACCATGCCGTGTTGGAATGCGGTGCACACCAAAGGAAGGTAGGAAAAGTGATTGTCACAGTAGCTATATGACTCCAAACCTGACTGGAAAGTGTCAACATACCCTCCAGAGAATCAGCTCCGATGAACGTAAGAGACATAGTGTTATGGGGTGTCTGGATAAATTGAACTCCAATAAAAGGGAAAAGGGGGTTGGAGGAATAATGAATGAGGGAAACACTTTAATTGGGAGCAGAACTTGCTAAACGACCAGTTGCGTAAATGTCCTGTCCTAAGAACTCCTAGTGGAAACCTCAGCCAGTCCTAAAATATGAATGATACCTAGGACTTCTTTTCTTTAGCTGTCATCCACAGTTTTGGAGTCTGCATTCTGGCAGTGCCTAAATGCTTGTGCTAAGTTGCATGTGGAAACAGCTCTACACAACATTCCCTAGTCTCTTGGACAATTAATGTTGGCCAGTCCTTTTCTCTTGATTTTTTTCCATTTGATTTACTGATGTCCTAACAAAATTATTTTTTGATCGTTTCTCTTTGCTTTCATCTTTTGCATCTGTGGCTGCATTTCTCCCCACCTGCTATGCCCAGGGAAGGGAAGGAGGGAGAAATACATTATGGAGATAGCACTCCTGGGCCTGTTTACCAACAGCCTGAAAAGCTTATATTCGCAGCAGGTCAATACCCTCCATGTTTTAGGACAAATGTTGTATGGATTCGTAATCGAAACATGTTGCATGGATTTGCAGATCCACATTTACAAATGCCCCACTGTATAGCGAGGCCATCGAGGAGCCTGAATTTGAGTAGCCTTTGTGGCTGTTGATAAGTTGCTAAGTAAAGTCAGGTATCCAATGAAAAGCATGTTCTAAGTATTTAAGTGCTACATGTCTAGGCGATAAAATTCTCTTTCTACGGGGATGTGAGGAGAGGAACTAGGCGGAGGCTTTATCATGTGCTGATTTGAGCAGGTTGCCTCATATCTCTGGGATGAATAAAGTGTCCTTTGGCCAATTTTTTAGCTTCCTGAATCAGTTTATCGACAAGATGGGGACATTGAGGTGTATCTGCCAGGGTTAGGGGAAGCTTTGAAGAGTAACATATGCCGAGAACCAGCCGATGCTCTGCGTGAGTGCAGCGTTCCATGAAGGACATTGTATTATTAACTCCTGGGATGCCTGGATTCCCTTCCATTCATCCACTTTGTTCACCTGAAGGGCCAGAGCAAACAACTGTCCACTCAGGTAAATGTTCCCACCCCAAACAGACCGTTTGCATTCTCCAGGAGCTAACGGTACAGCTGGACTGACCCACGAGTCTCCTGGACAGCGTTGTGGCAGAAATGGAGCATGGGAACATTGGGCAGCACCTCCTCTGCCTCCCTTGGCGTGGCCTATCTGGGAATCTAGAGTCTGGAGCGTCCTGCGGCAGCCTCCTTTGTCAGATGGTGCAGGACTGCTGCAGGCCCTCCAGGATGCACCCATGGACCCAGGAATATGGGAGTGTGGATCTCTGAGCACAGAGGCTGGGAGGAGAGGCGGCAGGCACTGGCTGGCAGGGGCAGTCTGTGTGGGAGCTTCTGTGCACTCCCACCTCCGCTTCACCTCCTGTTGATCTCGCCTCCCTCTGCAGCACGTTCTGCCCTCCTTCCCCAGCGTCCTCCCCACGATTCGCCCTGAAACACAGGTTTCCATGGGATTGATTTTGGAGGCTGTCCATGTGGGACCAGGGCTGCAGCTTCCCTGTGCAGGTGCTGGTGGCCTTGTGGCACTTCCTAAGCTGGGCAGGCGTGGCTAGGAGTTTGGGCAGTAACCAAAGCTTTCCCTCTGCTGAGTGCTCCTGGGTTAGTCCCTCTGGGTGGTGGCAGGCAGCTTTACACATCACCTTAGAACATGTCTGCACTGGCTCCTGGATCAACCTTTTGCCATCAGTGTAGGGCCGAGTCCTACCACTGCCACACACGCCCTGTCCAGGTGTCTCTGGGGTGGAAGGAAGCACTCATGGGAAGAGGAAGCGTCCTCATCACATTAACTCCAGGTAATTTCAGAGAACTTTGCCAATCTCTTCCCTAGCTTGTAGGTACAATGAAGATAACACCAGCAGACAAGATACTCTTTTTTGAGTTTAAAAGACATCAAAATAGTTGCATGTAATTTGGCAAGGAATAGATACATTCGATCGTATTTAAGAGAGTGTCTGTTACTGTACAGTTCTTAAAAACAGGTTGAAGTAGAGCAGGTGCTTCTCACACACTGTTTGGTGGGGAGGACTGGGGGGAGCTGCAGGAGGAACATTGCTGCGCCTGAGCAGAGGTGGATGCTTGGGAGGCGAGCACCCTGGACCTCGGGTGTTTATTGTCTCTCTCACACCTGGTGGGCATCTTGGGGCCAGCCTGGGCTATGTGGCAGCTCTGCGGGCTCATTCCCGTCTGCAGCACCCGGGGGCACTGCTCACTGTGTAGACCGAAGCCCAGCCAGCAGAGGCGCCCACTTGCTGATCTTCTTGCACACCTGCCTTTCTGCTACGAGCTATCATTTTCTTTTATTGATTGGTTGGCGGTCATTTTCTTTTATTGATTAATTGGTGGGTTGGTTGGTAGGGTCTCGCTCTGTCACTGGAGTGCAGTGGCACATTTATGGTTCACTGCAGCCTTGACCTCCTGGGCTCAAGTGATCCTCCCACCTCCTGAGTAGTCAGCATGCCCAGCTAATTTTTTGGTAGAGATAGGGTCTCCCTATGGTGCCCAGGCTGGTCTTGAACTCCTAGGCTTAAGTCATCCACCTGCCTTAGCCTTCCAAAGTGCTTGCCTTACGGGCATGAGCCACCGCTCCCAACCTATTTTTGTTACATTATGTGCTACTACTTACTTACAGGGTGACGGTAGAACAGTACAGCATCATGTACTGGCTGTCAGCTAGACTTAGAGATTCATAATGCTACATAATTCAAGCTTTTATAGATCCAAACTGCTGTAGATTACGAAGTGTCGTAAACTTAGGGGTCTGCTGTGTTAACCAAACCTATGAATGCCAGACTCAAGATAGCTTTCTTTGAGCGATATGGTCTTTCTCTTCTGCTATAACTGTTTAAATTTTTTTAAATAGTTCCTGAATTTAAAAGGAGTTTTAGGACATTTAGCAAAATGCTTCACACATATAGTGCTTATTATTTTGAGTACGGTTGGGGAAAATGATAAGTGTGGCTCAGTTTTACAAGTCTTGGGTATTTGGTCATGCATTTGTTTACTCAGAAAATATTTGCTTATTATATGATATGGTTTGGCTGTGTCCCCACCCAAATCTCATCTTGAATTGTAGTTCCCGTAATCCCCACATGTCCTGGGAGGGACCTGGTGGGAGGTAATTGAATCATCGGGAGGTGGTTTCCCCCATGCTATTCCTGTGATAGTGAGTTCTCACAAGATCTGATAGTTTTATAAGGGGCTTCTCCCTTCTCTTGGTTCTCATTCTTCTCTTTCCTGCTGCCATGTGAAGAAGGATGTGTTTGCTTTCCCTTCTGCCATGATTATAAGTTTCCTGAGGTCTTCCCAGCCCTGCAGAACTGTGAGTCAATTAAACCTTTTACCTTTATAAATTAGTCGGTCTTGGGTATTTCTTCATAGCCGTATGAGAACGGACTAATACACTATATAAGCCAGGATCTGTGCCAGGCAGTTGGGGAAGACCTCCAGGAAGAGCCTTTGCGTTGATTGGGTGTATCACAGAGCAGCCTCACTTCATAATTTGTTTCCTGACATTATTTTAGAATTTACAATTAAATAGTCGCCATAAGTTTCTTTTAGTAGTCAACCCAAAGTAAGGAGAGACCAACTTTAATTTTGCAACCACAAAGGATTGATCATTTAAAAATTGCCCATCAAATTATGTACTCCAATGAGTATTTTATAATCCACTCACTGGAGAGGGGCACCACATTTATCCCCAGGGTTGTGTGTCTAAAGGAAATAGATAAATTCACATCAATGAACTGTTATTCATATTAGTGTCTATCAGTCAAGATGGAAGACAGATGTGTTTATTATAAAAACTGGGTGCTTTTAATGGTATTTAAATATAAATTCTGGGTGCCCCTCAAATGGCAGCAGAGAGAAGGGCACCACCCTCCATGTGGCGTAGGTCACTCTGTTTCTTCTGGTGACTGTAACTTTCCATGCATTTTTTCCTGTGGGCTAAGTTACTAATAACCTCCTGAGTGTGTGTGTCAGTAAACGACAGGCCACATCACTGGAGTTTTGGTATGGCCACTTCTCTAATCCTTCTGAAAAGTCACTGCAGGTGATGAAGTGAGGTAGCAGCCTGCTCCCTGGTTGCTCCAGGAGAGCTCGCCCTCCCCCACAGTTGTACAGTGGGCCATCATTGTTGTTTGGCTTCCTGGCTCATATGCCCCTTCCCTGTGGCACTCCATGTCCTTATGAAAGTGACCTAAGCCAGGCAGGGTGGTGCACGCCTGTAATCCCAGCACTTTGGGAGGCCAAGGCAAGCAGACCACTTGAGCTCAGGGAGCTCGTGACCAGCCTGGGCAACATAGGGGGATCTCGTCTCTACAAAAAATATAGAAATTAGCCAGGTGCAGTGGCACACAGCTATAGTCCCAGCTACTCAGGAGGCTGAGGTGGGAGGATCACTTGAGCCCAGGAGATCAAGGCTTCAGTGAGCCGAGATCGTGCCACTGCACTCTAGCCTGGGCTAGCGGGTAAGATCCTGTGTCAAAAACAAAAACGAAAAACCTGTATCCTGGTATTGATAAGTCTTAACGGGAGGGCCCCTGCCTCTCAGAGGGGGTCAGCCAGATCCCTTTGTTTCCAGTCCCTGGTAGGCCAGGGTGGCCTCATGATCCCCTTTGTCAGTCTCATCTTTTCCTCTCTTTTTTTTTAAGAGACAGAGTCTCACTCTGTTGCCCAGACTGGAACGCAGTGGTGGAAACACAGCTTACGGCAGCCTCGGTCTCCTGGGCTCAAGTGGTCTTCCCAGTGTAGGTGGAACTAAAGACACACTCCCCCAAGCTTGGCTAATGTTTTTAGTTTTTGTAGAGATCGGGTCTTGGTATGTGGCCCAGGCTGGTCTCGAACTCATGGCATTAAGCAATCCTCCTGCCTTGGCTTGCCAAAGTATTGGGATTATAGGTATGAGCCACCATGCCTGGCCTCCTCTTTTTTACTTTATTTTGATGTCGTTGTAGCTTCACATGGCAATACAGAGAGATGCCATGGGTTCTGTACCCAAGTTACCCACATGGCAACAGTACCTTCTTTGTAATATGATGGTAACGATGTTTCAACTAGGATGTTGTCTTTTTTTGGGGGGGGGGGGATAGATTCTCGTTCTGTCATCCAGGCTGGAGTGCAGTGGCATGATCATGGCTGACTGCAGCCTCAACCTCAACCTCCTGGGCCCAAGCGATCCTCTTGTGTAGCTGGGACCACAGCTGTGCACCACCACACCTGACACATTTTTGTATTTTTTGTAGAGATGGGGTGTTGCTGCATTGCCCAGGCTGGTTTCAAACTCCTGGTCTCCAGTAGTCCTTCTGCCTTGGCCTCCCAAAGTGCTGGGATTTTACAGGCGTGATATTGACATAGAGACAGTCAAGACACAAGACATTTCCATCCCAAGAGGTTCCTTCACGTTGCCCTGTTTATGTCCTGTCTTGCTATTATAAAGATATAAAGTTCAAAACTTTATTATGTAGTAAAACTGTTAAATCAATTGTTGACCGTTTAAACTGGAATTTAACTGAGAACCAAGAATCTTCCCCAGGTGACTGAAGTCTGTTGTATCCCTTCAACTTCTAGTTTTGAATTAACAGGAGTTCAGTGTATTTGGAGACAGGCCTGTCACTACCTTGTTCTGTTCCGTTAAAGACTTATGGTCCCGTAGAGAGGGCACGCTCGTTAAAAGCAGTCTCTTGTGAAGTGGATCAAGATGTGTTGGAATGTAAGGCATGACTGCTAGCTGCTGAGCAATTCACATACTTTGGAGGAGGTTAGTGCCCATGAAAAGGTTGATGTGGTAATCAGAAAAAACTCCAGGCTACCTCTGGGCAACATATTCGGCTAATGCTTTTATTGGAACGTTTAATTAACCAGACTTTTTTCCCATGCTTTGCTTTTAAGAAGGATCCTTCACTTTCTGCCTTGGCAGGGGAGGGGGGACCAAAGAAATTACCCTCTGATTCCCAGACCACCTGCAGGTGTTTTCCAACTGAGATTTCCAGTCTAGCTCCTTGCTGGCTTTTCATGGCATCTGAGGCTTAGTTCTTATTGCCACCACCTTGAAGGTGTGCTCTGAGCTGAATCTACCAAAGACTTTCTCTTTCTGTTATGTCCACCTTCCTTCTGGAATAAGCTGTGACTTCCTGTCACACCTTATTAGTGCAAAAATTTGTATGAATTGCAGTTTTAAAGACTGTCAAATTTGACCTGCAATCAAAACGATGATTGTAATTTGTCATGGCAGAATTGTAAAGCTCAAAGAGATCTTTAGGATTGAACTGATCGTTTTTTCGATAAGGAAACTGAGGCCCAGAAAGGGTCACTGGTTTGCCTCTAATGTGTGTTTGTATCTCTGGGAGAGCTGGAAATGTACCCTGTTTAGCCAGTGGTACCCATGCAAGCTAACAATGGATGGATGTAGACCTACTATGTGCCTCACTCTGCATTCCTCGGTATGCAGCGGAACCAATCTAGAAAAGCTGGCATTTTTATGGCCTTGAGAGTATGCTTCTCAGTGGGATTGTGGATAGTTTCCTCTTTAATAGGAAAGTCTGTTTTTATATAGATGTATTTCTTGGGTGCTGACAGACCCAGCACCACCAGCTCCTAAGTGAGCCCGTGTTTTCTGCTTGGGACAGGATCCAGAAGCATCCCGTGGAGGGGTTGGGCACCCCAGATCCACCTGCCAGAACTCCAGGAGAGGCGTGGGTGAGCAGCTGATGAGCCCCCAGCTGCAGATTCTTAGGAGGACTGAGGCTTGGGGCAGCCTGGTCTCATTCTGGGATGTTCAGTGGCCACACCAGCAATTCTTTGTGCTTGCTTGGTAATCCATCTCTTGTAGCTAATAGAAGCTACATCAGTTTCATAGGGCTGTCATAACAGTACTTACCACAAAGCTTAAAGCAACAGGAATGTATTATCTCATAGTAAAGAGGCCTCGGCCAGAAGTCTGCGATCAGGGTGTCTGCAGAGCCTCCTTCTGAAGGCTCTAGGGGAAGATCGTTCCTTGCTTTTCCTGCTTCTGTGACTCCAGGCATTCCTTGACTTGCAGATGCATCATGCCAATCTCTGCCTCCATCTCCACATAGTTCTCTCCTGTTTATCTGTGTCCAAATTTCTCTCGTCTTTGTGGACACCATCATTGGATTAGGACCCTCCATAATCCAGGATGACATTATCATCACCGGTCACACCTGCAATGATCCTATTTCCAAATAAGGCCACATGCAAAGGTTCTGGAGGTGAGACTTCAGCATATCTTTCTGGGAGACATAATTCAGCCCCATAACAAAGGGTAATACAGTGTTTTGAGAGAGGATCTGTGTACAGAAAAGTGCTCACATTGTAGCATAGACATTGATGGATTTTCACATAGCAAACCATACTTGTGACCCCACCCAGATGAAGGGATAGAAGAGATAGTCTTAGAAAACGGATACTAAATTCCATGCCTTATAGAGAAAGCCTCTCTTGGAGAGCGTTTTCCCAAGGCTCATTAGTCTAGTTTGGGCTTTTAGGGTGAAATCAGGTATGTTGTTGACACTTCAGACCAGGTGCACTGTGATAAAATACCCAAGGATGTGGGTATTATACCACAAAGTACAAAGGACAGATTCACTCTTTAACCCCAGCGTCCTCCTGAGAACTCTATTGTAAAGCATATTGTTATACACTAAATTTTATTTTGAATGCGAATAATTAGATTTCTAAGTTAGAGATTCTGCCAAAAATCGCTTTATCAGATGAATGTTGGATGTGAGCAGTTACATCATAAAAGAAGAAATATGCCACTCAGAAAAGAAAGAACAAAAAATAAAAATAAAGAAGAAATGCCACTCAAAGATGTGACTGCCAGTTTAGGAGAGGCTTTGGCTCTCGGTCCATTGCTTCGTGTTTCCATTTTGGGTTTGTTGTCTATAAAGGGGAAGGGGTGTCTGCCTGGCTCTCTGTGTTGGATAGTGGGAGGAGACCACAGCCCACATCTAGTTCCAGCCTCTTGCCACACAGTTGAGGGACAGGAGCCCAGCTGAGATGGACCTGTTGAAGGCACCTGGACAGGGATCACAGTCATCATCCCTTTACCTTGCATTTTCTCGTGTTTCAAGTTGTGGTGCGCACTGATTCCAGCCCTGTTGTTCTTGTGAAAGTCACACACACAGTGACTGTCACAGCAACCCACTGATCTTCATGGCCCTCAGTTTGCTTTCCTGTAAAACTGAGAAAGAAATACTTGATCCTCTGATATTAGTAATAGGGGAGAGGGGAAGACGTCAGTTCCAAAAGGTGCAGTCTTCCTGGAGAACATGCAACTTGAATGAAACCCTGATAGAGCCCTGACCTCTCATCCTACGCTTGTTTTTAAGAGAGGGAATCACAGCTGGGCGACAGGGAGTTGAGAACTTCCACTGTAGTGGTTTGAGCAATACAGGATGGCCATATTTAAATTGGGATTGTACTGTGGAGAGTTATATTAAGTAAATAAGGTCAGGAGAAACAGAAACATGGAAGTTGGACCTTGTTGCAGCCTCCTCCTTGGTGATTTTATTTGGAGTAAATGGCACATGTAATCTTAGTGTGTTTCATGTCAGAACCCCGTCAAAGAATGCCACGGGTAAGTCTGTGACGTGTTTCAGGGCGTCTTTTTAAAGGAGATCCAAAAAATTAAAATTTATCTTTTCCTTTTTAATTGTGACTATTTTAAATTTTGTTATTTTAAAAATTACATATGTGTAAGTGGACCACTCTTTAAAAAAAAAAGGCAACCTATCATATCTTGGCACCCTCAATGTCGAGATGCAATGAAAGGACCTTTGCTCATTGTGTTAGGCATTTTAGCTCTATTCAGAATCTGTCACTGTTACCTGCACTTACTTTGTTTTTATAATTTAAGGGCAGAATTTTTTTTTTATCGGTCATGGAAAATAGCTGATATGCCAATTTTTGAACTCTATAAAAATCGCAAATATTCCCATATTAATCCAAACAGATAATTTTTGTTTTTGCATCAGATTTTGTCCCTAAAACGACTGAATACAGTACAGGATGTGGAGTGAAACAAGGCTGCTATGGTTTCAGAAACAGCTTTGAAGATGAGGCTTTTTGCCAAGGAAAGTGGGAACTGCCAGTCCCAGGAAGAAGTGATGGACCCATCCTTGACTTGCATGACCATGGGGTGTGTCAGTCGCCGCGTCACCTTGCCCTTCAAACTCTTGCCCACCGCGAACTGGGCACACGCTTAATTCAGCGTTGTGGCAGATGGATGACTACTGTGGGTTTTAACTTGGAAAAAGCAGAGGTGGGCAGATTCCACCATCCCGGCAGAAGGTTGCACACCCCCACCCCCACCAAAACGCATTAAAAGCTTCCTAAGTTGCTCGGCTTTAGCTGAGGCTGAGTGCTGCTGTCTCAGAAGAATTAATTACTTTGAATGGGAGTGATTTTTTTAAAGACTTAAGAATGTTTCTTTTTTTTTTTTTTTTTTTGTTTTAGCACAACTGAATGAACTTGGGAAAAAAAATGCTTTGCGTTTGAGAGTTGTCTGCTGGAAAAAGTCAACAAAGGGCTTCTGGGTTTTGTTCAGTGTTGTCTTGATTAGAATGGCATAAATCTTAAGTACTTTCAGAGGAGGCTTACAAATTAGAGAATAGTTTGGCTGTTTTGGTTTGACTCTAACAAGAGTTCAGCATGGAGAAATAATACCACTGATGAGATGAGGAATGTGTTTAGCATAATAAAAAACTACCTCCGTGTAGTCCCATTTTTAGGGCAGCTGCAATTTGTGTCTTAAAAACATAAAAACAGCCAGACAGTATCATTTTTCTTTGCTTGTTTCTCAGACGCATTAATAGATTATACCCCTCAATGGTTTTACATTTTAATTACACAAGTGAACAAAGTTTTGTCCTTTAGAACTATTCTGTTGGGTGTTGGTTTTTAAGTTACAAACATTGAAGAAAAAATCGTCTGGACTTCTATAATGATAAGTCTTGAGACATGTCAGTGCTTTCTGGGAAGAGTAGTTCCATTTTTCTAACTGCCTCACTGGGGATCCTGGACCGGAGTGTCTGCCCCTGGGATGCAGCGTCGTCTTGGATGGCCTGCTCCTGGCACCTCTGCTTCCGGCCAAGTGGCTGTGCTATTCCTGGCCTCTGTGACTCTTCAGGTCTTTCTCTCCCAGATGCACGGTAGCTGCTGCATCCCCAGGCATCCTGTCTTTGTTTAAGACCAGAAGAAAGGGGAAAGGGTGGTACCAGACATTTCTGCCTCTTTGATTGCAGAGACAAAGGCTGTCTTCAAGCCTGCAGCTGACTTCTGCTTTTCCCCTATCCGCCGGGACTGCACATGCCACCCTGCACTGCAAGGGGACACGAGGCTGCTCCAGTCTCCATGGTGGATTCAGATATTAAGGAGGGCAGGGCTGAAGGCTGCCAGGGATCCTCTGATATTAGTAACTGGGGAGAGAGGATGACATCAGTTCCAAAAAGTGCAATCTTCCTGTAGAACATGGGACTTGTATGAAGCCCTGATAGAGAGGTCAACTTTGAAGAGGCAGACAGAGGACATGCAGGTGCCCAGCCTGCTTTCACTTAGTTTTAAAAGCAAAAAGATTGCCAACATTTGTGGACACAGGGAAGTTACCCACCCCGCCCCCCAAATTCTAGATTTTTAGCTGCATTAAACACATTGCAAAATCTGTGTATCCTGGATGCTCACTTCCCCGTGCTGGACACGGGGTAGTGCCTGCTCCTTCAGAAGGGAGGACCCTACCCCTTTGCCATGAGGCCCAGTGCTCGAGGCTCTAGACTGCATCTTGAGGGCATGTGTTCTGTACATGCAGCCCCTCCACTGGCAGCAGCCCCTCCCAGGTCCTGCGAGCCCTGGGATGTGCACTCCAGGGCTTTGTGTTTTCCCTGTGTTGCCTTCTTAGGCTTTGCTGCCGAGGCCGTGACAAAGGCATCACTGAAAAGAGTTTCTCAAAAAAGAAAAATAGCCCTTGTGATGGGTGAGATCATCTGTATGTTACCCAATAAAAAGTCAAAGGCTTGAGGGGCCCTCTGAGTTCACTCCAGGGAATGGTGCAGCAGCCTCGCTCGGAGCCACTCTAGGCCTCCCCGACGTTGCACGGTGGCGGCATTAGATTATCTCACAGAACAAGCCCCATCTCTTTGAAATCACAGTAGGATGGGAATGTCCATGAAAGTAAACAGCTGTGCATTCTGAGAAGCGGGGACACTTTGTTCTAATGGCCAGCAGTTCCTTTTCCTGTTTCTTGATTGCATATCACTTCTTTCAGATAGCCTTTTCACTTTGAAAACTGCGAAATTAAGGTATCCCAGTCATCTCTGTTCAAGCGGGTGCTTCAGTGATGTGAAGACTTGCTTTCAAAAGCTCAGTGAGGCCGTACACAGTAGCTCACCCCTGTAATCTCAGCACTTTGGGAGGCCAAGGTGGGTGGATCACCTGAGGTCAAGAGTTCGAGACCAGCCTGACCAACATGGCGAAACCCCATCTCTACTAAAAATACAAAAAAATTAGCTGGGCGTATTGGTGGGCACCTGTAACCCCAGCTACTCAGGAGGCTGAGGCAGAAGAATCGCTTTGAACCCAGGAGGCGGAGGTTGCAGTGAACTGAGACCACACCACTGCACTCCAGCCTAGGCGACAAATGTGAAACTCTGTCTCAAAAAAAATAATAAAAATAAAAAAGCTTGGTGAGAAGGGGTAAGAATCTGGTTAGGTCTGTGTTCTGGGTTGGCTGGAAGCCTGCTGGGGGTGCTTTGACTGGACAATTCTTGCTACTTCTAAGATGGACATGAGGCTGGACACGTGGCTCACGCCTATAATCCCAGCATTTTGGGAGGCTGACGTGGGTGGATCACCTGAGTTCAGGAGTTTGAGACCAGCCTGGCCAACATGGTGAAACCTCATCTCTACTGAAAATACAAAAATTAGCTGGGTGTGATGGCAGGTACCTGTAATCTCAGCTACTTGGGAGGCTGAGACAGGAAGAATTGCTTGAACCTGGAAGACGGAGGTTGCAGTGAGCTGAGATTGTGCCACTGTACTCCATCCTGGGCGACAGAGCGAGACTCCATCTCAACAACAGAAACAACAACAAAAATGGACTTGAAAGACCAGGAATATGGTACAGGTTTTGTTTTTCCCTCTCATGGTACTAAGAGGAAAGCAGGGCTTTGGACAGAACTTCACTTATCTTCGATGATTCTTTTCCTTTCTGTCCATCCTCTCCAGAAACATTGCCTATTGCATTGTGACCAGCTTTTGTATAGGAAAGGAAGAAACCGATATCATTTGGGTTTTGTCGTCAGGGAGACGCTAGTCTTGTTGTGAGATGAGAAGCTGGTAACTGTCAGCAGGGTTAGGAGAAGAGAGTGGCCATGTGCCCCACGCACCAGAGAGGCCAGGAGATGGACAGAGGCCCTCGGTGGAGACGGTGGGGTTCAGGGTGGCATCCTGAGGGCTGAATGCGGGCAAGCTGGGCATAGTGTGTGCACAGCAGCGATGGGGGTACATGGTGTTTCCAGAGGGGACCTAGTAAACAAAGCTCTGCAGGCAAGAAAGACCACTTTCTCTCGGGAAGAAGGACAAAGGGCCTGTTGTTGCGGTGTGTGATGTTTGAGCAGGGTGGGGATGGTGTCCAGAACAGCAAGGCTTGTTTTGCATGGTAGTGAGTAGGACTTGATTAAACGCAGCGGCCTCCCCCACCTGCCCCGCCTGATCAAACTGTTCTTCTGCATTGATGCTGGAGGCGAGAGAGAGGATGCTTTGCGTTAGGCCGGCGGCCGCCTGCTTCCTGCCGTGGTAAATGCGTGTTACAGGGCAGGAGGTTAAAACGTGACTTTAGAGGTGCCTTGGTTTTGTTTTTCTGTTCCATGTGAGCCATGGGTGACCATTTCTAATATGTCATCCTTTCTCTGGAATATTGGTTCTCCCCTGAGGGCGATTTTGTCCTCCAGAAGACATGTGGCAACATCTGGAGACATTTGAGTTTGTCACAACTGGGGGCAGGAGGATGCCACTGACTTCTAGTGGGTAGAGGCCAGAGATGCTGCGGAGGTCCCTGCAATACCCAGGGCGGCCCTCACGGCAAAGAATGATTGACGCCAAATGTCAATGGTGCTGCGGTGAAGGGGCATGGTTTGGAGTGTCCTGTTGTTTATCCATGTTTTATCTATTGGACATTCGGTAAAATGGCCCGTTTTTAGCTCTTACAGATGGTCCTGGTATGCACATTCTTCTGTGGGTCTTTTGGTTAACATACATACACATCGCTGAGTTGTAGGTCACTCTGTTTCTTTCCCCAGTCATGACATTTTTTTTTCTTTTTTTAAGACAGGGTCTCACTCTATCACCCAGGCTGCAGTGCAGTGGTGATTCTGGCTCACTGCAACCTTCGCCTCCTGGGTTCAAGTGATTCTCTTGACTCAGCCTTCTGAGTAACTGGAATTACAGGCATATGCCACCATGCCTGGCTAATTTTTGTATTTTTAGTAGGGATGGTGATGGGGTTTTACCATGTTACCCAGGCTGGTCTCAAACTCTTGACCTCAAATGATCCGCCCACCTTGACCTCCCCAAAGGCTGGCATTACAGGCATGAGCCACTGTGGCCAGTCATATCAGTTTTGGTATTCACCCCGTATTCAGGGGTTGCAGGTGTAGGGAGCGGCGCAAATGGCCATTGACAGATGAGTGGATAAAGAGATGGTAGAGCATACACACAGTGGAATATTGCTCATCCTCAAAATGGAAGGAAATCCTGTTACCTGTTGCCACATGGATAAACCTTGAGTCCATGATGTCAGCCAGAATAAGCCAATCCTACAAGGCAGATACTGTATGGTTCTACCTATGTGGCATATCTGGAATAGTAAAACTCATAGAGGCAGTAATAGAACTCAGGTTGCCAGGGGCAGTGGGGGACTGTCCATTGGGTATAGTTTCGGTTTTGCAAGTTCTGGAGATCTGTTATGTAACAGTGTGATTATAGTTAATGCTACTGAACTCTGTATAATTAAAATGGTTAAGAGGATACTTTTTATATTATGTTTTTGTCGTTGTTGTTAGAGATGGGGTCTCTCTCTGTCGCCCAGGCTGGAGTGCACTGTATGATTATGGCTCACTGTAGCCTCGAACTCCTGGATCAAGTGATCTTCCTGCCTCAGCCTCCCAAGTGGCTGCAATTACAGGGATGTGCCACTGTGCCTGACTAACTTTAACAACAAAACTGTAGAAACCTGGTTTCATTGTATTGCCCAGGCTGCTCTCAAAACTCCTAGCCTGAAGTGATCCTCCTGCACTGACCTCCCAAAGCACTGGAATTACAGATGTGAGCCATCATGCCCGGCCTATGTCATGTGTTTTTGAAAATCACAGTTTAAAATAAAAAAGCATTGCAGTGCTCTCGTCCTTGGGGCATCTTGCTCCTTGCAGCCGTTCTGGAGTGTGTGAGTGGCACTGTCTGCTCTCCGCTCCGTCTCCGTGGCTGCACAGGCAGGCCAAGGGCAGCTGAACACATGTACAGGCCTCTCTTCCATCGGTGTTTCATCAGGAAGTAGAGGCACTGTGAGTGTCTTTGGGCAAGGAGTTTATTAAAGGAATCAGAACGTACGTGATTGTGGGCAGAGGTTTGCAGGGAGAGTTGGAGGGTCCTGTGCAGTTGGTCACACCCCCAGTACCTCCAAGAACCCGTCCACCCAGCTTGGGGAGAGGATGTACTCTGGAGCCCCAGGGGAGACTGGCCCTCCTGGGTCTGAGCCAAGCAGTGAGCTGAGGCCACTGTTGGGGGGTCACAGGCCCCTCAGTTGGGAAGAAGAAGGTGATGTGAAGCGGTGCAGGGTGCAGTGTGAAGTCAGGCTGGAGCCTGCCAGACACCAATGCAGCCGCTTCTTGCCCCATGTGACTGTGATGTGACCTGATGGGATAGTGGCTGCTGTGTCACCTCTACTTTCAAACCTTGGGCAGCTTCCTATTTTGATCCAGTCTAACAAAGAACCATACAGGAACAGAGATTATGGAAAATGCAGTTCCCATTTTAGCCAAAATGGCTGGCATTATACTTGAAGTTTCAAACCTGACCTGTGATGTACTCCCAGTCTCCAAAGGGCCAGCTGGGGAAACGTGTACCATTCCTTCATTATTCCTTGTTTGATTGTAAATACGTGGTATTTAAACCGTGACACATTTTACAGAGGTATTTGTATCTTAGCCTGAGAGTTTAGCTATCATTTAAATCATGACTTTTCTTCCGGGAAATGTGGCCTGGTTTCCACATAATCTACTTAGGCTAAAACTTTTGTAAAACAGCCCATTTATAAACTGCAACTTTCTGCATTTATGAAGTTCTCTGTAATGCTTTAGTAGCTAAAGATGGGGAAAAGGAAACTTTAAGTTAGGTTTAAAGTAAACAATAAGAGTGTCTAGGATAACTAAGCTTTTGGGTTATTTCAGACAATCTTACATAAAAGAGCTTAGAAACTACCTAAATAGCTCTAAGTGTTATAAGTCAAGAGAGTCCCCTCACCACTTACGCGCTGGTTTCCTCACGTTATGATGAGAAGGGATAGTTTGTCACTGCTCCTCAGAGTGGAGCAGCTAGCCTAGGTCCCACTGGCACTTTGGACATGAACAAATTATAACAGCAGCAGGGTCAGTTGTAACTGTGCTTGTGGCATACTTCAGAGTTTGCAACGTATTTTCATAATTGCTTCACTGTGATGGTCCTGGTTGTCCTAGGGTGTAAGACAACCAGCTCTTACCACCATTTTTGGGGTGATAAAACCGAGAATAGGAAGCATTACCCAAGATCGTGTACTGAAGTGGTAGAGGCAGGCCTTGAGGACCAGATCACTCCTCATCTTTTGAAACGTTTGGGGCCCCCACCCTCTGATGTGATGATTCCCTGTCGGCCACCAGGGGGCTCCTGTGCGTGTCTGTCACTGCACTTGACTCATGGAATTTGTATCAGCCAGGATCCAGTTAGGAGACAGAAACCACACAGTAGTTGGGAGAGGAGTGCTTGATAGGAAGCACGATTTGGCGCATTGACCAAATCCCGCCATGCCCTCGTGCTTGCAACTTTTCTGTTTACAAAATCAAGGTTGAACAATTGCCACAGCGTTCCTGTATATGCAAAGCTCATAATATTTACACTGTGGCTCTTTGTGAAAAGGTTTGCTTACCCCCAATGTAAAGAACTTAACTTGTGACAGGTTATTGTCTATTATGGACCAATTATTAACTAGTATCTACTACAGGTAAGGAGAACTCTAAAGAATACAGGAATAGCAGATATAGGGAGCAGTCACTCCCCCCAGGGCTGGGGCACAGAGTACCTGAGGAAGGAAGAATTTGAAACTATTCTCCCCACTCCCTGCAAAGCTGAGATTCGGATCTCGATGGAGGATGGTCCACTGTGTAGTGGAGAAAGTCGCTGAGGGCGACTGCTGGCTGGAGAGCAGGGAGCTGCCCCCAGCATGCCAGTGAAGCTCACTAGGAAGCTGGCCGGACTGTCTGTGGGACTCAGTGGAAAGCCACCAAGGAATTGTCTCTAAAAGTCACTGGGAAGCTGCCCGCCAGAGCCACTGTATGTGCCATGTGACTGCCAGGTCCCACTGGAGCAGGCGGGGAGGAAAGCACACTGGAATTATGAAGGCAAGCCTTTTCCACCGCCTGTGTGCCTCTACCGCCCTCTGCTGACGGTGCTCACCAGGTGCCAGCCAACGCTGGAGAAACGCCCACAGGGTCCTGCTCCAGGATCACCATATGGGCAGTGAAGGTGCATTTGTGGTGCAGAGGCAATGCATCACTGACTGACAGTGTTGCAACAGGTTGTCTTCAGATCTGCATTGTAAATTCCTCTGACACACGATGGTGTTCCAGAAATCCTCCCTGAACGTCACTCTCCATTAACCATCTCGCTATGTTACCCAGACAGCAGTGCGGTAGCTCCTCACAGGGGTGCTCATAGCACACCGCAGCCTCCAACTCCTGGGCTCAGGTGATCCCACCACAGCCTCCTGAGAGCTTTTTTGGACTGTTTTATCCGTTTTCTTGCTTTCTTACTATTTTCGTCAACTGTGAAGGAAGGAATTTTTTTCTTTCCTAATAGAGATTTTATTGGTACTTTGGAAGGTCAATCAGAGCTGTTTCAATTTGTACCCTGTTCTTAATGTCCTTACAGAAAATCTAAAGAGCTGTGTCGTTGGATTCTTTTCCAGGTACTCCAGCAACTTTCCAGCTGAAAACTTGGAGGCAGATTTTCCTTAAGAGGCCAGGAATTGTTATGACTTTTTGAAGTCTCAGCAGCTTTGGGTGGTGGTTTCCACCTTTAGGAGCACGAGTCTGTCTCAGGGCGAAACTTCAGTGTAGATGACATGTTCTCAGGATATTTCACAACTTGCTGCCTTGCTGGATGGGCTATGTTTCCTTCTCCAAGTGCCAATGCCTTCAGATGCTGACGAGCTGTCACATCAGAAGTCACAGTCACTCACCGTTATCAGCAACACTGCATAGGCAAGTTTTCAGCTTTTCATAGCACATTAACAAAGCGATTAGGAAGACCAACTGCCACGACCAGATGGGTTCCAGGGTGCATGTCTTTCTGATAGGGAGAGCCAGGATCAAGGAGTGCTTTTTCTTCCGTAAAGGTTCTACTAAAAGACAACCCATGGGCTCACACCTACAATACCGCCACTTTGGGAGGCCAAAGCAGGAAGTCAAGGCAGGAGGATCGCTTCAGGCCTGGAGATTGAGACCGGTCTGAGCAACATGCTGAGACCTCGTCTCTACAAAAAATAAAAATAAAAAATTAACTGGGTGTGGTGACACACGCCTGTAGTCCCAGCTTCTTGGGAGGCTGAAGCAGGAGGATGCCTTGAGCCTGAGAGTTCAAAGCTCCAGTGAGCTGTGATCGCACCACTGCACTCCAGCCTGCGTGACACAGCGAGACTCTGTCTCAAAAATAAAAAAACAGACCTGTGAGTAGAAGGAATTTAAGCTGCTCAAGACACATTAAATGCATGACCATAACTCCAAATTGCCAGTCAGTATGCTTTATGTTGCAGGATATGAAAACCGTCCACCCAGCCTGGCACCCAAGACAGCCAAAGCCTCTCATAAAATATATGCCAAAAAACAGTCCACAAATGATTTCACCTCTTTAAAAAAAAAAGCATTTATGCTTAAAAAATGGAATGAGGTGGGATTCTCTCCTTAAAAATGTTTACAGAACTACTAAAAACCTTGTGTTTACAAAACAGTTGCTGAAAGTATTCCGCTGGCGTATATGAGAAGGGAGACAGGGACCGAGACAGGGACCCTGAGCAGCGTGTGATAGTCATCAGTTTCTTTCTCCCCTGCTTCCTGGGAGCCTGGACTCTGCTCGGTTTATGCTCCGCTTCCTGCGGGTCAGTCTCAGCTTCGTGCTGAGCCACTTCAGCTCATTTGCCCTTTGTGTACCCTTTTCTCTTTTTCCCCTGAGGATTTATCCTTTCCTGCTTCATTTCCACTTTTGCAGAAGCAGGTTGAGCCGACAGCCTGGCAGACCTCCGGGCTCTGCCTTGGCCACCCCTAGGGCTAAGCTGACCTTACCCTTGGCCATCTTGGCGGTGCCTGGTGCCTGCTGGCCGAGATCCTTGTGAATCTGGGGGCGCTGCAACTCCCTTTCCCACCCCAGCCTCTGGGACCGCAGCAGCCGCCAGGAATTTTTTTTTTTTTTAAGTCTCAACACATTTGGGTGGGGATTTCCATCTTTTAGGGGCTTCCCTGTTAGTAGAGCACAAGTCTGTCTCACAAAGAACCTTCAGGGTGGACAAGGTGTTCTCATCTATTTCCCAATGTGCCTCCTTTCTGGATGAGTCAGGTTTCCTTTCTGAAGACACTCAGCTCAATTAGAATGGGTAAGAGTTAAATTCAGCAGACTGAGAGGTGATTTCAGTGCTTGTCCCGTCGGACAAAAGGCATTTCCTCATCGTGCAGTTATTTTATCTCTGGAAGGTGAAGCATTGTTGAGGTAGTCAGAATTGATCAATTGCGGATGTGACTCATGGCCCTTGAAATGTGATATTTGATTTTTTAAAAAGCTGCTTATTCTCCTCTCATTTTGATCTCTGGTCACTGATTTTCCATATCCCTCAAACTGAAATCCCTATGGCAGGTGACATGGCCAGGCTTCCTTCCCAGCCTCTGGAGTTGGTGCATTACTCCCGTGATTTTCTCTGCGGGTGTTGGCTAGGGCCTTTGTTTCCCCAAGAGTTCTGCAGAGATGTAGGAGTAATTCCTATTAGGGTCGTTGTCCTTGTTGTTTTATTCTTATTGCCAAAGAAGTTCACTTGTGTGTGACTATAAGACAAGTCTCCCAGAAGCAGCTGCTGTAGCGATGAGCTCACTCCCCCATTGCCACGGCTGCCTTTGCCGGTTCCCCACGGCCTTGCAGGAGAGGGTCCATATTCCCATTCCAGGGCGGGTTCCTTCTCTTCCCCCTCAGCTACTATCCTCAGACACTCCCCTGCTCACACATTCATGCCTCAGGCCTCCTGCCTTCACGCCCTTTTTCACAGGGAAGCCTCTGCGGAAGGCCTTCCAGCCTTTCTAGTTGCGGTTTCTATTTGGAGGCCTTCTTATCTCCACCCCGAGACAAAGGGGCACATCCCCTTCATGCTGCCACTGCAGGGACCCTGGGTGTTTTCAGCATGAGCCTGCCTCCCCCGCTGCACTCAGGACGCCCTCGCCCTCGTGGCCCTCGCCCTCGTGGGAGTTGGTTCAGATTGTCTCTTCAATGAAGTATCAACAACTTTGTTCCAGAAAAAACTTTGATTAACTGTGTTTTTTTCCTGCTGTTCCAAGAGAAAACATTTCCATGAGAACAATGAGGCGTTCTCTACTAGAAGATGTTGAACTCTAATCGGGCTGTAAGAGTGAGTTTCCGTACAGAAGATCAGTTAATAACTCAGGCAGCAGTGTTTGGTCTGGTGTGTGGACTTGGTGCTTTGGGTCTGTGAGTGCCCACAGCATGGCACCTGGGCTGGCATCGTCGTGCGTTGGGGGTGATTGACTTCCTGGCTTTTTGTAGAGGGACTTTTGAGGTTAGAGCAAGTGAGGCCAAAGATTTTTCCTGAGTACTGCAGGACAGAACTGCCTCGTTGGTGGCTCTGGCACTCCACAGACACTAGGCAGTTGTCACTAATCAGTGCAGTGCCAAGTGCATCCTTACCTTGTAGACCTGGGACTGTGACAACATGAGCATCATTGTGGTGCCATCACGCATGTGCCACCTTAGGGATGCTACGGTCCCAGTCCTTATCCTGAGATAACTTGTGCCAACTGTAGGTGTGCTGTCCACCAACTTTAAGCCTAATTCTGCTGAACTTGAGAAGTTCCGTGAGGCAAAGAGAATAGAATGACGCTTTTCAAAGCTGCTGCTGCTTTTCTGACTGCTTTCCCCATAGCACAATAAACATGTAGAGGTGCTTTCTCTGGACGAGGAAGCCCGGGGTGAAAACAAAGTTTATCTCCCAAAGCAAAACACATTCCTGCTGGGAAATGTAGGTGGAGTGTGGTGGGGAAGGCAGATAGATGTTGTGGAATGCAGTCTTCTATCTGGAGGGGAAGCTTTGGGAATCTTTGCAGATGAGAAGAAACATCATGATGTTATCCTTTGTAGTGAAGTTGGAGAGCAAGTGACAGCGTTTCTGAGAGAACCCCACCCAGTCACCACTGAGTCAGACACAGAACTGTGTCACCCTGTAAAAGCTGTCCCAAGACCCTGCAAGCCGTTATTCATCATGGTTTTGCCTAAAGAGTTTCCTCTGATACTCAAATTCAAACATATCATTGTGGAGAGAAGGACACAATTTCGTTTATTTTTATTTTTATTTTTTTGAGACAGGGTCTTGCTCTGTCACCCAGGCTGGGGTGGAGTAGCATGATAATGGCGCACTGCGACCTCAACCTTCTGGGCTCAAGTGATCCTCCTGCATTAGCCTCCTGAGCAGCTGAGTGCCATCGTAGCTGGCTAATTTTTTACTTTTTTTTTTTTTTTTTTTTTTTTTGTAGAGACAGGATTTCTTTTGCTGTATTACCCAGGCTAGTCTCGAACTTCTGGACTCAAGTGATTCTTCTACCTTGGCCTCACAAAGTGGTGAGATTGCAGGCACGAGCCACTGCTCTCAGCCCTAGACACAATTTTAAAGCTTACCATATATCTGTCTTACACTGGGTTCAAATATTTTAAAGAGTTTCCTTGATTTTATTTTTTTTATCTTAATTTTTTAAATTAAAGAAAATTTTTTGAGACGGAGTCTCACTCCGTCGCCCAGGCTGGAGTGCAGTGGCACGATATCAGCTCACTGCAACCTCCACCTCTCAGGAGCAAGCAATTCTCATGCCTCAGTCTCTCGAGTAGCTGGGATTACAGGCATGTGCCACCATGCCCAGCTAACTTTTTTTTTGTATTCTTAGTAGAGATACGGTTTCACCATGTTGGCCAGGCTGGTCTTGAACTCCTGACCTCAGGTAATCCACTTGCCTTGGCCTCCCAAAGTGCTGGGATTACAGGTGTGAGCCACAGCATCTGGCCTCTTGTTTTTAGATATTGGGGAACGTATAACTTTTTATTGTGGTAAAATATACATAACATGAATTTACCTTCTTAATGATTTTAAAGTGTACCGTTCAGTGATGTGTTAAGTACATTTACATTGTTGTCCAACCATCCCCACTGTCCATTTTCAGAACTTGTCGTCTTCCCCAGTTGAACCTCTCTGGCATTAAACACTAAATTCCCTTTCCCTCCTCTCCCCAGCCCCTGGTAATCACCCTTCCACTCCTGTGTCTGTGATTTTGATGACTCGGGTACCTCAATTCAATTGTACAGTGTTTCTCCATTTGTGACTGGTTTATTTCACTTAAGTATAATGTCCTCAAGGTTCATCCATGTTGTTGGCCTGTGTCAGAATTTCTCTCCTTTTTTAAGGCTGAATAATATTCCCATTATATGTGTATGTATATGCCCTATTTTCTCCATTCATTTGTTGATGGACATTTGGGTTGTTTTCATCTAGAATTCATAATTGTTTAAAGGCAAAAACAAAATAAGATTCTGTCCTTTGAAATTTCTTGTGTTTTTTTTTGTTGTGGTTTTTAATGCAAGCAAATTTATTATGAATAAACTATCAAGGTTTTTTGTTTTAATTTTTGTGAGTACATGGTAGGTGTATTGATGTCCTTAGAAATTTATGATGATAGAATTATACTTTGTGAATGTGCATTTTTGCTTATGTTTGTAACCCCAGCACTTTGGGAAGCTAAGGCAAGTAGATGGCTTGAGCCCAGGAGTTCGAGACCAGCTTGGGCAACATAGGGTTCCATCGCTACAAAAAAAATAAAAATTAGCTGGGTGCGGTGGTGCGTGCCTGTAGTACCAGCTATTCGGGACACTGAGATGGGAGAATTGCTTGAGACTGGGAGGTGCAGACTGTGGTGAGCTGTGATCACGCCATTAAGCTCCAGCTTGGGTGACAGAATGGGACCCTGTCTCCAAAAAGCAGTGCATTTTTGGACACTTCAAAATAGAGGCTAAATTAGCTTTCTAAGCAGATTCTTCATTGGCATGTGACTGGTATTGTTATTCTCATAAATCTGTTACTTTGGTTAATATTTTTATGCTTTACTACCTAAATGTTGGATTCTTCCCCTTAGTAATTTTCTATGCTTTTTTTCTAACTCATTAAAGGTATAAATTAAATTCTGAGTTTTATACCATGTTTCCTTTGGCAGTAGAATTAAAATTGGGAAAAATCATCTATATTCGTGGAGATTAATGGCGAAGTCTCTTAAATGAGCTAAACGTGTATAAACATATATTAATGATTTTCTTTTGCCACTTTACTCTGGAGCAAGTTTCCCAACATTGCAACATGAAGTGCAGTTTAGGGGGGAAATATCTACTATCAGAATGCCAATCTTTTTACCTCTTTGTGGTAAATTGTATGTTTACATTGTCATGAGGGTCTCTCCCTTGGAAGAAAGAGGTTATTGTTTATTCTGGATGAGGTCAGTTGTAGACAGTTTCAGCTAAAAATTGTGAGGAACCAATTTGTTATTTCTAAAGCTGTGAGTTGAGTTTTTGATATTTGACTTGTTTTGCATTATATTCGTGACCATAATTAATAGCATCCGCATGGCAGGTAGGCTGTGGTATCCATTGTGAATACAAGGAAATGAGGAAAAAGAGACCAGAATTCTTAGGGTCTGGAGTTGGCATCCGTGGATAACACATGGATAGAAATAACTTTTGTGATCTTTCAACAAGGCAGAATTCCTGGCAGGCAAGAAAAGCCACTAAAGACCCGAAGTCTCCAAAACAGAAGACCAGCTCCAGGATGCCAAGAGTTTCCTTGGAATCCCTGGACCCCAGATGTCTGTAACTTGCCTCCTTATCCACACCTTATGTTTACTGTCTTTCCCACCCTGCCTGGATACCCTTATTTGGTTCAGGGGGAAATAGAAATGAGCAGTCAGCCACATCAACACTTAGGCTTTCTAGCATTGAAATACAGATGTGCGTCGGTCATTCCAGCCCCAGCACTTAGCAGTGACCTAGAGAAACAGATGGGCCCTTCATCTCTGATCCATCCTCTTTCCTCTGTGCAGAAACCTGGGGTGAGGGTTGTTCCAGATCCCCAGCCTCTTGGCTGGCCCCTTGGCCTCCCTCTTGGGGCATGTCGAAACCCAGTCTCCACCAGGTATCGCCTGCATTTTGCTATCCCTTGGCTGTGTGTACAATCTCAGCGGGTGGAAGCTTATTTACAGTCTATAAAGACATCGGGATAAAATCGTCTAGAACTTTTGAAACCAGTTGTTGACTGAAAAAAATTGCTGCATATTTTTGTTAGGAGTGGTTTTTAAATTTTGTTTATGGTATTGACTAACAGTGAATAATTGCTTTATTCACAAGAGTTCAGTTGTCCCCAGATCAAGGTGGAGATTTCAGAAAAATATGCAGCTTCAGAATTGAGGCATTGTAAGTTACTTAGCACCTAGCTTCTCCTGGCCACCCACCCCAAGAAGTAAACTTGAGTCCAAAACACCTAGTTTTTCAACTGCCACAAGAATGGATGGCATTAGCTTCAGGCTTACCTTTGGAAGTTATTCTCAGGATAGCCAAGGCAGATGCAGTGAACTCCAAAGCTGTATGCTGATGTGCTTGTAACCAGTAATTTTTTCTTATTGGTTTTCCTTGCAGTTTATAAAGCTTTTTGGTGTAAAACAGGGTTGGCAAACCATTTTTGGAACAAGCCCAGTAGTAAATATTTTTGGCTTTGTGGGCCAAGGGACTCAATTCTGCCCTGTAGCAATATGTAAGCCAATGGGTGTGGCTGTATTCCACTAAAATTTGGGGGGGGGGTGGGAAGGGGAGAGAAAGCAGCTGACTGGATTTGCTCAGTGGCCACAGTTTGCCAGAAAATGGGCAGATTAACTGGAATGAATTGCTATTGAGTTCCATTTTACTATATAGGAAAATCTAGGTTAATAAAAATGATAGAATGTAGGTCGGGTGGGGTGACTTATGCCTGCAATCCCACCACTCTGGGAAGCTGAGGCAGGTGGATCACAAGGTTAGGAGCTCAAGACCAGCCTGGCCAACGTGGTGAAACCCCCATCTCTACTAAAAATACAAATATTAGCCAGGCATGGTGGTATGCACCTGTAATCCCAGCTACTCAAGAGGCTAAGGCAGGAGAATTGCTTGAACCAGGAGGCAGAGGTTGCAGTGAGCCGAGATCGCACCACTGCACTCCAGCCTGGATGACAGAGCGAGACTCTATCTCGAGAAAAAAAAAAAAAATGCTATGGAATGGATGGGATTCAAGCTGTTAGGAAGTCAGTCAATACACACTGAGAGCATACTGTGTTTATTTCTGAGTAGTGAATATCTTAACATACACAGCATGGTATAATAATCTGATCAGGGCTATGACAAAATACAGATACGTGTTAGCAAGGATGTGGAGAAATTGGAACCTTCATACGCTGATGGTGGGAATGTAAAACGGTGCAGCTGCTGTAGAAAACAGCCTGGCAGCTCCTCAGGTTGTTAAATGTAGTTATCATGGGCCCAGCGATTCCACTTCTACGTCTGTATTCTAAAGAAGTGAAAACGTAGGTCCACACAAAAACTGTACCCCCATGTTCATAACAGCATCACTTACAATAGCCAAAAGTAGACACTGATGAATAAACAAAATGTGGTCTGTCCATACAAGTGAATGTTATTCAGCCATAGAAAGAAATGAAGTACTACTGCATGCTACAACGTGGATGAACTTTAAAAGCATCATGCTAAGTGAGAGAAGCCAGGCCCAAGAGGCCACACATTGTATGACTCCATTTATGTGAACTGTCTAGGACAGGCAAATTCGTGGACACAGAAAGTACATTTGTAGTTGCCAGAGGCTGGAGGGATTGGAAACTGAGTGGTAAGGAGCACAGGTTTCTTTCGGGGCTTGGGGAAATGCCCTAACATTGATGGTGGTGATGGTTATACAACTCTGAAGATCCTAAAAGCCATGTTTTCTATGAGTGAACGTAGGGGTATTTGAATTATATTTCCATAAAGCTATTACAAAAACTAACTAGTTCCAGGATTAATGCATGAGAAATTAATAAATTAAAATGGTCTAAAATTATTGTCTGGTTTAAGGAAATCTAGAAAATGAATCAGTATCTTCAGGTCCCCTGCTTTCCGTGGTGTGTGTTCCTAAGCTTTCCCATTTCCTGGATAAACAGGAGTCGTGTCCAGGGAAAGGGGTGTAGTGCATCCCTGATCCCCTGAGTGGTAATAAGGTCAGTCCCCTGAGCCCCATTCCCGCCAAGCATGAGGTATGTCCACTGCGTTCCGAGGACCTGCTCTGCCTCTGTAATTGCTGCTCATGGAAGGCTCATGGAACATGCTTCTCTCTTACAGATTGAAGAGGGCAGTAAAGCCGCGGCGGTCGACAAGTTACTGGCTGGAGACGAGATCGTCAGCATCAATGACATTGGTCTCTCAGGGTTTAGACAGGAAGCGATTTGCCTGGTGAAGGGGTCCCATAAGACCCTGAAGCTGGTCGTTAAAAGGTAAGACTTGAGCTTCCTCCCACATTTACCATGACACATAGGAGTGAGTGCGACATCAAAGTGGGAAGCCAGTTGTCCCACCCACATCACTGCAGAGATTGCGATTGGGACCCAAGTCCTGCATATGTGCACTTAGAGTTATATGTCTTGGCCAAGCATGGGCCCAGCATCAGTAGTCCAAATGGTTCCTTATTTTATTATGACTGATTTTATAAATTTTAATGTATTAAGTGGATTTGAGTCCGCCTATCTTTCCTTTGCCAATATGTAGATGATTCTCTTGGCAGGCAGAAAACTGCTTATGCTCTCAGTGAAGTGATATGTTGTTGCCTGTCTTGTACACAAGGTGGCAGCCCGCTGCGTTTTCTGTTTACGTGCTAGAAAGAGAGTGTCACAAAGAGGCCAGCCGCCAAGGGTTTAGAGGGCTGTGCTGAGGTCTGGAGGGAGCTGGCTGTCTATTCCTGTATGTTACATGTCAGTTGGAGCTTGGATGCTTTTTGGTTTTTCGTTTTTTTTTGTTTGTTTGTTTTTGTTTTTTTTTTTTTTTGCTGTAGCGTGGATGGTTTTAAGAGGTTAGAAAGTGAACTTGGGGACATGATACAGTAACTAAAACAATACTCCTGGTTACGACAAGAATGTTGGGTGATATGCCGTTTTCAAAGAGAAATAACTCCCCACCTTGGTTTTATAGTTGGCTTATTCACAGGAAAATGCCTACACATCCTTTTTGGCAAAATTAGCACGTTCTTTTGAAGGCTGGCTGTAAATTTTAAATAATGGACTGACATTTATTTCCATTTTTAGTACAGACGTGAAGATATCTTCCCTTTTTTTTTGAAAACAACAATTTTTTTTTCAAGGCTGGCCAAGTGAAGTAGGGGGGTGGAGAAGGAACAAAGACACCTGTAACTGGCTGTGACTAATTATTTGTAAACACCACTGCACTCGGACCAGCCAAGACAAATTCCTAAAGGCCTTTTTTGAAGGAGGGGGAGGTGGACATGCCAAAACTATCCAGAAAAGGTTCAAAATGAGGAAAAGCCAGACGTGGTGGCTCACACCTGTAATCCTAGCACTTTGGAAGGCTGAGTCCAGAGGATCACCCAAGCCCAGGAGTTTGACGGAGACCAGCCTGGGCAACATAGTGAGACCCCATCTCTTAAAAGAATAAAAAAAATAAAAAAATTTTTAAATGAGCTGGGCGTGATGATGCATGCCTGGTGGTCCCAATTACTCAAGAGGCTGATATGGGAGGATTCTTTGAGCCTGGGAGGTCAAGGCTACAGTGAACTGTGATTGTGCCACTGTATTCCAGCCTGGGTGACAAAGTGAGACTCTGTCTCCAAAAACCAAAATGAAGAAGAAGAAAGGAGGGAGGAAAAACATTTTTTGCCACATGAATTTAGCAAAGTCGTTTGTATGTGGTATGTGCTATTCCTGAGTAGTACCCTTTTAACAACTCTTTGTAGATGAGAAAGTCAAATCTCAGAAATGTGGTTTCTGAGCCATTGGGGAGGGTGGGCCACGAGAGGCACCATGACATTCTGTTATGATTTCTTTGTGATCACCCTGTTAACCCTCCTATAGCAGCAGTTTGTTCAGTTAACTTAGTGGAATGCTGGTGGTGGAGAGAGAAGCTTGTTCTGCAGAGGTAAGATGAGGAGTTATAAACTGGCTCTGGGGGTCATCACCCTGCTGCCGAGGGTGACTGTGACTTCCTTTTCTTCTGTCTCCTGTACTATCTCATTCTGGGCTGCCAGAGCTCCCAAAACACTGAGCTGTGCTTGTTGTCCTACTGTCTGTCTCTTCTTCGGTGGAGACACCAGCTTAGTCAGCACAGCTGGCCAGCTTTGTCCCACCAGGACACAGCTGTGCATAGAAACTCCTAGCATGGGAGTTCTTGAGTCAGAAGGTGTGTGCATTGTGAATGTTCAGAGACATTTGCAAGTTTCTCAGACCCCTATCACATCATCTCTAGCATAGGATATTTGTAGTTTGTTTGTTTGTATTCTCTGTGAAAGTGATAGGTTAAATATGGTTTCATTATTTACATTTGCATTTCCCAAGTTATGAGAGTGAAGTCAGGTATTGTTCCACATGTTTAGAAGCATGGTAGATGTGATTCTTTTTTTGAACTAGAAGTACATATTTAGTGATAAAGATAGTCTATGCCGGGCGCGGTGGCTCACGCCTGTAATCCCAGCACTTTGGGAGGCCGAGGCGGGTGGATCACGAGGTCAAGAGATCGAGACCATCCTGGTCAACATGGTGAAACCCCGTCTCTACTAAAAAAATACAAAAAATTAGCTGGGCATGGTGGTGCGTGCCTGTAATCCCAGTGACTCAGGAGGCTGGGGCAGGAGAATTGCCTGAACCCGGGAGGTGGAGGTTGCGGTGAGCCAAGATCGCGCCATTGCACTCCAGCCTGGGTAACGAGTGAAACTCCGTCTCAAAAAAAAAAAAAAAAAAAAAAAAAAAAAGATAGTCTAAAATCTGTTCAAAGGAGGGTCTGGGCACGGTGGTTCACGCCTGTAATCCTAGCACTTTGGGAGGCCAAGGTGGGTGAATCACCATCACCTGAGGTCGGGAGTTTGAGACCAGGCTGACCAACATGGAGAAACCTCGTCTCTACTAAAAATACAAAATTAGGCTTGGCGCAGTGGCTCACGCCTGTAATCCCAGCACTTTGGGAGGCCAGGGCCGGCGGATCACGAGGTCAGGAGTTTGAGACCAGCCTGACCAACATGGTGAAACCCCGTCTCTACTAAAAATACAAAAAGTAGCTGGGCGTGGTGGTATGTGCCTGTAATCCCAGCCACTGAGGAGGCTGAGGCAAGAGAATCGCTTGAACCTGGGAGGCAGAGGTTGCAGTGAGCCGAGATTCGAGCCACTGCACTCAGCCCGGGCTACAGAGCAAGACTTCATCTCAAAACAACCCAAAACAAAAAACAAAAAAAACAAAATTAGGCGTGGTGGTGCATGCCTGTAATACCAGCTACTCTGGAGGCTGAGGCAGCAGAATTGCTTGAACCCGGGAGGCGGAGGTTGTAGTGAGATGAGATGGCACCATTGCACTCCAGCTTGGGCAACAAGATCAAAACTCTGTCTCAAAAAAATGAATAAATTTTAAAAAGTTAAAATCTGTTCAAAGGAAAGCCATGCCCCAGGAGAACTGGTTGGTGGGTGAAGAGAGAGAAGGCCTCAGGGCATCTGCTGGCTGGTTTCACTGAGTAGGGGCTTAAAAGATTCGGGAAGAGAATTAAACTTTTGCCCTGAAGGATCTCAGGGAGCCACTGTGGAGAATCACCATTTTGTGTTCTGCAGACCCACTTTCCTTTAAATGAGAGTTGTGGACAAAATGATAATGTGGTTTAGAATTTTATTTAAGTAACATGTGTAACGAGAGAGAAAGCAGAGGAGTGTATTTACAGACTTTTATTTCCAAACACTTTCAATAACTGTGTTAGGAAAAAACCCACAAGCTGTTTTTCCTCTGCTCTCACACAGCACTCAACACAGAAGACTTCTGTGACCAACTGTGTGCATGTAACTTCTAAAAATCCAGCTACCTTTATGTGGTTTTCCTTATTACAAAAGCACCAATAGGTGCTTTCAAAATTGTTTTCTTAAAGCCAGAACACATATTCTTCTCTAACTAAATATAAATCTCTATTTAAATCTCCCGGCTCTCCTCTTTCCCCATTCCTAGGCAACCACTAATCTGCCTTCTGTCTCTGTGGATTAGGTAGCATTTTCTAGCATTTTATGCTCCAGGATGGAGTGTGTACCCTTACAAGTGGCTAGCTCGTGAAAAGAACTCTGCAGGTAGTTCATAGATTGAGACACCAACATATTCATATTCTATATTGCTCTGCTTAAAGCATGATCAAATGGTAAAGTAGCTTGCCCAAGCCTTGTTTGACTTGTTGCAATCGTCTGCCCCCATCTGCAAAAAAGTGGTGAGGGAAAGAGGTACATACATCTCTGTGTAAAGTGCGGTATCCATGGTTTTTTGTTTGTGAGAGACAGGTTCTTGCTCTTTTGCCCAGGCTGGAGTGCAGTGGTGCAATCATAGCTCACTGCAGCCTCAAACTCTTGGGCTCAAGCAATCCTCCCAAAGTGCTGGGATTACAGGCCATCGAACCTGGACTCTCCATGGTTTTTAAAACATCATTTGAATGGTGGTTCATGGATAAGCTCCCCTCCCTGTAGTGACAGCTGCTACACGTCTTATTTTGTAGGTTCGTTTTATCTTTGTGTGTGGGGGGACCAGGGGACCAGGTGGCCAGGATAGGATTGCGATGGGCCACTTTCACAAAGCGGTGGCATCTTGTTTCACAGGCATGGGCAATGTGGACCTGTGGTGGTTGAGAAACTGGTGCTGGGAAAGCGATGCGGGAGGAGACAGGTGGATCACTATCTCCGCAGACAAATGAGCGCCAGCGCTTCCTCTCACCCAGGGCGGGGGGGAGTTGGAGACAAAGAAAAGAACGTGTAACAGTCAGCCCTACCAAGGGCACAGATGTTCTTCCTTATGAGGCCCAGGTGGCATCCACGGCCCGAGATGTCAGGGGAGGGGGTGCTGCCCAGGAGTCAGATCCATCGGTTAGGTTGGGAGGAGAGGCTGAAGCTGGCAGTCTTCCTTTTCCCTTTCTTCTCAGGCGGCTTGTTGTTCTGTCTCTACTTGGCTGGAAAAGCATTCCTTGCAGGAAAGTTCAGGGTAGATGTGTGGCCTGTTATTACGTGTGTGTGTATGTGTGTGTATCCAGTTTTTTTCCTCTGCACTGTTTTCCTAGGTGCCCAGGCCCACCCCTGAAGAGTCCTGGGCAGGTCTTGAATGAATCCGGGCTCTGGGATTTTCACAGAGAGCCACAGGCTCTTTTGCTGGGTAGTAGCAGTGGGTCTACCTTTTGCTGGCTTAAGCACATGTGCTTGGGAAGGTGAAGGCTGGAAACTGGGTGGCCCTTTGGTATTTTCCCCATTAACTTAACCCAGCTGGGCTAGTGCAAAAGGGAAGTCTGCCTGATGTCCTTGAGCTGTGCCGGAGGAGAGGGAGCTGGGTTGGGAGGGTGGGGAAGGACTGGGGAGGGGACGGCAGCTCCTAGCGTAGCTGGGCTTGTCCTAGCCACTCAGTGCTGTCTCTGAAATCTGCATTAACAGCGCTGGGGACAGAGTCATCCATTTTTCTCACTTCACAGGCAAATTGCTATAAGTTCAGCTTCTAGCACCTATAATTTCAAACACTCTAGGGAAAATTTCTTTTAAATATCACATTAAAAATTATTTTCTAAAGCTTTGCAATTACCCTTTTGGCTTTCCCCCAAATATGCATTATAATATTAGTTTTCTTTACAGAGAAGTCTGCCTGCCACCTTGTCATTGACCCTGCTGTGGGCAGTTTCTCTTGAATCAGTCATGTGTTTCGAGTTGTTTTGTGGGCCTAATCGTGGATAGGGTTGATTCATGTCATTTCCTGCCTCTTTGCTGGCAGCCCTAAACCCTCTTGTGAATCTAATTACATCCACTAAGCTTGCATTCAGGAGCAGCTTAGCAGCAGAGGGGAGGGTTTTTTGCAGCAGGCTGTAAGGGTTTGCAAGACCATGTGGCGTGGTCCTGCATTTGAAGAGAAGAGGCTGCACGTCAAAGGGCAGCACTGATGTTTGCTAGGAGCAAGTTTCTTATACCATGCATGCCCTCATGGGCATTGCTAAGATGCCCTGACTGCTGCTGCAAGCCCAGATTGTGCTGTGCCCCCCTCTGCTGCTGGCTCCTTGGAGCTGTCCTGGAGCAGGTGGCCCTGCAGCCTCAAGGTTGATTAGCACAGATGTTCTGGGAGCTGCTACTCGCAACAGCGTGGCAGCAGTAAGGGGCCGTCTAAGACGTCAGCAGGTTTACACCCCCACCTACCCACCCGTAGCACCCCACCCTCTCCAGAGCTACTCCGGAGGCAGAAATGGTGCATGGTCAGACGGAGGGCATGCTCCTTAGTGGGGATACTGGAGGATGTCAGGTGAAACCCATGCCTTCGAGTCTGTCTGATGTCTTTGTCTGTGATTCAGGAGTGGGTATTTCTATTCTGTGAGCATTTGGGGGCTTATGGCTGTTTGCTACTGTGTTTATTTTCTTATTAAACCTAGGAGACCCTGACTTGCTTGGGCTATTTTCCATTATTGTTTTTATTTCATTTATTTTATTATGAGTGAAGGAAGGAAGGAAGGGAGAGAGGATGGGAAGAAGGAAGGATGAGATCTCGCTCTGTTGCCCAGGCTGGAGTGCGTTGGCTACTGACAGTCAGCCTCAAACTCCTGGGCTCAAGCGATCCTCTTGCCTCAGCGTACTGAGTAGCTGGGACTACAGGTGCATACCACCATGCCCAGCTTTTTGGTTTTACTTTTTATTTAATTTTATTTTTTCTTTTTGTTTTTAGACAGTCTCCTTCTGTTGCCCAGTCTGGAGTGCAGTGGCACGATCTCAGCTCACTGCAACCTCCATCTCCGAGGTTCAAGCAATTCTCGTGCCTCAGCCTCTCCAGCAGCTGGGACTACAAGCGTGTGCCACCACGCCTGGCTAATTTTTGTATTTTTAGTAGGGACGGGGTTTCGACATGTTGCCCAGGCTGGTCTTGAACTCCTGGCCTCAAGAGATCTGCTCCACTCCACCTGCCAAAGTGCTGGGATTACAGGTGTGAACCACCACACCCAAACAACTGACTGTTTTTATTAAGTAAAATCAGGAGGAAAAAGAAAACTATGTTGATCAGAATTGTTTTATTTTGGGGAAAGTTACTTCTATTGCAGTTTTGCCTTAGTGTGTGGTTTAGGTAATTTAATCAGATGAATCAATGTTTGCAAATAGTGGTGGTTTTTAATATAGTAAGACTTACAGACAATGTTTAGCTGATTTTTGTGTGTGTTTGGGGTCTCTGGAGGACCTGCGAATGCTGCACAGTGGGATCCACACTGTACAGGTTAAGTTTATTTTGAGGTTCGAGGAATCGAGAAGTTAGTATTAGCATTATCAATGAAGTTTAAATGACTTTTTTTAATGGGTTCTGTAAATGGAGTAGAGTTTTATTTTTAAATATGGAGCAGTTCTAATGAGATCCACAAAATTGAAAGCCCCGAACGTAGGAGAAAAGGTTTATCTACACTGGTTGAATTCCTAGTTTGCTATTGGGTTGGAAAGAAGAGTGTTCTGGTGAGACTTTGAGAGCAGACCCTGGAATGTCCTCTCTTGAGACTTGAGGGCACAGGGATCTGGGGACAGGTCTTGGCAGCTGTTGTCTGGGAAGCGGTGTCCTGTGAGAGGCAGCAGCCCAGTAGACACCGAGGGCCCCTGGGTTCGCGTGCTGACCTCTTAATGGACTTGGCAGGGCAGGGAGCCTGCATGTGGTTTCTGTCCAGTGTGCCACTTACTCTTGCAGTCACTCCTAAGGGACAGGTAGATAAGGCCTTTGCAGGTTGAGAAGCTCCCAGAGACTCTGTCTGTCCCACATGGAGCACACTGAGCATGTCTTGGCTGTGGTGGCACTGGCACGCTGTGGCATGATCTGCTCTGCACTGGCCACTTAGTCCAGATGGAGACAGACACACCTTCAGTGTGTTGCCAAGGGGCAGAGAGAGGTGAAATTGGCAGAGCCATGAGTGATGGTTGCCCAAGAAGTGATAAAGGCGGAGTAAATGTTGCCTCTTCTTAGAACTGTCACCTCAAGCGTGGTTACCACTAACACCCCTTGGTTCTCAGGTGGGAGAGTTTTGGGGAGAAGCAATGAAATACCTGACACAGCCTTGGCCCTTTGTACAAAGTAAGGGACTTGGTTTATCTGTAAAGAAAGCCTGTTTTGTTTTTTGTTTGTTTGTTTTAATATGACTTGCTAATTTATTCACACAAAGAAAATGCTCAATAATGAAAACAGCTTCATCCCATGCCTGTTTCTCACGCAGACACACTCACACCCGTCCTGTCCCCAGCTGCAGGATGTGTTTCCATGTCTTGGCTATCTCAGGGTACTTTTAAAACCAAGTCCTCATAAAAACCATTTAGGATAGTTGCCTGATAAGTTGGTTTTATTGCTGAAGAAAGCCTGTTTGTGACGGTTAGAGTCCAAAGGCCTTTGGAATGGAATGAAATGGCATGTTGAAGGAGAGTGCTCAGAAGGGTTTGTTGGATGGTGGTCATGACCACATTGATGGGGATATGAAATGAGCTGATGAAATCACTCAGGGAGTTCCGGTGTCCAGACCATGCTTTGGTAATGTAGCCAGCATCATGGACAGAGCAGGTGGCTACAGCTCTCTGAACCACAAAGGGTGGTTGTACCGTTGACTCTTGCTGATAGTGTGTGCTTGCCTTTAATAATAAGGAAAGCAAACTCATTGCCCTGCAGCTATAGTAAATGACAAAAAAAGAGGAAGGAATCAGATCTTTCTTCAGTGATTTCACTGCTTTGATTTTCCAACTATGACCTGGTAGTTTATTAAATGTAAAGACACAGAGGAAAGTTCTCTGGCTCAATGCTCTTGCAAAGCAAAGGATGCCTTCTCCTCTCGGTGAGATGATAAGTGATCAGATAAGGGAAGATTTTTATCAGCCATTTGGCATATGTTGATGATTGCACATGAGTGGACATCTGGCTTACCATAGTAACCACAGGTGCGGTGGTATCTAATAGTTCTCTGAATGTATATAGGATCTGGAAAAAGTTCGGAGTAAAAGCACAGGTTTCCTTTGGAGAAATGTTATTTAGTTGTAATAGCATTTCACTACTGCCACATTCAGCTAACCTATGGTGGTAGTGCCTAGAAGTTCACATTCAGAGGAATTCGTGGACTCCCCGCCCCCCCCCCCCCCCCCCCCCCGCCCCCCCGATTTTGCCACTGAGTTTCATCTCTTTTCATAGTTCGGGCTCAATGTTTCTTTACTGCACTGCGACTCTAAAGTCCCTTTTATTGTTTACTTTCCCTAAACTTCGAATCCCTTCTCTAGACCTTGTTTTTTGTTTTTCTACGAAGAATATCAACTCTTCTAGTACCTTGAGTAACCATGGGCTCTGGGAAGGGAATTTGAGGACAAATTGAGTAAAAATGCAGTAAATTATTATGGGCTTTATGTAATGAGCAGAACTCCAGAAAGGGAGTTTGCTAGATGGCGGTATCGTTTGCCGAGATCTTCTAGTGGGCAGAATTCCAGAAAGGGGTAGGGGGGATTGTTTCTTGAAATCTCTTTCCCTTTTCTTTGCATCTATTTACGTGGCTAGAATGCTGTATACATAGCATTTAGAGGACCGCAGTCTGCAATGTCTTGTTGCTTTTTTTGGTATGGCTTTTGCCATGTGTGTACTGATATGTTGACTCAACAAGTGGGACTTTTTATGTCTTTATTCTTATATCCATGGCGTTCATCCTTAGGATTATATAAAATTAGTCATATTAATGGCTGCACACTTGAATGTGCTAAGTTTCTTTGCCAACAAATTCATTCTGTTGAAACATAGCCAGAAAACTGTGTGGGTACCCTTTTGAAAACACCAAGTTGAATGTTGATGTTTTAGTGAAGTGAGTGAACACAAGTGGCTCGGATACTGGGAGAGAGATCTTTTATTTCCTTTTCTTTCCAATCAGTAATGGGTTTATGGAAATGATGGTTACAGAAGTTAATGGGGAAAACCAATCATTCGGGTCTGCTCCACTCCTCTGTTCTGTGGTGCTCAGTTCTGCCTGTGGATCCTGTAGCATTCCTCGGCATTCCTCTGTGATCTTTTCTGCTATAGGACCCAGATTGAACACCAGAGGCTGAGGCCAGAGGCAGGGCATGCTCTTGCTAGGGGTGAGGTGGGCAGGCAGCAACGCTGGGGCTTTCACCCACGTGAATGCTGCTGCTGGGCCCTGGCGTTTGCTTACAATGAGGCTCTGATGTCTCAGTTTCAGCTGCTTAGGTCATTTGGGAATTTTTATCTTGCCTCAGTTCTCTTCATGTATAAAAGCAGGAAGTACTTGCCTCTTATCTCCTAGGGCCATGGACTTTATCGGCATGATGTCACCATTCACGCAGGCATTGCCCGCACCGCTGCCCGGGAAAAGGCACTCTGTGTATAAATCTTCCCACAGTGCCCTTGGGGGCCGACATTTTCTTATAGAAAATATACGCAAAGTTAACCATTTCTAGAGTGCTCTGGCGTATTTGTGTACATTCATGTGATGTATGTGAGACGCACTCCCACCATGTGGTTACAATCATTCCTTTAGGTCCCGCCTTCCAGGAGCTTGCAGCTGAGTGGGCTGAGGAGCTCTCACAAGTGCGGACTCAGAGAGGAAGGAAGGGTGGAAGCCGATCCAGGAAAATTTTTGTCAAGGACAGGCCAGTGGAGCCTCCTTTGCAGCTGAGCCAGGTTTGAGAGGCAGATATAAACGTCTGCCAGCCATACCAGGTGTTCCAAAGCTGGAAGCCACAGATGGAAGTCCTAGTGAGAATAGCAGAGGGGAGGCAAGCAAAAGGGAGGCTTGGGAAAGGGAAGTGGAAATGCAGGATGGGGCCAGCACACAGCGGCTCACACAGAGCGGCTCAGGTGGTGCAGACACTCCTGGCCCACTGCAGCCCAGACTTCCTAGGTCTTAGGGACCTGAGAATTTGCTTTATCTCTCAAGACCCCAGATGCTACGGATGCTGCTGGCCCAGGGAGCATGTTCTGAGAACCCCTGGACTAGACCACAGAGAACCCAGGAGCATGGACTTCCTTCTGGGGAACGTGGGAGCAGCTGATCATTCTGGAGTGAGGGGAAGACCTGGCTAGAGCTGTGTTGCATGCTGGAGACTGATCCGGCAGGAGGTGTAGACTGGGAAAGAAAGAAGCCTTCCAGAGGACTGGCAGGAAAAGGAAGGAAGCGGAATCAGAGCCAGGGTTCATTTGATGTTTACAGGGAAGTGTTTTTTGTTTAAAGGATTAGAAGAGTGTGAGCAATTGCCAGGTAAATTCCTCTCTCCCCAAACCCTGGGGGCTGACATCGGGAAGCTTGTTGCAGTCACTGAGGCCCCCCGGAGTGTTTTCAGAACTTCCCATCCTGGCCCTGTATCTGCAAGGCCTTTCCAGCTGCGGTCTCTTCTTTCAAACCCTCCCCTTCCTTATCTCCAAGAAGTTCCTAGAAACCATTATTTATTTGTTTTCCCAAAAAACCTTCCTCAGCTCCCAGTGTAGGCCAAAAGCCCCCCACCTATGCAATCCCCCCATCCCCCATCACAATTTCCAGGCCGGGGGACCAGCTGGGCCTGTGTTTCAGACCTTAGGCTCCCAGCAGCCAAGGTGCCTCCCCTCCCAACCCCTGCCTTGGCCTCCAGCCAGCGCTCTTACTGTGCGCTTAATTAGCTGGGGGCACGAAACACAAACTATTTGTCTTGGGAGGTGGTGCTTCTTTGCTTTCTTCTAAAAGGTTAGGAAAATAACCCAACATTCGTGATTTTTTTTTTCTTTTTTAGTTTGAGGGAAGGGAAGGAATTCTGCTCTTTGTCAGTAATAAAGATTTCATTGAAGCAGTTCTTGTAATAATTCTATTTTACAAAATAATTTTACAAAATAATTCTATTTTATAGGATATTTGATATCTAATCTGTTGTTCATTCTTTTTTTAGAGATAGTGTCTGGCTCTGTCATCCAGGCAGAAGTGGAGTGGTGCAATCATAGCTCACTGCAGCCTTGAACTCCTGGGCTCAAACATACGTTTCTTGTTCTTGATGTTCAGTAACATCCTGGCATTTTTTGTATTTGTGATCTATACACTGTCCTAAAAAAAAAGAAAAAAAAAAAAAAACCCAAAACACTACCTAGCATATCAAATTACTCTAGAAAATTGAAGTAAGTTTCAATTAACTTTGGTATACAATCTGTGGGAAGGGATTTCAGGGGAACCCACCATTAGAATGAATAGTTCCATGTGGAGTACCAGAAAACTCAGTATTGTCAATATCACGGTGTTTTGTTATATGAAAGGAATAGTGTGCATTGATTAAAGATTATGTTTTGGAAGAATGATAATGGCATGGGCCAGGTGTGGTGGCTTATGCCTATAATCCCAGCACTTAGGGAGGTCGAGGTGGGAGGATTGCTAGAGCCTAGGAGTTCAAGACCAGCCTGGGTGACATAATGAGACCCCATCTCTTTAAAATTTTTTTTATGTAATCCCAGCTACTCAGGAGGCTGAGGCAGGAGAATTGCCTGAACCCAGGAGACGGAGGTTGCGGTGAGCCGAGATTGCGCCATTGCACTCCAGCCTGGGTAACAAGAGTGAAACTTCATCCCAAAAAAAAAAAAAATAAATAAATTTTAAGTTAAATAAATATAACACCTACATATAACTTTATTGATTTTAAAATATAATGGCTTGGGAGAATGGTCATGAAACCAGGCCGACTGGGGAAAGAAAGGCACTTGTCAAGTCTGCAGGATGAAAGGGAATGCACAGAAACATGTCTGTCCTGCACATGAGACCCACAGTTCTAGGGACAAGGTAGTTTAAAGCCTTGAAAGAGTGTGTGGCTTTTGCAGGAGGAAACACCACAGTCTTCAGTCTACGGAAGTCCTTCTGGGAGCCCTTGAAACTGAGCCAGAGGGACTGTGAGTGTAGGGAGGCTCTAGGTGGCACCAGAGCGCTCTGTCCCCAACTCCATGGGTCTGTGATTGAGCGTCCTGTATGCAGGGACTGAAGGTCCCCTGCTTCTCCTTATCAACGCCAATCCAGCTGTTTCATAGGTGCCCACAGAAACCAGTCTGACCCTGGCTTAGTCCCCAAGTATATTTATTATGCACCAGGAAATTCAGAGGACTTGGGACAAAAAGCATCTATATTTTAGTAAATTTTCACTGTCCACAGTAACCAAGATATCGTCAGTTAAAACAGAAAGAGTATAAGTCTTTTCACTGTGTGTCTTCATTTGCCTATTTAAAAAAATTTCCCTAGGCCAGGTGCAGGGTCTCACGCCTGTAATCCTGGCACTTTGAAAGGCCAAGGCAGGCAGATTGCTTGAGCCCAGGTGTATGAGACCAGCCTGGGCAATATATCGTGACCCCCATCTCTCGTTATACAAAAAGTTAGCTGGGTGTGGTGGTGCATGTCTGTGGTCCCAGCTACATGAGAGGCTGAGGCAGGAGGATCATTTGAGCCCAGGAGGTCGAGGCTACAGTGAGCCATGATCGTGCCACTGTACTCCGGCCTCGGTGGCAGAGGGGAGACCCTGTCTCCCCTACCAAAAAAAAAAAAAAAAACCAGCCATAATTCGCATAAGAACTGCTGACTATGTCATCTTGAAATCAACATATATGTCTGTGTATTATCTTTTTAGAAAGGAGCTTCTGGGTTTGTTTTCATTTTTTCATTGCCTCATAGAGCATTGCTCATTCTCTTCAGACAGTTTTCAAAGATGTAAACCAGGTAAGATGCTTTTTATGAAGGCATGGAAGTCTCACTTCCATGCCAGGTTCCCTGCCTGCCTGCGACAGCTCCCACCCAAGCTGCCTTCTGCACATGTGTTTCCGTCCATGGGAAGCCCTCTTCCATGCCATCAGCCTCCCTGGCTGTGATGCCCCAGTTCTGACTCTCCTATCTTCCTCTTTCCCTGTCCTGCATTTTGACCTCAACCCTGTGTCTTTTTGTCCCTGTTGATGGACACATCCACAGGGTTGTCCCATAGCTATGGGAGGTGCACAATATACACTTTGGGGGTTTTTTGTTGTTGTTAATTACGGTAAAAATACACGTAAAATTTACCATCCTAACCATCGTAATGTTCAATAGTGTTAAGCGTATTCATGTCATGCAGCCAATCTCCGGAAACTTATTTCATCTTACAAAACAGAGACTCTATGTGCATTAAACAGCAACTTCTTATTCTTCCCTCACCCAACACCTGGAACCCCCATTCTACTTTCTGCATTCGTGATTTTGATGAATCAGGTATCTCCTATAAGTTGAAACATACAGTATTTGTCCTTTTGTAACTGGCTAATGTCACATAGCATATGGTTCCCAGGGTCTTCCATGTTATAGCATATGTCAGAATTTCCTTTTTATTGCCGAGTAATATTCCATTGTATGGATAGACCACATTTTGTTTGTCCATCTACCATCCATGGAACTGTAAACGTTTTGACTAAATGGCCAGCTGTTAAAGTCCATATTAGCTATAAGCTGAATATCGTCATTATAGAATAAACTTCTAAGGTAAAAGAGTAAATCTGAAATGATATTATTATTACAATTTTATTTTAAAACATATTCAGATTTAAACAGAATGACATTTTGGTCCAGGAATGGGACTGTTTAGCCCTCTCAGCTGCTAGAGGGCTTCTGTGATCACTGCCTTATTCATTCACAACCCTGTATTCTTGTTTTAGCCTAAGGCCTGTGGAAGGTTGAAATGTGTTTTGGGTTTTTTGGCTAACTGCCAGCATAGGTTAATGTTACCACCAAGCCACTGTCTCCTCTGATGTATCTGACCAAGCTAAAGGGCTAATTTCTCTTCATACTTGGATTTAAGGAATCGGTGCATGGGAATGATTCATTTTCTTTGAAACAGTTCTGCAAACTGAAGCTGGGTGTACATGGGGAGGAAGGTACTTCCTGAAGCAGATTTTCAGAAGCAGATTTAAGGCTGAGCATGGTGGCACATACCTGTAATCTCAGTGCTTTCGGAGGCTGAGGCCGGAGAGCTGCTTGAGGCCAGGAGTTTGAAACCAGCCTGGGCAACATAGCAAGACCCCATCTCTACAAAAAGTTAAAATTAAAAACGATTTTATTTTTAAAAGCAGATTTAAGATGATTCCTCTCCATTTTGATCATCTTTGCTGCATGAAAAGTTGCCCCAAAATTAATGGTGTCAAATAGAATTTCTAGTTGTAAAATTGTATGAGCACAAAGCAATTGGCCTATATGGAGGTACTCAGAAGCATGCTATGTGTTAGGGCTGGCTATTTCAATGTTAAAAACATGTTCTAGTAAATCTCCAAAAGGTAGTTATCTGCACGTTATGGAAGGGTTGGGCAGGGAGGCGGTGTGAACAGTCACTGTGCTAGGGCTGCGGGCAGCAGGCAGTCATAGGCGGGTAGCAGCGTTACTGCCATACAGATGAGATGGGGTGACTACATCTCTAAGGCTGTGCCCCAGCTGCAGGCCTGCAGTTGGTCCATATTTGTGTGTTGCCCATGCAGTAGCCACTACCCACATGTGGCCAGTGAGCACTCGAAGTGTGGCCAGAATGACTAAGGAACTGAACTTTGGATGTTGTCACTTTAAATCAATTAACTACTTTTGGATAAGGATAAGTGACCTCCCTCTTCCCTCATGACTCGTCAGTGGCTCTACCTGGGATTGATGTCCAGGGCCAAAGCCAGGAATAGAGGCAGGGCACAGCAGGGACTCACTTTCTCCCTTCCCCCATGACAGGGGCCTCTGCGGGGCTGGCTTGAGCAGCAGCAGATGCCCAAAAGCTTTGGGGCTTAGTTCTGGCCGCCAGCGGGGTTCCTCAGTCTTTCCACATCGCCTCTGCAGGGGCCATATGTGCAAGTGACTTCCTTCTCTCCTGTGTCTGGTGCATGGGCCAGGAGGTTGGGCGACAGCTGGGGCTGTCTGGTGTCGCTGTCCATACAGCCTTTCCACGTGACTCACTTGGGCTTCTTCATGTCATGGTGTCACAAGGTCACTGGATTCCTCATAATCTATCACACGTATAAATTTTTTAAGCGACAGGGTCTTGCTCTGTCACCCAGGCTGGGGTGCAGTGGCACGAACACGACTCACTATAGCCTCAACCTCCTGGGCTCAAATCATCCTCCCACCTCAGCCTCCCTAGTAGCTACAACCACAGGCACACACCACCATGTCTGGCTGAATTTTTAATTTTGTGCAGAGATGGGGTCTTGCTGTACTGCTCAGGCTGATCTCAAACTCCTGGCTGAAAGCAATCCTCCCATGCCAGTCTCTCAAAGCACTAGGATTATAGGTGTGAGCCACAGCACCCAGCTATTTGCATGCATGCTTTGTGAGAACAAAATCTGTTGCTAACATTCTTATATGTGCTTGCTAATGATAGTTTATCTGGGAGAACTTTGATTGTACCCATGGAGAGCTGCTGTCCCTCTGACTCAGCTAGTAGCCCAGTTATTCCCGTAGCAGGGTTGAACTAGCATCGTCCTGAGTGTCAGACGTTTTATTTTCCTAGCCTTCTCTTTTTCTCCCCTTTCCTCCAGTTTCAGTCAGTCTAGTTTATTTTCTTCAGTAATTAACTATAAAGGAAGATGAAAGAAGTTGTGGATGTCATAGCACAGAGAAAGCCAGCTGAAAATGAAATTCACATGGCCAGAACCTTCCTTACGAGGATTTTGAGAAATTCCATGAGGTACAGTCTGGGTTTTACAATTGCTTTACTTCCATGGGGTGCTGAATTTGTCTTTTATGCTTTGTCTTTGGTTCCTGGGAAACAATCATAAAGTCAGCATGTTCCACATTTTACCACCCATATACTTTTCCTCATTAAAATGATCTGAGTCCTCGAAAGGTTTGTGTTATAAATGCTTTTCAGTTTTATTTTGTAAGATGTTCTTTATTGCATAATATTCTTTAATGTTTTTGCCTGCTGGGAAAAAGTCTGATCTCCACAAAGCACTTAAAGAAGCCCACTTAAGCTCTTTCTCCATTCTTGATTGGGCTATCAGCAGTCAGGTCTGTCCCAAGTTAGAGAAAAGTAAAGCTGGCTTCCCATCCTGAAGCTGGAGAAGTGAGCTTGGGAGGCTCTCAGGCCTGGCAGTGTTCCCCTGTCCGTCGGGATTTCTAACCAGACACACCTCATCACACCTGGGCAGGCGTGGCCCAGACACTAAGAAGCCACACATGGGATGGTGGGGACTGTGGTGGGGGAGCCCAGGAAAGCTCCTCCACGTTCAGGAGCCCTGGCTGAAGGGACTCTAGCCTTTTGGTGTGGGTCGTCATGACTCCCTGGGGGGATCTTTGGTTGACTCACAGGCTCAGGGGAAGATGCGGCTACTAGTCTTAGTTAACCAGAAGGTGGCTGTCTTTACTTTGTTACCTAGGTAAATAGAGATAAGCTGTCTGAACTCTGTGTGACCCAGCTGCCTGGTGGACCCATATGCCTTTTCTCCAGCAAAAGATAGGAGATTATGTTTGTGTTCATATTGGGGCAGGGAGAGGGCAAAATTTGCTTATTTATTTAGAATAAATGCTCTTTATTGATTTTTACATTTGTAAGATTTTAAATTGACAAGTAACAATTGTCCATATTTATGGAGGAACACATTTTAGAGAGAAGGGCTGGGTGGTCGTGGTGGCTCACGCCTGTAATTTCAGCACTTTGGGAGGCCAAGGTGACTAGATCACTTGAGGTCAGGAGTTTGAGACCAGCCTGGCCAACATGGTAAAACCTAGTCTCTGCTAAAAATACCAAAAAAAAAAAAAAAAAAAAACCAGCTGGGCATGATGATGAGCACCTGTAATCCCAGCTACTTGGGAGGCTGAGGCAGGAGAATCGCTTAAACCCAGGAGGCGGAGGTTGCAGTGAGCCAAGATCATGCCATTGCACTCCAGTCTGGGTGACAGTGAGACTCTGTCTCAAAAATAAAACAAAAATAAAGATAAGGGTGCTGCACATGTAGAGCCTGTGATTCTCATTCTGCGTTAGGGCAAATGGATGGTGAACAAAAGTCTAAAAAGGTGTGGGTGCAGATTCAGTGGGCAGCCCCTGAACATGGTGCTGTGTACCTGCCCGAGTTACTATGACCAGTGTCCATCTCTGCACTGTTTGGCACAAGCGTGCGTGCTGTGTGCATTCTCTCAGCCCCCTGCACTGTTTGAGTCGAGCGCACACGCGCTGTGTGCGGGTCCCCAAGCCCCCTGCACTGTTTGACACGAACGTGTGCCCTGTGTGCGGTTTCCAAGCCCCCTGAACTGTTTGGCATGAGAGCACGTGCACTGTGTGCAGTCCCCAAGCCCCCTACACTGTTTGACATGAGCATGTGCCCTGTGTGCAGTCCCCGAGCCCCCTGTACTGTTTGGCATGAGAGCACACGTGCTGTGTGCGGTCCCCGAGCCCCCTGCACTGTTTGACACGAGCATGTGCCCTGTGTGCAGTCCCCAAGCCCCCTGCACTGTTTGGCATGAGAGCACGCGTGCTGTGTGCGGTCCCCGAGCCCCCTGCACTGTTTGAGACGAGCGTGTGCCCTGTGTGCAGTCCCCAAGCACCCTGCACTGTTTGGCATGAGAACACACGCGCTGTGTGCGGTCCCCAAGCTCCCTGCACTGTTTGGCACGAGCATGTGCCCTGTGTGTGGTTCCCAAGCCCCCTGCACTGTTCGGCATGAGAGCACGCGCGCTGTGTGCGGTCCCCAAGCCCCCTGCACTGTTTGGCATGAGCGCATGCCCTGTGTGCGGTCCCAAGTCGCCTGCACTGTTTGGCACGAGGGCGTGCTCTGTGTGCAGTCCCTGACCCCTGCCCCGCTGTGCTCTTTTCCAGGAGGAGCGAGCTGGGCTGGAGGCCTCACTCCTGGCATGCCACCAAGTTCTCTGACAGCCACCGTGAGCTAGCGGCCTCCCCATTCCCCTCTGCCAGCGGCTGCCCTTCCTGGTCCAGCCGACACCACGCAAGGTAGGTACACAGTCCTGTCCAGGATGCCAGGTTTGGTCAGCCTTTCTTCAGGCTCCCAGGCCTTCCAACCTGTCAGGAGAGCACAATTCCTGACTACAGAATGATTTCGATGTTTCTGATGAGATTGGGCCACCGACACGTAATCACAGTTGGAGTGCTCTGAATTTTTCACGGAACAGGCAAGCGTGTGACACAAAATGAAATGGCAAGACAGGGCATGAGTGAGAAGGGGAGCATAGGATTTGGGTCTCAGCCAAGCTCCTTTGGGATTGGCCAGGCGGGATGCCAGGCAGTAGGGTTCTGAGCTGGTAGGGTGGCGTCCACAGCATCCTTCCCCTTTCCAGGGTTTTACGTGTGGACTGGAAGGCAGGAGATATATATGGGGCGGCAGGTGTATCTTGTAAAAGCATCCAAGAGGTTCTGTTAAGCTTTGGCAGCCTCTCCCCTCGACCCTCTTGGGATTAGGGGCAGTATCCTCACTAGTCTCCTGTTAAGAGGATGGCAGTAACAGCAGATAGTCTGGTTTTGGTGCGTGTGCGTATGTATCTGTGTGTGTGTTTGTGGGTGTGTGGGAGGGGTGTGAGTGTGCATGTGTATTTCTAAATGTGTGTCTCCTTGTATGTATATGTGTTCATGTGTCTATCTGTATGTGTTTGTGCCTGTATGTGCGCATGTGTATCTGTTTGTGCATATGTGTACTGTATGTGAGTGTGTATGAGTGAGCATGTTTGTGTGTGTATGTGTGCACGCAGGCATGTGTGTGTGTTTGGAGTTAATGTAACCACTCCGTTTTTGGCTGTCAATGAATACTGGTCTTGACTGAGCATAGTGGTTCATGCCTATCATCCCAACACTTTGGGAGGCTAAGGTGGGAAGATTGCTTGAGTTCAAGACCACCCAGGTCAACACAGCAAGACCCCTTCTCTACTAAAAATAAGATAGAATTAGCTGGGCATTGTGTACACACCTGTAATCCCAGCTACTCAGGAGACTGAGGCAGTAGGATCACTTGAGCCCAGGAGTTCAAGGCTGCAGTAAGCTATGATCGCACCACTGCACTCTAGCCTGGAAAATAGAGCAAGACCTCATCTCTTAAAAAAAAGAAAAAAAATACTGGTCTGTAAAATTGCAAGGTAAAGATTTATATGACGAGAAGGAAGAACTTCTGAAATATAACATTACCTCTAAAGTGACAAAAGATGATGACATTTAGAGCCCAGTGTGTTTTTGAGGGAAAAAAAAAAAAAAAAAGCACGGATTCTCAACTGAGTAGTAACACTTAAGTGAACAGTGGGCCTTTTATTTTATTCCTTAAGTGACTTAAGGCAAGGAGATCTCCATTAAGCCCATTTGGCAGTCTCTTGATGAAAGGAACATGGGTACTGCCCACATATGTGTGGAAACAGTGCTCAGTGTTCTCTAGATCTGCTTGGATTTGGGATCTCACAGAAAAATCCCCTTTGGAGTATTGGTGGGTAATCAGGAGCATGCCCTGGGTTTGAGGATACGTGGTCTGTTCTCATAGAAGATGGTGGGAATCCCAAACAGTCGTCTCCCTCCCGCAGATGACGACAGCCAGTCATTCTCCAGTGTTCTGTCCTGGTCACGCGGTTCTCTCATCCTTGCTCTCCCCCAGCCTAGTGGAGCAACAGCTTTTTCCTCTTGAAGGGTGAACATCTCAGCTTTGTTGAGCTTTAAAGAAAGCATTTCACATTCTGGATAGTTTCACCATTGAGAGCTCTCAGTCACACAATTATTACCTTACAGAGGAATCAATGTCTCAACTCACCATTAATTTCATCCTCTTAGATGCCATCCTGCTTAGGAGCCTGTGTTTTTTGATGTTAACTCCAATAACCCTCCAGGGTGTAACCAGTTAGCTGAAAGCTGAACATAGCAGTGTGTGGTGGTATTATTATTATTATTGAGACAAGGTTTCACTCTGTTGCCCAGGCTGGAGTGCTGTGGTGCTGGTACAGCTCACTGCAGCCTCAACCTCCCAGGCTCAAGCCATCTTCCCACTTTAGCCTCCCAAGTAGCTGGGACTACAGGCATGCACCACCACGTCTAGCCAATTTTTTAAAAAGTTTTTATAGAGATGGGGGGTCTCACTATGTTGCTAAGTAAGGCTGGTCTCAAACTCCTGGCCTTGAGTGATCCTCTGGCCTCAGCCTCTCAAAGCACTGCGATTTCAGGTGTGAGCCAACAAACCTGGTCTGTAACAGGCCAGCTGGTAAATGTTTTTGGCTTTGTGGGCCACACGTCTCTGTTGCAGTTACTCAACTATGCATTATAGCCCAAGAGCAGCCACAGACGATATGTACACACATGGGCACAGTCGGATTCCAGTAAAGCTTCACATATGAACTAAAATTTGAATTTCATACCATTTTCACAGGTGAAATAGGAGAAATTATATACCTTTGATTTCTTCCCCCCACCATAAAACATACAGAACCATTTTGGCCGGGTACGGTGGCTCATGTCTGTAATCCCAGCACTTTGGGAGGCCGAGGGGCGGGCAGATCACTTGAGGTCAGGAATTTGAGACTTGTCTGGCCAACATGGTGAAACCCCATCTCTACTAAAAATACAAAAAAATTAGCCTGGCATGGTGACAGGCACCTATAATCCCAGCTACTTGGGCGGTTTAGGCAGGAGAATTGCTTGAACCTGGGAGGCGAAGGTTGCAGTGAGCTGAGATCACACTCTATACTACACACACACACACACACACACACACACACACACACACACACACCCACCCACCCACCCACCCACCCAACAACAACCACCTGGGTTGTGGTGTGCCCACCCCTGCACTTAGCTATTGATTGACCATAGACATCTAAATGCAGACGTTGCCTGCCAGCCATGTGGGCATCAGGCTGAGAATGTGCGCTAGGGTTGAAAGGCATCTGTCTAGTAATAAGGCATGCAGTGGCAAGGACACAGTCTTTTCAGCCTGTGCTCAGTTGCTCCCTGTATCTACTGAAATCCATGTGCTGAGCTGCAACCTCAGCCCTGGCACCTTGACCCTGGGAAGTTATTGTTTAGCGTTTTGGTATTTCCACAGAGGGCCAGCTGTGTCTACCACCCTTGCCCTTTGCCATTGCTGACGCTAAAGCACACCGTGCCTTGTTCTTCTCATTCTTGCAGTTCTTCCTCCCATGACCTGTCCAGTTCCTGGGAGCAGACGAACCTACAGCGAACCTTAGACCACTGCAGCTCCCTGGGGAGTGTTGACAGCCTGGACCACCCCTCCGATCGCCTCTCAGCGGCCAAGTCCAACAGCAGCATCGACCACCTGGGCGCCCACAGCAAGCGCGACTCAGCCTACGGCTCCTTCTCTACGAGCTCCAGCACTCCTGACCACACCTTGTCCAAGGCCGATACCTCCTCCGCAGAGAACATCCTCTACAGCGTGGGCCTCTGGGAGGCTTCCAGGCAGGGTGGCCGGCAGGCTCAGGCCGCAGGAGACCATCAGGGCTTGGAGGAGAAGCCCAGGTGTTTCCCGCCCAGGGTCCCCAGTGACAGTGGCAAAGGTCCCAGGCCAGAGTATAATGTCGAGCCCAAGCTGGCTGCCCCTGGGAGGTCCAATTTTGGGCCAGTCTGGTATGTTCCTGATAAGAAGAAAGCACCGTCCTCCCCGCCTCCTCCCATTCCCCCTCTCCGCAGTGACAGCTTTGCTGCCACCAAGAGCCACGAGAAGGCCCAGGGCCCTATGTTCTCAGAGGCGGCCGCGGCGCAGTACTTTACGGCCCTGGCTCAGGCTCAGCCCCGCAGTGACTGGAGACAAGAGCCCACTGATCGGCCATGGAGGTCAGCACACCCGGGGAGCCTCTGGAAGGGTTCGGGAGGCCCGGGCTGCCTGCGGGAGGTCCGCGCAGACGGCAGCTGGCCGCCCTCCAAGGACACCCTCCAAGGAGCTTCTGGCAGGCTGCAGGCGTCTCTGTCCAGCTCAGACGTGCGCTTTCCACAGTCCCCTCGTAGTGGCCGCCACCCTCCACCGTACAGCGACCACAGCACTCTCTGTGCTGACAGCCTCGGACAGGAGCCAGCGGCTGCCAGCTCCCAGAACGACAGCCCTCCTCAGGTAAGGGGGCTCAGCAGCTGTGACCAGAAGCTGGGGAGTGGCTGGAAGGGCCCCTGGCCGCCCCGTGTGCAGGTAGGCCTGCAAGCGGCGCAGCTCCGGGCGGGATGCTGGCCTTCTGACACAGCCCCCAGGGCCCTCGAGCATCTTCCCCAACCCCTGGTGGGCCAGAGCCCACGCCGCCACCTACCTCAGCCAGATGGTCCTCCAGATGCCTGCGAGATAGGACAGTGTTACTCGCTGGACACAGGGGCCGAGGGCCACTCCGTGGGAGCCCAGGAGCCTCCCAGGTTCAGCCGTGGGGAAAAAGCCAGCCAGCGGCCAGCAGCTGGCTTCCCGTGGGCAGACGGGGACAGCAGCAGGATCTGCCCTCAGGAGACACCCCTGCTGCACTCCCTAACCCAGGAGGGAAAGCGCCAGCCCGAGAGCAGCCCAGAGAGCAACACTGCCACACCACCACCATTCGACGCCCAGGTAGGCAAGCCCACCCGGAGAAGCGACCGCTTTGCCACCACCCTGCGGAACGAGATCCAGATGCGTAGAGCCAAGCTGCAGAAGAGCCGGAGCACAGTGGCTCTGACTGCAGCAGGCGACTCAGAGAATGCCAACGGCCACTGGAGGGCCGAGTCGGGAGGTGGCACCCAGGAAGCACCCCTCGCTGGCACCTATAAAGACCACCTGAAGGAGGCCCAAGCCCGTGTCCTGAGGGCCACATCCTTCAAGTGCCGCGACTTGGACCCCAGTCCAGCAGACCCGTACGCAGAGTCACTAGAACACCAGATGGGGGATCCAGATGCCGTGCCCCACTTCTGGGAGGCAGGCCCAGCCCAGCCGCCCTCATCTGCAGGTGGTGGGCCCCACCTGCCCCGCATTGGAGGCCGAAGGCGCTTCACAGCTGAGCAGAAACTGAAGTCCTACTCGGAACCCGAGAAGATGAATGAGGTGGGCCTCATGGGGGGCTACAGTCCTCACCAGCACCCCAGGACATCTGAGGATACCATGGGCACGTTTGCCGACAGGTGGAAGTTTTTTGAAGAAACGAGCAAACCCATTTCCCAGAGGCCTGCACAGAGGCAAGCTCTTCACGGAGTCTCAAGAGACAAGCCGGAGAGGCCGAGGACAGCAGGCCTTACCTGTGAGGGCGCGGAGCCCTGGTCTTGCACCACCTCCCTTGGGGAGAGCCTCAGCGCTCACAGCATAGTGGAGAAGGTAGGGCCGTCGGACCCACCACGGAGGCTCGGCACCTTTGCAGAGTATCAGGCCTCCTGGAAGGAACAGAGGAAGCCTCTGGAGGCCAGGAGCTCTGGGCGCTGCCACTCAGCAGACGACATCCTGGATGTGGGCCTGGACCCACACGAGAGGCCACAGCATGTTCACGGGAGGTCCCGGTCTTCGCCGTCCACAGACCACTACAAGCAGGTAAGCGTGGAGCCACAGTGGGGGCATGGCCCCCCTTGACGGTCATCTTAACACCTGGATAGGACACACCCAGAATGCGGTGGCTGACGCCAGGGTTACTCAGCTTCAGCTGTGCAAGCAATTACCTTTCCCAGATCTCCTGGAGGTATTCGGGGACAAAAGTGACACATTCCCGAAAACCCACATTTTTCATTCTCATTCTCATTGCCATAATCTCTGGCTTTAACTTTCTTTCCCCTTAAGTAGCTTGCTCCTACCTTCATACTCAGCAAACAACTTGGAGGGGAACTATGGAGAATGATAACTAACCCCTCTGACATGGAAATATGTGGTTTATGTAAAAGCTTAAAACAACATACAGTAGCCACTTTTCAAACACTGATGGATGACATTTAATGTTTATGGTATTTGGGTCTTTTTAGTATTCTAGTTTTTATTTGCAAGTATTTTTAAGGATTGCTCTGGGGCAAAATGTATTTAAAACACATTAAGTTGTTGCACTTTTTTAAAGTGAGAGTTTTGATGGTGAAAGTTAATGTCAAGCTTTCCAGAAAACTGCATATTTCTCAGCCCTGCTTCAAAGTTGACAGTCTCTTTCTCTCTGGCCCCTGCCCCCTTTGAAAGCATTTTCTCCCTATTACATCTGCATATCTCAAAGGAAAAAAAAAAAGTTCTGCAGCGATAGATGCAATTTCTTTTTAAAAGAATCTAGGGTGGTGTCTTTGTAATTCTAGCACTTTGGAAGGCTTAGGAAGGATGATCACTTGAGGCCAGGAGTTCCAGATCAGTCTGGGCAACAAAGCCAGACCATATCTCTACAACAAAGCAAAAAAAACTTAGCCAGGTGTGGCGGTACCCAGGAGGTTGAGGTTGCAGTGAACTGTTCTCACCACAGTACTCTAGCCTTGGCAAAAGAGCAAGACCCTGTCTCAAAAAAAAAAAAAAAAAAAAAAAAAAAAAAGAACCCTTTGTAGATTTAATACAAGATATCTAATATGTGCATGGAAAGAAAGCTGCTGGTTTGCTCTGTGGTGTCCCGGCTCTGAAAAACCACGCAGATGCTGTGAGTGTTTGTTTCCGCCGTTGGATACCCTGGCTTGTGGCTATTCAGCATGACCTCTGAGAATTCCACGCTTGCTCTGCCAGGAGCAAAGAATCCCAGAATCCCGGGCTCTGACAAGTCCTAGAGCTTGAGGTTTCACCGCTATAATTTGTGACCAGCTGTATTTTATTTTATTTCTTTTGGCCAATTGTGCCACACACTTTTACAGGCTTCACGTAGGAGTTGTTTCCTGCCTAGAACAGAAGTAGACGCGGGGTCTTAGTTCAGGCGTCTCAATGAAATGCTTTGTAGAGCTGCCCTGGCAAGGCGAACCCACAAATGAGGGCTTTCATAATCACAGATGTCCTGAGGAAGGCAGCTTGAGGACTTGGTGTCTTATTGTGTTGCCCTTTGCAGGAAGCTTCTGTCGAACCACGAAGGCAGGCAGGGGACCCCAGTGAGCACAGAGAAGAGTTTCCCTCTGCAGTCTGTGCCGAGGAGGGACAGTCCACGCCGAGGTGGGTGAAATTTGTTTCAGAGTTACTGAAGAGGTGTCCGGGGGTGGTCTTCTGTACAGTGGGTGAGTGTTTGGTTAACATGGCTAGACGTCTGGCTTTTGCCAAACCCAAAGCGGCTGAAATCCAGCGTGATTTCCAGTATCCCTGGTGCACTGGATGTCTGCGCACCCTGCAGCCCTGCCAGGAGATACAGCCCAGGGCGGGGAGGCCTTCTTTCACGGCGGTGACATTTTTTGGTTCTTAAAATGGCTACTGTGTTTTCTGCACGGTAAGACTGCTTATGAAGAAAGAATGAGAAGTCCCATTTAACAAACTGGAGCTGCACGCTTTGCACGGAGAGCCGGACAGAAGGGCAGCTTTAGCTATCTAGCACACAGCTGTGTGCCTAGCCGCGGCCTGGAAATCAGAGTTGCCTCTAAGGATTGTTAGTAAGAAAGGAACAGGGCAGGCCTTCCTAAATTGGACCTAGTTAATGAGTTAATTTTGAGCTTTAAAATAGAAATCAAGTCAGTCAACTCCCAAAGAGAGGCTGCAAGCATCTGCAGGAACTGTGGCAGCCACAGGAGATTAAAGCGTTTTGTGCCGTTATTCCAGAATGTGCATCATAGCCACATAGTTGCAGTGAGGATAGGGTTAGATTAAATACATAGTATAATTTGGGCTGGGTGTGGTGGCTCACACCTGTATTCCCAGCACTTTGGAAGGCTGAGGCAGGTGAATCGCTTGAGCTCAGGAGTTCAGGACCAGCATGGGCAACAAGGCGAGATCCTGTCTCCACTAAAAATGGAAAAAAAAAAAAAAAAATTAGCCAGGTGTGGTGGCAAGTGCCTGTAGTCCCAGCTACTCGGGAGGCTGAGCTACTTGGTCAAGCACGAGAATCACTTGAACCCAGGAAGTGGAGGTTGCAGTGAGTGGGGATCACGCCACTGCACTCCAGCCTGGGCAACAGGGCGAGACCCTGTCTCAAAAAATATATGTATTTATAATCTTGCCCTTCATCACACCAGGAGGGCAAGAGGAGAGAGCGTGCATCTCTGCAGAAGATGTGGTGCAATCTTGTTTTAAAAAGGCGGATGGAGGGATGGGAGTAAATGCATGGCAGGGTCCCCGGGTGTGGATTTTTTTGTCGCCTTGAGAATCTTGTGTGATTGCCGTGACATTCAAATTAAACACCTCAAAACTCAAGGTTCTGTTGCAGAAATTACCAATTAAAAAGTTTGCTTTCAAGAGCCTCATGTAATGGCGTTTTATCCCATTTGGCTTTAAACTGAGAGCTGTTAGTCTTCTACAAGGGGATCAAATATTTATGTGACTCTGCAGCGACAGGATTGATATTGTGTGTGTGATTGTGTAGGAAGTCTCTGCAGTTACTTAACAGACTCCGAGGCTGAAACCAAGAATGTGTGGGTCAGAAAGGCCGACGAATAATCCACCTACAGAATTTAGCTGTGTCTGAGAAGCACAATTAGAGCTTTATGTCTGTGGATTCCTAATGGGTCACGTGCCGCGTGCCAGCTGCAGTCTGTTCTCCAAGCCAGCTCCCAGGCCATTGAGGCCGGCCGTGCAGTGCATCTTGGGCAGTGCTTGATGGGCTGTTCACTTGCGGGCCTTGCTGTGCTCCTGTGCTCTGCCTGATGCCATGAGCGTATCAGCTGTGCAGAAGGCACCCGTGCTGGTGGGAGTGGGTCGCTCTGCTTTGCGTGGAGGGGGTTGCCCTGAACAGCTGTCATGTGCAGGCTGTGTGTGAGTGAGTGAATAGCGTTGTCAATGCTGAAAGGGTCGAGAGGAAGCGGGGGGGCCCATGCTTCATTCATCAAGGCCGTGTCTCCCAGCAGACTGCATAACCACTCCAAAGAAATTAGTTCCAGAAACTCTCTGCTTTTGAGCTACCAACCCAGCAATTTTCAGAATTGTGTGCTTTTTTTTTTTTTTTTTTTTTTTTTTGGGACTAGTTTCTTTGGAGTGGTTATGCAGTCGGTGAAAAAATTTTTAATTTTTTTGAAGAATTTTCTTTCTTAAGGAAGATGTGA